>NC_071999.2:106587228-106890259 GCF_028885655.2 Pongo abelii | reverse complement strand
TATCATTTTGGTCATGGCTGGCTTCGCAATTTACAGAACAAAAGAACATTGGATAAAGTCAGGAGACTCTGATTCTAACTCCAGTATTGCCAATAACATGTAATGCAACTTTAAGAGTTGTGCTTCTCTGGAAGATACCTTGTTAAATGCCCGCTGTGTGGTAGGCACGGTAGCTGCAGGGGTGCAGGAGTTAACTACACAGACATGGTTCTTGCCTTCATGGCACTTACAGTCTAGTGAGATAATTGGAGATAGACTTTATACAAATGGCCACACTGTCAGTTAATCACAGTTTTAATAAAAGCTATGAGAGTATATACAGATGGACCTACATGTGTTTGGGGAGATAATTCAGGGAAGGGTTTTCAGAGGGGGTGACACTTGAGTAGTGACCTGAAGAATGAATTAGGGAAGCAAAAGGTTGCTCCCCAACCTTTTTGGCACTAGGGACCAGTTTCATGGAAGACAATTTTTCCATGGACAGAGTTGGGGCGATGGTTTCGGGATGAAACTGTTTCACCTCAGATCATCAGGCATTAGTTAGATTCTCAGAAGGAGCTTGCAACCCAGATCCTTCACATGCACAGTTAACAGTAGGGTTCCCACTCCTATAAAAATCTAACGCCATTGCTGATCTGATAGGAGGTGGAGCTCAGATGGTACTGCTCGCTTGGCAGGCTCACTTCCTGCTGTGCTGCCCGGGTTCCTAACAAGCCATAGACAGCTACCCATCCGCGGCCCTGGGGAGTTGGAGACCTCTAAATTGGAGGTAGCCAGGTGTGATGGAGGAGGATAGGAGGGAGCGCTGCAGGTGCACGTGCACAGCCCAGGACAGAAATGAGCTCAGAACACACCAGAAGATGCAAGAAGGCCAACATGGCTGGGGCCTAGGGAATGCAGGAGAGAGAGGCATGCCTCAGGAGCAGCAGGCAAGCAGCCTGATCATGCTGTGGCATTGCAGTTCATGAAAGATTGAGGCCTTCAATCTAAGAGTACTGGGAAGCAGGGGCCCACCAAGAAGGGCCGTGTGGGGGCAAGCCATCCTGAAGGCAGGAAATAAGGGGTGCATTGTCTATAGAGAGTTGACAATAATAAAACTGACTAGGCCAGGCGTGGTGGCTTGCACCTGTAATCCCGCCATTTTACGAGGTCGAGGCGGGTGGATCACCTGAGGTCAGGAGTTCGAGACCAGCCTCGCCAACCTGGTGAAACCCCGTCTCTACTAAAAATACAAAAATTAGCTGGGCGTGGTGGCGGATGCCTGTAATCCCAACTACTCAGGAGGCTGAGGCAGGAGAATCACTTGAACCCAGGAGGTGGAGGTTGCAGTGAGCTGAGATTGCACCATTGCACTCCAGCCTGGGCAACAGAGCGAGTCTCAATCTCTTTAACAAACCTGACAAAAACAAGCAATGTGGAAAGGATTCCCTATTTAATAAATGGTACTGGGAAAACTGGCTAGCCACATGCAGAAAGCTGAAACTGGATCCCTTCCTTACACCTTATACAAAAATTAACTCAAGATGGATTAAAGACTTAAACGTTACACCTAAAACCATAAAAACCCTAGAAGAAAATCTAGCAATACCATTCAGGACATAGGCATGGGCAAAGACTTCATGACTAAAACACCAAAGGCAATGGCAACAAAAGCCAAAATTGACAAATTGGATCTAATTAAACTAAAGAGCTTCTGCACAGCAAAAGAACCTATCATCAGAGTGAACAGGCAACCTACAGAATGGGAGAAAATGTTTGTAATCCACCCATCTGACAAAGGGCTAATATCCAGAATCTTCAAAGAACTTAAACAAATTTACAAGAAAAAAACAACCCCATCCAAAAGTGGGCAAAGGATACAAACAGACACTTCTCAAAAGAAGACATTTATGCAGCCAACAGACACATGAAAAAACGCTCATCATCACTGGCCATCAGAGAAATGCAAATCAAAACCACAACAAGATACCATCTCATGCCAGTTAGAATGGCGATCATTAAAAATTCAGGAAACAACAGATGCTGGAGAGGATGTGGAGAGGATGTGGAGAAACAGGAACGCTTTTATACTGTTTTCCACCATTGTGGAAGACAGTGTGGCTACTCCTCAAGCATCTAGAACTAGAAATACCATTTGACCCAGCGATCCCATTACTGGGTATATACCCAAAGGATTATAACGCACACTACTATAAAGGCACATGCACAGGTATGTTTACTGCAGCACTATTTAAAATAGCAAAGACTTGGAACCAACCCAAATGTCCATCGGTGACAGATTGGATTAAGAAACTGTGGCACATATACACCATGGAATACTATGCAGCCATCAAAAAGGATAAGTTCATGTCCTTTGCAGGGACATGGATGAAGCTGCAAACCATCATTCTGAGCAAAGCATCACAAGGACGGAAAACCAAACACTGCATGTTCTCACTCATAGGTGGGAGTTGAACAATGAGAACACATGGACACAGGGTGGGGAACCTCACACACCCCAGGGCCTGTCACAGGGTGGGGTGCTGGGGGAGGGATAGCATTAGGAGAAATACCTAACGTAAATGACAAGTTGATGGGTGCAGCAAACCAACATGGCACATGCACACCTATGTAACAAACCTGCACATTCTGTACATGTACCCTAGAACTTAAAGTATAAAAAAAAAAAAACTGACTAAAATCTCATCTGCTTTTTATTTCCACCAGGCACTGGTGATTCTATGCCAGTCAGCAGTGTGCTGGTAAATGTTCAATAACTGACTCTCTGGGGAAAACAGAAATGTGTGCCTATATATACAACCATGTGTGTTATAAATGTTTCTGATATAAAGGATGTGTAATAAACAATACACAAGTAAAAGGCAGACACTCTTTATTGTCAGTTCTATCTACTTGACTGATTCTCACAGAAAGCTTTGGTTCTTTTTTGCCAAAGGCTTGTATCTGAATCCATCCAATGCTTGTAACTCAACCATGATGTGACTAGTGAAATTACATACCGATCCACTTTTTGCCAACAAATTTATTGTCCTTAAATCTGATATATATGTGATCTGTTAAACTACTTCTTACCCTTGTATAAACTCATTAAACTGCAATCTTTTTGTTTCAGCACTAAACACATTTTTAAGTTTAATCTACATTATTAGCATTTTCCCCATCACTTTCTTAAGTCTAGAGACAATCAGCAAAACAAATCGATCCCTGATTCATGATTCACAATGTTGGCTAATTTCCATGGTGTAAATACTTCGACCATGGCCCATTACAGTCTACCAACGAGACATCACTGAGTATGGGCCAGGAAAACGCATGTGCAGTAGGCACATTATGATATGTAATACTGGAAATGGTAGGAAGTGGATAGACTTCAGAGATATTTAAGAAGTAGAATCTTGGCGATTTGTTAGATACCGAGGTGAAGGCAGAGTTTGGGAAACACTGGATGGTGGTGTCTTCACTATCACAGGGAGACAGGGAGTTGAAAGCAAACAGGGAAAGGACGCATTCAGCTTTGGATGGGCTCCATTTGAGGTGCTTGTTACCAGGAGTAGCTGAATAGGAAGCTAGATAAACGGATTTGGAGCTCAGAGGAGCAAAGATTAGAGTTGTAAATTTGGGATATATTGATTTAAATGTTGACAGCAGGTTAAATCATTCAGGGAAAAATTGTGGAGTAAGAGGAAAGGTCTGAGACCTTGAAAACTCTGTTATTTGGCGGTCACCCAGAGTAGACAAGCACGCCAAGACTGCGGACAGACAGGAAAGTGGAGCACCCCCGCCACAGGAAGACGTGTTTTAAGGAGAAAGAAGGAATTTTGCTCAGATCAGGTAACACGAGAAAGGAGAGTGTCCTTTGACTTTAGTGATGTGGATGCTACTTGCGACAATTAAAAAGGCAATTTCACCGAGTGTGAAAACGAACACGTGGAGTTGAGAGACCACAAAACTGGGGGCAGGCGCCTCTTTCACCAACTTCAGCGATGGAAAGTAGAAGAGGGTGGCAGCAAGGGTACGTGGAGTAGAGAATCTTGGAATGATGAAATGCCGAGGATACGGATTCCAGTCCAGAGGAAGCAACGGATCGGATTCTGCGATACTGGAAAAACAGAAGGTGGGGGGGCTTGGTGATGGAGGGAGCAGGTGTGCAGTTTTGCCAGTGGAAAGTGGAAGAAGTTTCTCTTTTTTCCTGAAGCAGGCGGCAAAGACCTCTGAGAGTGGGAGTGTGGGGGGTGTGCCGGGCCCCCGGATGGGAGTGGAGGTTTGGAACCAAGTGGCCCGAGCCTGCGGTGAGTGGGCCCGCCCTGGGTGGCTTTGGCCGCAGCAGGGTCGATGGGGCAGCATGGTCTCGGCAGGAAGAACACGGCTTCAGTCAGTTCTGTTCTGAGAAGCAGAAGGTGGAGACACGCACGTTTTAAACAACTCCTCCCGGACAGGAAGAAGTGGAGTTCTGGCTGTTCTGCGAGGACGCCGCAGTCCCAGCGCGGAGACCACCGCGCAGGCGAAGCGCGAGACAGGCCAGAAATAGGGTCCCGCGCGCGTACCCCGGAGGAAGAGCGAGGGCTTGCTCGGTTTCCCGCAGCCAGCCTTGCCCGACCCAGCTGGGGCCGCCCCTTCCCGCCCCGGCCCCGCCTCAGCTCCGCGCCCACAACCGGCTTCCTCCTCTCCCGCCGGGTCCGTCTGTCCCTGCACCTCCTTCGCCGCCGACTAGCGCCCCCTGGCCTGACGTCACCGGCGCGTCCACCAATGAGCTGAGGAGGGACTTGGCTGCGGCCTGAAAGTGACGGGAGCAGCAGCCAATGGTCGGGCGGAGGGGGCGGGCCGAGGCTGATGCTGCGGGGGGGCGCCCGCGCGCGTGGGGAGCTGCTGGCGGCGCGGCGCGGCGCGGGGGGGTCGGGTGCGCGGCGGGAGGGGTCGGCGGGGCGGTGCGCGGGCGGCCCCTCCCCCTGCCAGGTCCGGGCGGGCGCCTGGAGCCGCCGGAGTTTCCGCACCCGGGAGGGAGATGCGGCCGGGGCTCAGGCTCCTTGCAGGTAACGCGCGGGGCGGCCCCTGCAGGGCCGAGCGCGCCGTGGGGCGAGCGGAGTTGGACGCGGAGCGGGCGCAGGTTCCCCCGCTGCCGCCGTGTCCGGAGCCCCGCACGGCGGCTCGGGCCGGAGCGGCGCTGCTGGAGGAGTTGGTTCCGGGACCTGAGCTGCGGCCCGGGCCGGGGTCACGGGGGACGCGGGCCCCTGTGTGAGCCGCACATGGGACAAAGGGCGCGGCGTGGAGGCTGCGCGCCCCGCCTGCCCGCGCCGCGCTCGGGCCCCTGCGCTCCTCCGCCCGGGCAGAGGTCGCCGCTCCCAGCCCCTGCCTGCACAGCCGCGCTGGCGCTCCCTCGGCCCGGGCGGACCCGGCGCCTGCGGCGCGTCCCCGGAGCGGCCATCTGGCCGCGGGGCCCCGCGCCTGGCCGCCAGCTGGCCGCGGCGCAGGCGATGGCTGGACACAGCCGGGCCGCTTGGCCGCCTGCCCTGGGTTCCGCGGCGGCTCCCCCGCCGCGCCGCGAGCGCCTGCTATTCCACGCACGGCTGCGGAGCGGAGCGGCGCGAGCGCGGGGCCACCGGCCCGGGCGCCAGGGGCCACCGAGCCGCCACTTCCCGGCGTTGGCTCGGAGTTTGGGGAAGCCGAGCAGGTGGCGCAGCCACTGCCCACCTCCTGCTAACTCTGCGGGGCTTCTGGTCTTGTTGATGTTGTGGCTATGGGCTGCGTGTGTGTTTTTCTTTTTTTAAAAAACCACACACAAAAGAAGGGAGGAGTTAGAGAAACGATCGAGCCACTATGAGTCATCCCACACTTCGCTCTTTCCCCGGGAGAGCAAATGCATGGGGAGAATGTCTTGAGAAACAGTTATAGTAGGGACTGACTAGGTCCCCTCCCTGACCCCTTTCTCTGCAGTCCTGTCTGCGCCGGGCGCGTCCCAGCTGGAGGTGGAGTAAAATGACCGCCAGCGCACCTAGATAGGGGAAATGGCTACAAGCTAGCAAACTGGAAACTTTCTGGGACAGTGGAACTGTGAATATCAAACCACACACATCCTTGCTATAGGCAGCCATGGCCCTCGTGCGCTACTGAATTATAAAATGGGAAGGCCGTCACAGCAAGACGATACCTTAGCCTTCAGTAGCATGTATTCAGCACTGCACGGAGGAGGGCGGCGGTGGTGGTGGCTCGCGCCCCTGCCTTGAGGGGCCCAGGATCGCATCAGTCAGGAAACTGCCAGGCCCGGGGATGCAGGGTCACAAACGATTGTGTTCTCTAATCTGATTGCCAGAGGCTCTGTCACCTCTCAGCGTGGCAGAGGATGGCTGGCTATGTGATTGAATGTTACAGATGAGGTGGAAAGGCTGGGCAGAGGTCAGCAGGCCCCTGGATGCATGGAGGGGAATATTCTTCTGTAGGTGGCTGCTGCTAATTTTTCCAAGGGGAAACATTTTGGTTTGGTCTCGCCATTCTGTTTACTGCAGTCCAGGCTGCCGTGTCAGCTGTCGTTGGGTCCTCATGGTTCACAGCTGGATGACATTTGTTTTTCTGGGGTCCCTGTGTGGGGTCTTTTTGACCTTCTCACTGATGATTAATTTGTTTTAACCTCCTGAAAACAGAGGCTCGATGTGAGAAGTTTGAGAAATTGTAGGATAAAGGGACCTCTGCTTTGTTTCAGGTTCAGCCCCTGTTGAGGGGCCAGTGGATTCTGTTTCAGGAGTCAGGTAGCGAGCAGAACACTGACTTCATTCCTCCTGGGTTGTGCCGTCTGCTTGGCCTGTAGCTGAGGCCACAGTGGGTCTCTCTTCTTGTTGCTTCATAAGGTGAACTAACGATCCAGCTATGGCAGAGGAGCCAGGGAGCCCTGGCAGGACATCATGTGGAGAAGAGGGACCAGAAAGTTCAACCTAGGGCCCATCTGGAAGAAAACAGAGCATCCCTTCCTGTTTCATGGCCTGACTGTAAAAAACGGTGGAGGCCGGGCACGGTGGTTCACACCTGTAATCCCCTTGCTTTGGAAGGCCGAGGCAGGAGGATTGCTTGAAGCCAGGAGTTTGATTCCAGCCTGGGCAACATAGTGAGACCCTGTCTCTACAAAAAAATATTTAAAATAGCCAGGCATGGTGGCATATGCCTATAGTCCCAGCTACTTGGGAGGCTGAGGTGGAAGGGTCCCTTGAGCCCAGTAAGATGAGGCTGTGGTGAGCTATGATCATACCACTGCACTCCAGCCTGGGTGGCAGAGTGAAACCCTGTCTCAAAAAAAAAGGGGGAAGGGATGTAGAGCGGGTGGTCCCCTGTCTCTACCACCTTACTCAGACAGGGCTTCTTCTACCTGAGTGCCAAGCCTGGCTCAGGTCGTTGAGGAACAGAAGTCGTTTAGTGTTGGAGGAAGGAGAGTTGGGAACAGGGTCAGTGTGTATGGTTGTACAGTTTGTGCCAGACACCTGACCAAGGAAGCCGTGTGCCCTGGGTCTGCCCAAAAGAAGGGTCCACCTTTCTCAATCGCACCAGGTCACCCGATGGGCTACTGCTGGCCCTAGTGCTCAGCCCATCTGCAGGAATAAACACTGGCAACATGGGTGTGCCCGACACAGGCGGTCAGGGACTAGGAAGCAGCGGCTGATTTCTCCAAAATCTAACAGTAATGAGAACTAGTTGTTTGCATACATTTTCTCCTTTAATCCTTACCACCACCCTCTGAAGAAAGTAGTGGTGGTACTATGTTGTGCCAGTGAGGAAACTGATTCTTAGAAAGACTAAGCAGTTCAAGGTCGTGCAGCCGGCAAGTCCAGGTTTGTCCGTCACCAGAGCCTTTGGTCTCAACCACTGGACTAGACTGATCACTTTGCCTGGCTTTCTAACAAATTGTAGCTTTTTTTTTTTTTTTTTTTTTTTGCGTTTGCTAGTGAAAGGCATGTTCCGAACTATTCCACTATGTAAATTAACAGTAAATCCCTTCAAAGAAAAGAGCATTTGTGAGTGTTTTCAGTGGCAGCAAAGAAGTGGGAGGCCTCAGAGAAAGGAGAAGGAGCCCCATGAGATAGAGAAGCAGGGGAGTCACAGCAAGGAGGGGGCAGCCAGCCAGAACTGGGAAATGATGTGGGGGCAGGGGCATTGGAGGTAGGCCTGGTTTCCTGCTGTCCCTGCAAGAGCAGAGGAGGAGATCATCTGAGATCCAGTGAGTCACCCATCCAGTTGACTTCCCAAGAGTCTGGACCTGGCCCCCTACCAGGGCACCTCGTTGATGGTGTGGTCCACAATCTGCCTTATATATCCTGGGGCTGTGGCTTGGAATATGATTATGCTTAGAACATATTGCTTAGAACACGTTTATGTTCTAAGCAATCTGAGGTACGGTCGCTAATTTAGGAGCACAAAGTATTTCCTGATTTAGTATTCTACTTAGAAGGCCATTTGAACCTTGGCAAACGTTTGTGAAATAATTTTCAAATATTTGGGACTGAAGCAGATAATATCCAGGCTCAGTGGCACACTCCTATAGTCCCAGCTACTTGGGAGACTGAGGCAGGAGGATTACTTGTGCCCAAAAGTTGAATCTAGTCTGGGCAACATAGCAAGACACCATCTCCAAAAATATATTGCATGAGCCAATAAATTCACTATTGAAACAATAAAACAGATAACGTCAATCCCAGTTACATGACCTTTTGTCAGCTCATGACTCTATTGTGCATTTAAAATTGCTATAAATTATTCGTTTTCCTTCACATTTAATTTTCTAAATTTTCTTATTCTCCCCATGTTAAATCATAGTATCTTCCTAACTATTCAGTATTTGGCTTTGTTGGGGTTTGTTGTTGTTTGAGAGAGGGTCTCACTCTGTTGCCCATGCTGTAGAGCCGAGGTGTGATCTCAGCTCACTGCAGCCTGGAACTCCTGGGCTCAAGCAGTACTCCCACCTCTCAGTCTCCTGAGTAGCTGGGACTGCAGGCATGCGCCTCCACACTCAGCTAATTTTTGTATTTTTTTTGTAGACACGGGGTTTCACCTTGTTGCCCAGGCTGGTCTCGAACCTCTGGGCTCAAGCCATCCACCGGCCTCGGCCTCCCAAAGTGCTGGGATTATAGGCGTGAGCCATTGCAACCAGCCTTGATTTATTGTTTTTTAAGTAGCAGGAGTAATTTCTTTAGCTGAAATGTAAGCATAGAGGTTGGGACCTGTGTGCTAACCTGTGTTGTGTTTGCAGTTGTAATTTAGATTTGAGAAGTGGTTTATCCTTTGACTGGAAAAGAAAAGTAGCTGCAGTATTCCCCCAGCACTTGCTGAGAGCATGCCTTATGCCAGGCTGTGAGGCTCGAGAGACAAGCAGTGGAAGAGTTGCGGCCTGTTTCATCTCTGCATTGTAAATCTGAGCCTCCTTCTGGCCCCTGGAAGGGGACAGCATCACCATGGAATAGTGTGTCCCGTTGCCTGTTGGATCTGTCTCCATCTTCACTCAGACAGAAGGCTATAGAAAGATGCCTGTGACTTCAGGTGGCCTATTTGGCTGGCTTCTTATTGATTCCATAATCTGGGGTATCCACTTGGAGATCCAGAAACAATACATCCAAAGTGCCTTCCCAATCACGGGGCTGGGATTCTCTTTCATCTCAGCAGGAAAAGAACAGGGTCCAGGTCCCTCAGTAAAGACAGGAGCCTCGGTACCAATCAACCGGATACTAAAAGGGATTTCCCACAGAAAATCATTCTGTGCCTCTGCTTTCAGCCTTCTGGAAGAAAGTATTAGTAATAATAGCTGGCCTCCCCTGAGCCTTCATTACAGCCAGGCAGTGCTGGGAATCCTATTTAACCCTCATGACAACTCTAGAAGGTAGGCACTCTTACCATCCCCATTTTAGTGTTGAGGAAACAGGCCCAGAGAGGTCAAGTAAGTTGCCCAGAGGTACCCCAGGTCAGAACTGAGCAGTCTTACCCAAACCTGATCCTGGTAAATCCAAAGAAAGCACCTGTCCAGGATGTGGTGGGAATGGGGACAGATAAAAGTGTGAGTTTGGGGGTAGGTTGAGATTTGTTTTGGCGAATTCCAAGGCGGGAAGCTGTTAGGCACCGCTCACCACTGGGCGTTAAGATGCTTTGCAGAGGGCTGCAGGGGGTGGGCGCAGAGAGGAAAGGGGCTGTGCACAGGACCGCACAACTAACACATGGCAAGGATGAGGCACAGGCATCCCCGGCGAGAAACATTATGCCCATTTGAAAGAAAAGTTCAAAATAGTATATATTTTTATCTTGACTCTTTCACCAGGATTGAAGGTCATGTCCTCACATAGAATAGCCTCCCTTCCTTTCCTTTGTATGGCTCAGCCTTTTCTGGGACAAGATATTGTCCCCACCAGTCATTTCCTCTATCTGTCCTCTGTGTTGAGCCAGTAGCCTAGGAACCCAGCATTCCATCCTGTGCCCCGCCTTAGGATTTCTCTGTTCGACTCCCCTGTCTCTGTGTCAGAGTCTCAGCTCCCTGGCCTGTGTGCCTGAATGCTACAAATAGACCATAAGCTCTTTCAGAAGCAGGATTGTGTTTTAACACACGACCCTCTCCCCTGCCACACACACAGTGTGCTAAAACCCAACAATGACTATTGATTTTTCTTGATTGGATGAGGTAAGATGGTAACTTTTTTTTTAAGCTTTGTAAACTGGTTCAAGGACAATTAAAAATGATTTGCCTTGTGGGGTTGATGAGGATACCATTACATTCCTGTTTGTAAACGATATTCCAGCATCAGAAACCAAAGGGCATCTGATTTGATAGATCCTGTGGTCGGGCCCAGGAATCTGCATGTGTCCCATGTGACTTTTCTGCCCACTAAAGTTTGGGAAGCATAGCTTCAAATTGTTAATGATCACATCCTATAAAAACATAGCATAAATGACTATCTAGCTCTTACTCACGGTGCCCGCTGCAGAAACGGTCCTACCAGTGTTGATGAATATTTATACGGTGTTGTTTTTCCTGCAGATTCCTAACCAGCATAATGCTGGAGCCGGGAGCCACCAGCCTGCAGTTTTCAGAATGGCCGTGTTGGACACTGATTTGGATCACATTCTTCCATCTTCTGTTCTTCCTCCATTCTGGGCTAAGTTAGTAGTGGGATTGGTTGCCATTGTGTGTTTTGCACGCAGCTATGATGGAGACTTTGTCTTTGATGACTCAGAAGCTATTGTTAACAATAAGGTTTGTAACTCAACTCTTTTCTGGTAAACTTAACTGCCCACCTGTGTCTCAGTAATCATCTAAGTTTGTGTTGCATTGTTCTCTGTGGAATGTAGGTTAAGCATTGGCCTGGGCCCCGGTGGTGCTCTCGATTTTTCTCTCTTTTCAACATCGCCTTCTTGATTTAGTGCCTTTCTTATTGCTGGCACCAAGGTTCCGAACCCCTGCCTCAGCTCAGGCACTCCCCTCAAGAACTCCAGTCCACATATGGATCAAAGAGGCCGTTATTCTGAGATTACAAGGCAAGGGTATTGCAGGGCGTTGCAGACTTAGTATTCCAGATTTTGTGAAACATTTCCACAGTTGTTCAAAAAAAAAAAAAAACCCCATCACGCATTTGCTGCAGTGATGGACGGGTGTGATCACCTGCCAAAAGGTGCATCTTCAGCAGGAGGCAGGGAGCTGGCTGCCGCTTTGTCCTTCTCCGAGACTGTCGGGACAGCCTGCTGACAGCTGCTGGGGCAGGAGGAATGTGCTGCCCATGGGCGCTGCAGTTCCTGCTTGTTTCGTGTTTGGAGATTCAGTGTTGCTGAACTTGCAGAATCCCAGTCAATTTTGCTTACCAGTGGTTGCTATGTATCAGTGCAGGAAAAATGGTAATCTTTTTCCATTCCCTACCCGGAGTTAGGGCAGAAGAAAGAGGTTTGTGGGAAAAGATGAAAAAGATTCAAGCAGGCTAAAAACCAGAGCAAGAAATGCAGAGGCAGGCAAGGTCCAGAGGAGAAAGAACTCGGAAATGGCACAAGTTAGAGCCTCTCGACAATCTATTATTCAGAAGATATTTTATGTGTGTTCCTTAGCCAGTGAAGAAGACTTAGAGGAATATACACATTTAGCTCCCTACTAGATATAGTTAGAGCAACTCTTTGTAACACTGTTGAATGCTCTTAAAAATTTGAAGTTATGGATTCTACCAAATAAGTATAAAGTCATTTTCATGCTGAAAATTTTGAGAAGAACTCTCTATATGACAAGCGTGTATTGTATGGGGGGAACATGACTGATTTGCATGTATTTTATTTGTGACATAATATTGCAATTGATCTCCATTTTGAGGGCACACGCTAGATCATTTTTAATGTTTTAATGGGTTTTTGTTGTTGTTGTTGTTGTTGAGACAGAGTCTCATTCTGTTGCCCAGGCTGGAGTGCAGTGTCACGATCTTGGCTCACTACAACCTCCACCTCCGGGGTTCAAGCAATTCTCCTGCCTCAGCCTCCTAAGTAGCTGGGACTACAGGCATCCCACGCCTGGCTAATTTTTGTATTTTTTAGTAGAGATGGGGTTTCACCATGTTGGCCAGGCTGGTCTCGAACTCCTGACCTCAGATGATCTGCCTACTTTGGCCTCCCAAAGTACTGGATTACAAGTGTGAGCCACCACACCCGGCCAATATTTATTTTTAATTCAAGTTCTTCATTTGTAATTTTCCTCAAATTCACTCAGCAGTTACTGTAGATGATTCTGTTTCAGTTCTTTTTTAAACCATGCTTAAAAGAACTAAGTAACTGTACACAACTGTGTCAAACTGGTGGCTTTTTCATGAGGTGGGGACAAGGTCTTACTCTGTTGCCCAGGCTGGAGTGCAGTGGTGCAGTCATAGTTCACTGCAGCCTCCAATGCCTGGGTTCAAGCCATCCTCCCATCTTAGCCTCCCGAGTGGCTAAGATTACAGTCATGCGCCACCACGCCCAGCTGATTTTTAAAATTTTTTTGTAGAGACAGAGTCCCACTGTGTTGCCTGGTTGATCTCACCTGGCCTGAAGCGATGCTCCCGCCTTGGCCTCCCAAAGTGCTGGGATAACAAGCGCAAGCCACCGTGCCCAGCACAGATTGGTGGCTTAATGGCCACAGAACTGCTTTTCTCACAAAGATACAGTTTTATTATTTAAATTCCATTATTCGTTTTGGTGAGAATATCTTGACTCTTCCACTTGTGTAAAGCAGAAGACATATAAAGTGTTAATTCAGAAACCATGTTGAAAAATGTTGGTCAGCCAGGAAGAAGAAAAACACGAGCCGTGTTGTATGTGGAGGCCCTGGTGTCTGGGTGTAATTCTCGTTCCTTCTGTGAGGTGAGGCAGATGAAGCCATTTCGTGGTTCTGCTGAGCATGGTCTTGGCAGTGTTTTCGGGAGCATCACACTGTGCCCCTTTTGTTAACTTGCTAGCCCTCCCTTTTTCTTTTCCTGGTTAATGAAAGGCACTCCTCCGTTCATTGGCACTGTGCCTACAGTAATGTGAAACAGGCTGTTACTGGATTTTAGTGATGTTAGAGACTGTTTTCCAGATGCTTCCTTGCAGTGTGGAGTTGCCTTTTTTGTTCCTTGAGATGATGATCTTCTTTGAGACAGTGGAGTTAGGGGGAATTTTAGACACAATACATCTTTTCCATAAATCATTATGAGGAAGAATTGACCTTTCTTTCTGTAGCACACCCTGCTGTGGAGGCTCCACTTAATCAAATATTTAGAGCCTCGTTGGTGTTCATTTCCTGTTCAAAGGGAGGAAAAGATCCTCTGCCGAAGCCCTTCACAGCTGACCGGCTACTTCTGTAAGAGTGTAGAAGAAGGTAGGCGTCCAGGCTTGTCACTGAGTCAACGAAGGGAGCAGGTGCCTCACATGGTCTTCACAGAATCTCTAACCTGCTCTTGGGGAGTGGTCAGTGTGCTCCCGGCGTCTGAAGCCGATCCCCGTGGAAGCAAATGTCACCCTTAACAGTGGTCATCAGTGACCAGCTTTGCATCTGTCACCTCTTTTCAAGCCTTTCCCTTTGAGTCAGCAAGCACTTAAGTCGCAAGTGCTGAGTCGCACGGTGGGTGTGGACCTTTGTTGCTCTTTGGGGCCACCCATCATTTGACCCATTTCTGTTTGGGGCATTCTTAGGGGCTCAGAAGACGATTTGATTAGGGAGCTGGTACAGACAGGCTGTCCCGTCAGGTGCGCCCACCTGTTGGAGTCAGGAACTGGTCACGCAAGGTGGGGGCCCAGAGGCAGCCAGGCAGTCTCTGCGAGGTGCCCAGAGCATGATTTGTGGTTTTGCTCCTGCCACGTGGCCCTGCCCTGGCTTTCCAGGCCACAGGAGGGTCTGTGAGCTGCACACTCCCCTTTGAAGAATTCCCTTTTTGTTTAAATTAATCAGAGTTTGGTTACTGCGGTGAAGAATCTTGACTGACAACCCAGGGAAATGATCAGCATGTTGTAATTTCTAGTCCCTAAAACATTCCTGTTTAATTATGCTTTAAAGAGAAAGTTAATCTGTCATTTTTCTTACTTATTCCACCACAGCGCCTTGTTTGCCTCTCTTCTCATTAGACACAATTTAAGCCATCTACTTTCATCTGTTAAATGTTAAAAAATGCATTTTTAAGCATCTGTAGTATATTACTAAATTAAATTATCTCAGCAATAAGAGCGGTACAGTGTTTTTTTAATATTTAGTGATTTTTATCTGGAAAAATTAAGGTTTTTTTCTGATTTCATAGTCTGCTTAGCTCATGATCAAAAATGGAAACTTAAAAAAATATGTTTATCCATACTTATGTTTTAACTGGGACGTTTTGGTAAGTTACCTTATTTAATAGATATGAGAGGTTAATAGTGATCTTATTTAGCTGTGTGGTCCACTTATTTGACAAGTATTAAGCACCTTCTGTATACAGCCAGCAAACCCAGATGTGGCCCAGTCCTCATGGAGCCCAGTCTAGTGGCACAGACAAATAGTCATGTGACTGTAAGTCGCCAGGGTGCCAGGCATTGCTTGACAGGGTGAGATGCCCAGAGGCCCACGGAAGAGGGATGGGATCAGCTCAGGAAGGGCAGAGCCAGGCAGCTGGGAGATGAATGGCGGGAGGAGTTGAGCCGTGAAGAGTTGAGGGTGACTGTCCGGGGTGACCCGCACGTGCAGAGCCTCTGGGTTGGGAGCTGGCAGAAGCACAGCGCCAGAGCCATGGGCCTGCAGAGTTCGGGGGAAGCCAGGGTCTGCAACAGCCCCTTCAGCATATCAGCCATGTCCCAGGAGGGTGAAAGCTTATTGGTGTTTGAAGCCTAGTGGGGTGAGCCCATGTATATTTTGAGATATCAACATAGAGAACATGTTGGGCACAGCAGCCCCACTAGGAGGCCTGACTGCATCCCGGGTGAGAGATGGAGGAGCTTGGCTTAGGGCTGATGGAAGACCCTTGTCCAGAACATCCCCTTTGTGACCCTGCAGGACCTCCAAGCAGAAACGCCTCTTGGGGACCTGTGGCACCATGACTTCTGGGGCAGTAGACTGAGCAGCAACACCAGCCACAAGTCCTACCGGCCTCTCACCGTCCTGACTTTCAGGTAAGCCGTGACATCGAAGGGCCTGGGAAGGTCACTCCCAGCTTGTGTGTGACATTGGATACAGGTGTGTGTCACCAGGTTCTCAGCATTCAGGAGTCTAGTCATTGGCTCCAGGTGGGGTCTGAGCTGCTCATATACATGGGTCTCTAGGTGCAGAGAAGACCAGCGTGGCCCCTGTGAAGGATGACGTGCACATTGGTGGTATGTCATATTTTTCTCAGTTCTTGGAGGTTTGACCCTTCGCTGGTTAACACCAATGGAATACTATGAGTGAAAGCAACATGGGGCCTCTGATGAAACTGATTTTTTTCACTACAGAAATAAATAAGGTATAAATCTTCCTACTGTTACCAAGTCAATATACAAAAGCAATATGCTGCTTAAAAACAATCCTCCCTCCGTTAATCAGGGAGCCGCTTGCACTGAATAGATGTATTCACCTCACAAAGGTTCTCGTCCATACCTGCTTCTCGGGTGCATTTAAACACTTGTGTGTAGACGTCCCACAGGAGCATGGGAGTGAGGAATTGGAACCACCAGCAGCTGAGAAGCAGTCAGAATAGGAATCCCTGCCAGCGGAGGGTGTTTCGTTGGGGGAAGGCTGGTGGGCATACTGATAAGGAGCCCTTTTTTGGAGGATAAGCAAGTTATAAGACCATCTTAAATCCAGGTCCCTAGCGGGTAACCATGAGTAGTGTGTGGAATATTATATCTTCTTGGAATGCAGCCTTGCCCCTTCTGCACTTAAAACATTGTCTAGCTTTCCTTTTGATTTTCTTCTGCAAGTTGCTTCAGCGCCACTCCCCTTGGACACATCTGTTTCATCCCTTTTTCCCTGTAGTTAATTACATTCCCACCTTTTCCACAACCTTTTTAGCTTGACAGGCATTATTTATCTTGATGCTATTTTTATCAAGCTGGCACAAAGTCTTCCGCTTCTCCTTTTAATATTTCCACACACAAGCCTTCTCCTCCAGACCTTTGCCATTTCTTGCTGCATGCCGCTGTGCGTGTACCCTGAACACCCTGTGTTTCTGCAGGATTAACTACTACCTCTCGGGAGGCTTCCACCCCATGGGCTTTCACGTGGTCAACATCCTCCTGCACAGTGGCATCTCTGTCCTCATGGTGGACGTCTTCTCGGTTCTGTTTGGCGGCCTGCAGTACACCAGTAAAGGCCGGAGGCTGCACCTCGCCCCCAGGTCATCCCTGCTGGCCGCGCTGCTGTTTGCTGTCCATCCTGTGCACACCGAGTGTGTAAGTGTCGTCTGCCGGAGGCATCTGTATGCACGTGAGAAGCGATATGACACTCCCATGTCGCCTGGTTTCCTAAAACAGGTTCCCTTTATGTACCCATCTTGGTTCCAGAGCTGGAGAACGTCTACTCCACAATATACTCTAGAAATAGAAAGGACACTACGTAAATACCCTGCCTGACATTTGAAACAATTCTGTCTGGGGCAGAGACATCTCTCTTGTGAAAAAAAATGCAAAGCACCATATTGGTGGAGACTGTGTAATAAGGTATGGTGTGATCTCTGGTGATACTTTCTGTTTAGCTTCTAGGATAACACCAGCTGTGAAGGCACGGATGTTAAATATTGCTGGACTTTGGGGTCTGAGGTTCAGAGGCTAAGAACTGTTCTTCAGTGGAGGGTCTGATGCAGTGTTTCTGTGTTCGCTGACAGCTTTATGATTTATAAAATCCTTTCTTAGACTTAACATGATTGTTATGAAAACGCTGTGACATCAGCTGGGCTAGTACAACAGTTTCCACTTTGGGGATAAGGGAACGGCCTGGCAGGATAAAATTTGTCCAGGGCGAGGAGCAAGTGGATGTCGGGCAGGACTTAAATTCTGGGCTTCCTAGGCCTCCACTGAGGAGATGCTGACGTACTTGGTATTGAACTGGAAAGCGGTGCCTGCACCCTGCTGGGGAGCTGCTCGTGAAGTCTCTCCACCCTCCTCCACCTCACCCTGATCACCTGGGGGAGAGGATCACACAGGGTGAGGTGGAGGAGGGTGGAGAGACTTCCCCAGCAGCTCCGCAGCAGGGTGCAGGCACCGCTTTCCAGTTCAACACCAAGTACATCAGCATCTCCTCAGTGGAGGCCTGGAGGCTGCGTCTCCATCCCATCGAGCTGCCTCTGTATTTGGAATAGGCTGTGCTGGGATTTCACTAGACATTTGTGAAGTTTTCAGGAACCGCCCCCTGCACCACCATGTGGACCCTTTAAAAATGCAAAAGGCAGCATGTTTGCTGAGGGACAAGATTTGACTCAAGTCATTCATTCTGTGAGCACAAAGTGCCTAAAATAATCACATACATTTTATTACTTCCCTCACAGTAGACTTCTCGTTTCTTAGGGATTGAAATATCTACATTTAACCAATTGCATGTTGCTTGAAGTTTCAAGATGCTGAGCAGAAGTCCTGTTTTTAGCATCTGACTTTATTAAATTGTCTATTCTTCAGTATCAAGAGTGTTGTGGAGTTGTTATCACACCCTCCTCCTGATATCTTTTTAAATCTTTATTTTTTACCGCAGCAAATTCAGAGAACGTTAAGGGGTGGATAGGCTGGGGACTGCTGTGTAAAAATTTAGTTATAAGCTGTTTATACATAACTGTGACTGAATTAGACTTTGTTTCAATCTGAGTTCTCTCTGGGACCCAGATATAGTGCAGCCATTGATCCTGAATAAGGGGCTGGAAGAGAGGGATTCACTGGAGAAGTACTGATTCTGTCTTCCTTCTCGTCTAATTTAGCGTGATCTTAAAAGCAAAATGAAATACTTGAATTATTAGCCAAGGAAAGTTTTCTAAAATTCTCATTTTAAATACTCAGAAGTTGATTTATAAAAAGGTTTCAAGTGCCAACAAGTCTAACTGAATGTGCTTACACACGTACACACTCACACACACACATTCTCTCTCACACACACTCACACTCCAGGTAAATGCAACCTGGGAACATGGTAATCTTGAAAGTCCACATTCCAGATGGTTAAAAGGAAACTGAGGCAGACTAGCTCTAGGAGAAAAGGGAGCATTTGAAAAACCTCTTTATCTCTTCCCCTCCCCACCATGACATCCATTCAAACTCCGATTTCAAGAAATACTTGTAGATAATTACGAGTTAGCATTGTAAGACGGATATTTTGTATTATGTTTACCTTTCAGCATTTCCGCAGATAGTATTCAGTTTCCTTCTGTCTGCGTTCCCCTGTTATCTCCTACCATGCAGTTGAAAATTCCAGTTTTAGGCCGGGCGCGGTGGCTCACACCCGTAATCCCAGCACTTTGGGAGGCCGAAGCAGGTGGATCACTTGAGGTCAGGAGTTCCAAACCAGCCTGGCCAACATGGTGAAACCCCGTCTTTACTAAAAATACAAAGATGAGCCAGGCATGGTGGTACACACCTGTAGTCCCAGCTACTCAGGAGGGTGAGGCAGGAGAATCACTCGAAACCAGGAGGCAGAGGCTGCAGTGAACCAAGACCATGCCACTGCACTCCAGCCTGAGCGACAGAGCAAGACTCTGTCTAAAAAAAAAAACAAAATCCAGCTTTAAAAACATGCAAAGAGTGGAACACCCAAGGAAACGGGTGGCAGGCGAGCTCCTCCCAGGTGTTGACCAACACCGAGGAGCCAGCCCCACTTTCTAGCTGGCTGGGCCAGCAGCCTGAATGATGGCCTTGGGCACAGCAGCCCCAGCCACATTGATCCCTGTGGGATGAGGACAATGGGGATTTGGTTAGTAAACTGCCTCAGTTTACCCCATTTGTCTCAGTGTACATTTATGAAGAGACAGCAATAGCAGTATAGGCCCCTGCAGTTTTTAGTGCCATGAATTCCTTTTTTTTTTTTTTTTTTTGATACACAGTCTCACTCTGTCACCTGGGCTGGAGTGCGGTGGTACAATCTTGGCTCACTGCAACCCCCACCTCCCAGGTTCAAGTGATTCTCCTACCTCTGCCTCCCAAGTAGCTAGGACTACGGGCGTGCACCACCACACCCGGTTAATTTTTGTATTTTTAGTAGAGATGGGTTTCACCATGATGGACAGGCTGGTGTCGAACTCTTGGCCCCAAGTGATCCACCTGCCTCAGCCTCCCAAAGTGCCGGGATTACAGGTGTGAGCCACTGCCCCTGGCCTAACATGAATTTCTTTATATTGACATTTATATTAATATGTTTTAGGTCTTTACCACTCTCCAGCATTTCACACTGAAAATGATTTTGCCCACTGCAAATAAGCACCTGAATTTTCCAGTCTTCTAGGGTGATCAACATCTAGTGTGCCTGAGATTGAGAGGGTTCTGGGACTGGGGACTTTCCATTTTAAAGCAATGACAGCCAGGCAAATGGGAATGACTTGGGCACCCCACAGTCTTGCCCGCTCCTGGCCTCTGCTTGGTGATGCTGTAATTGCAGTCGGTGTTTTGTGCTCCTCAACTTATGGGAATGTCTCTCTTTTTCTAATGAGCCACCGCACATTGCTCCAAGTGGTTTGTAGACACCCAAACCCTCTGACAGGCCAGTCACCACTGCAGGGAGGTGAGCCTGGGAGGGCCGCACAGCCTCTGGTCTGCTGGTGGCTCTTCAGCTCTGTGTGGCCATTAGCAGGAGGACCCCAGCGCTTCCCTGAGGACAGAAGTGGCTTGTGTGGGCTTTGCTTTTTGTTTTCCTCAAAGTGTTGGGGAAGATTTCACTTTGTCTGAATTCCAACATCAAGGAGAGAAGCTCGGGCCCCCTTAAGAGTTCTGCCTGTGGCCAGGTGTGGTGGTGTGCGCCTGGAGTCCCAGCTACTTGGGAAGCTGAGGCAGGAGGACTGCTCAAGCCCAGGAGTTTGAGGCCACAGTGAGCTATGATCACGCCAGTGCTCTCCAGCCTGGAAAACAGAGTGAGACCCTGTCTCTAGAAGTAAAAAATTAAGCAAAATGTTTAAAAAGAGTTCTGTCTGTCTAATGACCCCAGACTTTAATCCAGAAGGAATCAGGAGGGGAAACCTTCCCCATCTCCCTAATTCCTTTTCATGGCCCCCATACAAATTGTACCTACTGGAGAAACAATGGTGCCGCCTGCTTTTTGGATTCAGAGGGATTGCAGTGATTTCTCCAGAAGACTCTGAGTGTTTCACAGTATTTGTGAGAAAAAAAATAGCCTTTGTGGAAAAGTTTGCATAAAAATACATATTATGCAAATATCAGAAAAGGAAAAGAAAATGTTTTCTTGTTTATGTACATTCTCAAACAGTGATTGGATACAGTCCCTCCTTGGGTAGTTTTTTAACATTCTTTTAGTGAAATCTCTCTTAATTACTATGCCAAAAAATTCATTGTAAATACTAAATGCTCTCTTGCTTTAAAACACTTCCCATACTTTAAAAATTTTGTTTTTCTTTATGTCAAGGAAAATAATGTACATTGCTTAAAGTCATGGGATGGTCTTCAACAATTAGCAGAAAGAAACATTTCTGTAAAAATAAGCTTTTGATGTTTAAATTTCATTTTTGGTGATTCTTCAAATCTACCCTAGCCACCCAGATAGCAAGTGGTTTAGGCAGCCTGGCCCTCCTGGCCCCTAGCCCTAGTATTTTTCCAAACCACTTGCTTCCCCCTCACTCACCTCACTTCCCCTTGGTCTCTGACACCTGCTCCCCCTGTTTCCTATGACCCTGTTCTCTGTGGTCCCCTTCGGACAGGCTTGTCTGGATTGGCGTTTATCGCTTTCTCTTCTCTAAAGGGTTGGGATTCCAGTCCATCCTGAGGTGCTGTAGATAGTCACAGCTCTGAGACGCTCGTCTCCTCTCATGTCCTCCTGGCGTGAGGACCACAGAGCCAGGATGCACCAGCTGCCTCACTCACCCAGGGCTGCAGAGATGATACCTGAGCTTCTGCGTCCTTTGTCCTTTGCCTTTCTGCTACTCCTGTTCATAGACACACCCCATAGGACCCACTGGGGAACTCACAGTGAGCTGCACCCACCCTGTACCAGGCTCTGTTCTGTGTGGCTGCATCTCTGACTATTTTACTGTGTCCCTGATGGAGTGAGTTTCCAGCCCTGAGTATTCCAGAGCGCTCATTGCATATTCATTTCATTCATAAAGCAATTGGATTGTTCCCCTCCAGCATACTGGCATACTTGTTCCAGATCTGTTAAGCCTTTGTTTTGTCCCTGGCTTCCTTCTCGGTAGTGTTTGTGTGTGTGTGGTGTACGTTGGGTGGATTTATCAGCTTATTCAATTTTCCCATCCATCACCTGACACCACAGGCTGCCACGTACCCACCATCAGGAGGTCACAGTTGCAGTGACGAATGGTCCTCGGTATTTCATGTATAACCGGTGTAGGGGAATCTGCTCCTAAAAGACATCCTGTTTCAGCTATTGACTGCACATGAACTTGAGAATCATATGTAAATATGGTAATTTCATAGTCAGTGTATATTTTCTTATCTTGATTTATAGAAGAGTCCTTTATTCTTCAGCTCATATATCACATTCCCATCCTCTGGGAAGGGATTAACCTACCAGCCTTTAAAGTGATACCTGGACAATCACAGCAGAAGCTTTGGTTCATGTCACATTCAGGTGCCAGTTAGTAAAGAATCCCACCTAAACTAGTCCAGTACCCTTGGGGGGAATTCTGTGTCTTTCATCCCCGTACAACATTGGGAGAACAATTACTGGAATAATCAGCCTGAAGAAAGAAACACATAGTTGATATTGCTTCATTCTCACTGAGGAAAGGAAGGGCAGAGTCACCATGTGGAAAATGTGGGAAAGAAATGGCAGAAATTGTATTCTGTTCTCATCCTAATTGTTAATCACTCTTGAAGCATTCGGCTTTCCAGGTTAACCCACTTAATCAGTTTGATCTGAAGGGAAGAAAAAGGAGCAGAGGCAGCTTTGAAGGATTACTCCTGTGTCTTTTTCTATCGGAAGGATGGCTTTTCACACTTCTCTCACACCTTTCTGTCCTTCATGTTTCCAATCACATTTTATTTTTTAAATATCATGTCCTTTGGGCTGATAACATTTTCCAATTGAAAACCCACTTTGTGACCTCAGAAGACTAAGTCTTTGGAGCTCTTGGATATCGTGTGTTAAAGAACACAGCTTTTACGGCACATGCATATCACCGTCTGTGTCCAGCAGAATAGCTAGCAGCAGGTTCAAACCAATCCAGTGTTCTCTTGAAGCAGTTAAGTCAAGTCCTACATCCAAAAGGGAGGAGAGAGCTGATTGTAAGACAACACCAAGCGCTATTGCACAGCTACATCATGTATTTATTTTAATAGGTGGCAGAGTCTAGGACGTTTCTTGTTTTATATGTCTAAAGAATTTGGTTTTGGCTAGGCACGTTGGCTCACACCTGTAATCCCACCACTTTGAGAAGCAGAGGTGGGTGGATCACTTGAGCCCAGGAGTTCGAGACCAGCCTGGGCAACATGGTGAAACCCCGTCTCTACCAAAAATACAAACATTAACCAGCTGTGGTGGTGTGCGCCTCTGCTCCCAGCTACTCAGGAGGCTGAGATGGGAGAATTGCTTGAGCCCAGGGGGGTTGAGGCTACAGTGAGCCAAGATCACACTGCTGCACTCCAGCCTGGGTGGCAGAGTGAGACCCTGTCACAAAAAAAAAAAAAAAAAAAAGTTACGTCTCCTAAGTTTAGGATTTCCTTAAATGTGTTTTATGTAATTCTTTGTTTTCTTCCCCCTTTTTTAAGGTTGCTGGTGTTGTCGGCCGTGCAGACCTCCTGTGTGCCCTGTTCTTCTTGTTATCTTTCCTTGGCTACTGTAAAGCATTTAGAGAAAGTAAGCATTCAGTTTGCCTTCTTAATTTTCCACCTTCTTCATGTTTTTGTCCTGTTGAGCAGTGTCGTAACACATGGGAAAGAATCCATCTATGTGAGTGTGTCACTCTGAGGGGATGTGGGCCAGAGGATGTATAAACTCTCTTTAGATATGTATGTCTATTTGCGCCATTGCTTTTTCTATAATGCAAAGCTCTGACATTGGTGTTCACACTGTGGCGTATCCTGTTAGGTATTGAGACTAAGAGCAGAAGCAGCAGCAGGATTGAGTTTTGCTATTTTATTTCCTGCAAAATTATAGGATTGCGAACGATTCCAGGACACGCTGCCCTGTTTTGATGTTCTAGGTATTTATTGCCCAGCTATCCTTTCATAGCTTCCAAAGGTGGCTTGGAAAGAGCCAGAGAGATTTTTCATACACTGTCCCTCCTTCATCCCATCCTGTCCAGACTGAACCCAGGCTCAGGCCGTGTCTTGGAGCACCTGCGACTGCCCTAAGGCACAGCAGAAAGATGACCCCAGTGGCCCTAGCCTGTGCCAGTGCCCACTCGGGGCATGGTTACACCCAACCACGCCCACCCCCTTTTATTATTATTACCTTATTATGCCTGGATAAAACCACCACTTCTTCCCATCGCTCATCGGTTTTCTGATACATTAGAGAGTTTGGGGACAGCTGAGCAGAACACCTTCAAGTATTGAGAATAGTGGTGGTAACTTTTCTTCCTGTAACTTAGCGATAATGCACTTCAGTCTCTTCCTGGGGTAGGGGTCTCCCCACCTATGATGATTATAAATCTCCCAAGAGACACACAGCCGCCAGAGACCTGGCGAGGTTGCATCAGCCGGCCCCATAATGAATTCAGCACCATCGTGTGACTCTTCATGAGACAGTGAATCAGTAACGGGACTGGGAGGGAGGGGTCCCTTCACTACCTCACTGTTAACGTTCACTACAGATAATGGTTCTTCCTTTCCAAAAGTTGGCAATTAAATCTGAATTTACAGATACAGATAACAGTTTATCAGAAATCATATTTTTCCTGAAGAAAATTTAAAATTAGGAGTTGTGGGCCCGGTGCGGTAGCTCACACCTGTAATCCCAGCACTTTGGGAGGCCAAGGTGAGCAGATCACTTGAGGTCAGGAGTTTGAGACCAGCATAGCCAACGTAGTGAAACCCCATCTCTACTAAAAGTACAAAAATTAGCCAGGCATGGTGGCGTGTGCCTGTAGTTCCAGCTACTCGGGAGGCTGAGGCAGGAGAATCGCTTGAACCCGGGAGACAGAGGTTGCAGTGAGCCGAGATTGCGCCACTGCACTCCAGCCTGGGTGACAGAGTGAGACTCCGTCTCAAAAAAAAAAAAGGAGTTGTGGCTTTTCTCAAAGACAACTCTAAAGTTTCTGAAAGTGCCATTTTATTGATTTTAACATAATTTTAACATATCCTCCCTTAAAGTCACTACTCCCTGTTCTGAATGGATTTCAAAGACATCAGAGTGATTTTTGAGGAAAGTACTAAACCGTGATAGATTTAACGTGTGGGGGACATCATTTAGGAGATATGATAGAACCTGTCACTACTTCTAAAGATTGCTCTTGTGAAATAATGAAAAAGCTATTATGATATTAAACACTCTTCCATCAGATGAACAGGTACATGTATTGGCCTCCTTTAATGGCGTATTCTCACAGAAAAGTGAAAAGGCTAGACATTTTATATTCTTTTTCTGGAACCTTTTACTAACCTTTTCTCTGTTTTAATTCACAAATTTGTATATTAATATATATTACATATATATTTTTGATACATTTGTAAATTATAAAATTATTTCCAAATATCCATACAAAAGATACTTTTTTAATAAAGCTTTTGGCAAGAAACCAACACCAAAGTTAAAGGTACTTAAATGTGTGATGGGTGTTCCATTAGTTAACACTTTGACTTATGAGAAATAGGCAAAGTATATTTCAATACTGACATAAATATATTAACTGTAAGTACCAGTGTGACCTTTCTTTTTTGTCCAGTAACATTCTTTTAGCATTTATAATGTTTATTTTAAAATTGGAAAGAAATTATGAGGTCTTTAATGTTAAGTTTGTAGATGTTTTTGAGAATGTTAACCTGGGCATTTTTGCATTTGCAAACCAATAGCAGTGGTAGATGTGGCTTCCGTAGAAACCTTTTTAAGATGACTAGATTTTGACTTGGTTGAAGTTACTTGGGGCAGTTAAAAGACAGATAGGTGGACTGGGAAGCCTTTGAAGAATGCTTTCTGTTGACCTCTTGTCTACAAGCTGCCCCGTCTTCATGGGATCTGTTCTTTTGTTAACATGAATTCTCTTGAGGAAAAGGAAAGCGTTAATTTAAATGGAGCCGATGGAGTCACCTCCAGAGCGGTCTCTGGGCCTTTGCAGGCACCAACAGCTTCTTTAGTCTTTGGAAAGTACACAACTACAGTAGTTTGCATCTTATGCTCATCCAGACTTTGGTGTCTTGACCCTGAAACTGATTGTTGGTCATGGCTTTTGTGTCCTTCCTGTCCCCTCATGGTGTCCACCTGCCCTGGCAGGCTTTGAGTTACGGATCATCACAGTTTTTCTCGGCAGTGTAAAGTGGAGGGTTTAAAACACCCATCCTCGAGCTGCAGTTCCCATCATTTGGAATTGGCTTTCACTGCTATTTTCCATTCCCACTCATCGCTTCCAGATTTCCGACAGAATGATTGGATTCTGCCTCAATTCCATCGCAGGCCTGGAGGCGCAGAGCCACGTGGATTCTTGAGAGAGGGCCTTAGACACACTGTGACCAGCTTACTTGGGGGAGTCCCCTGTGTCCCACATGTGAACAGGTCTCTGACCCCTCCCCAACAAGGTGCTGTGCCCTGAGACCTACCCTCTGTCACTTCAGGACCTCAGGACTGGATGCCTATCCCCGTCCACCTCGTTCCCTGGCCCGGCGACATCAGAACAGCCCCTCACGCTGCCCGCCCATCTCTCCCCTCCTCCTCACAACTCCCAAAATTCCCTTTGTCTGAGCAACCCCAGAACCGGGGCTAATGAAGTCTGGTGGAGCCTCTCCTAGTCTCTTAGCAGAAGCACTGTTTTTAGCAACTTTTCTGTTTCTGATTTTCCATACTCCTTTTTAAACATGCAAAGAATAGAATGTGCTTCTTTGTTGATAGATTACAACTCTTTGGAATAATCCTTGAATATCATGTTAATGATCAGTTCAGTTCGTAGGGTGCTTAAGAGTCTTTTTTAGGAGGAGAAAACTTGCTGCAAATTAATAATACCTTTACAGAGAAGAAGCAGTAAGAGCCCCATATGCAAAAATAATTCTGGTTAAGGTGTTAATGAAAAGCCATGGGTTTCTGATTCTGTTCTAAAATAGTATAAAGGTTTATTGATTTTAGTCATTCATTCCATCACCAATAGTTAATCAAATTTTAAGGGCATTTCTTGTACCAGGTCAGGTTTCCGGTGCTGGGGATACAAAGACTAGAACAACAAAGTTCATGCCCCTGAGGGGCTTACCGTAACTCCAGTTTCTTTTGATTAAAATAAAGCTTCCACGATTCAGAATGCCTACAGAGCAGAATATTCTGGTTCTCCTTCCTTTCCTGTTGACTTTTTCCTTCCTGTACCCCTCATAGCAGGCACTCAGTAAGGATCCTTTCTTCTCATGTGTGTTTATGCAGAATGGGAGGCCGTGGCCTTTGTTCTACTTACTTCCTTCATCTTCTATTAAATTTCCTTCAATACAGCAAAGCAGAGCTCTTGATCCTAATGAAAATTCAGGTGTATATATATTTTCATTTGGATCAAGAGCTCTGTTCACTTGGAGTTTGAGATATCTTAAACAGTCGCATGTTTATTTATTTATTTATTTCGAGACCAAGTCTCGCTTTGTTGCCCAGGCTGGAGTGCAGTGGTACAATCTCAGGTCACTGCAACCTCTGCCTCCCAGGTTCAAGTGATTCTCCTGCCTCAGCCTCCCAAGTAGCTGGGACTACAGTCACCCGCCACCACGCCCAGCTAATTTTTGTGTTTTTAGTAGAGACAGGGTTTCGCCACATTGGCCAGGCTGGTCTTGAACTCCTGACCTCAAGTGATCCCTCCACCTCGGCCTCCCAAAGTGCTGGGATTACAGGCTGAGCCACCGTGCCCAGCACTGGTTTTTTTGTTTGTTTGTTTTTGTTGTTGTTGTTGTTGTTGTTTGAGATGGAGTTTTGCTCTTGTCACCCAGACTGGAATGCGGTGGCACGATCTTGGCTCACTGCAACCTCCACCTCCCAGGTTCAAGCAATTCTCCTGTCTCAGCCTCCAGCCATGTTTTTATTTTACCCTATCTAGTCAGTACAAATTGTACAAAAAGCCGAGTGGTAAACACATGTATTTATTGTCATTGCAGTGGTGATTTCTTGTTCCAAGTGCCCATGTCTATAAATGTTCAGCAGAGAATAAAAACTAACTCTTTGGTGGTAGACAAGTCATTTTTTATTGAGATACAAATAATAATGCTATTTAATGTTTAAATTTCAGGTTTAAAGTAACCCTGGTCTTTGTACTTTTGGGATCTGAACATAAATTCAAAGAAAGGCCTAATATCAGAGGAACCAATTTAATATTATAAGGGAACAAAAAATTAAGTACTCTGAAATTAATGATTCAACTAGTTAATAAGTTCTTTCAGAGAATACTTTTTTTGGTAACATCATTAACTTTTTTTATGGATGAGACGTCTTTATTATAAAGCTCTGGACGATTTTTAACTGCTTGAGTTTATTCTGTCCTAACCTCTGGAATCCTAGTATTTTCAGAAAATGAAAAACGTATTCACATAACATTTCTGGGGCTCTGCCTTTTTTTTTTTTTTTTTTTGGTGCATAAATAGAATGTCTAGCAAGATCTTTGCAACAGAATTTTTTAAAAGTAGATGTCCTTATAAAGGAAGCATACATTTTCTTTAAAAAAACAAACAAACGAAAAACACTAGTGAGATGAAATCAATGGCACACTGGGTATTACTTCTGAATGCCCAAAACAAAAAGTGTTATTCTTAAAATGAGGCATCTTGTATTTACATCTCTCTTAAAGCCTGGTATTTCAGATTGGAAACAGATCATCTCTGCACATTAAACTCGCCAGAATAGCCAAAACAATTTCGTTTCTAAACTGATACCTTAAAATACTTGTCTCATGGGAGTTAAGACCAAAAGAAGAAATTTAGTCTCATTTATCGTGGGGAGAAGAGAGTCTTTTCCAGAGGGGGATGGATTTTCTATATACCTAGAACAACCATTTTAAGTTCTAAATTCTTATTCATAGTATCAAAGGCAGGATCTCAAATCTCCATTGTTCTTAAGCTGTATAGCTCCCCTTAAGCTGTGTAGTTCTATAGCTGTATAGTTCACCTTAAGCTGTATAGTTCAGGCACTAAAATGGGATAACTCTTATTCTTGGGATATCATTGCCTCGTATTTTCATTCTGATTAAAGACACCTGTTTTTCTTTGACTTAGAATCACACTGCTTATAAAATAGGGCAGTTGGCTAACTCATGTCCGATAGGACGCTTGGTTTTCAATTTGGGGCCATTGCTGACTGCATTCTGACTGTGGGAGTCATGCAGATTCTCTTTTCCCCATTTCTTTGGTTGCTTCATTGCTTGATTTTCCCCCAAATGGACCCGTGTTTTAGAGCAGCAAGCCTGACTTCTTTCATTCTGTGCATAGAAGCACGGCCTGGTCGTTCCAGCTTTTGGAACGCGAATCTGATGCTCATTGTGTTGCTCTGGCAGAGAGAGAGTCGCGGCCACCTGTCGGGGTGGCGTGGTTCCCACACACAACATGACGTGCCAGTTTCGAGCAGTGGAGATGCCAGGCATAGAGTGGTGAAGAGGGGTAACTTGTATAATGTGATGCTTTTTCTGAAAGGAGATCTTCCCACTGGAAAGGAGTGCCAAATCCGAGGCACATGCTTCATTAAATGGATCACATCTGCTGGCACTTGTGGGTGTTAGCACTGACAAGTGTCTTTCTGTCATTGCATTTTTTTCCCTGTGCTCCCTTCACTCCATTAGCCTTTGCCTCCATTTACCTAAGTGAATGAATTCTCTTAGATGCTAGAGACAATATACTGAAACGAGAAGAACATTGCCTAGGCACGTCTCTAGTCAATTCTGGATCATAAACTATTGATGTTTGCTAATGTTGCATAATTATCCTAGAGCAAGTTGTCTTCTTAAAAGATGAGAGAGGCAGCGTGGTGTCCAAATGGTTTTTGTGTTTTTTTTCCCATCCTCTCCTGGGTCATTGGTGTTTAAAATGTAACAGTCTTGATGGAGAGGAGACGGAGAATGCTGGGGAAGGGTGATGTCCTCAGATGCTTACATAGAGCCATGCACAAGTTAGAATTTTAAATCTGGGGAAGATTTTTCTGAATAAAAATATTTATAAGTGCAGCTGTGCTGGAGGTGACATCTGCCACTCAGAATTTATTTGTACTGTTTTTAACAGTTACTTCTAAATTTAAAATGAAAATAATTGCTTTTCTCCATGGTTTTTAAATATTTCTCAAGTAATTTTATTTATTTGTTTGTTTATTTATTTATTTATTTATTTATTTATTTTGAAGAAGAATATCTTAATGATGGCGATTCTTCCAGTGTGAAGGGGTTGAAAGACTAAATTAAAAGTGAAAAAGACCTGAATTCTGGCAGTATTTGTCCACACTGAGCAAATGATTAACTCTTGGGTATTAAATTACATCTCATAATTGCAAGAAAAATGTAATATAGTAAGACTCTGATAGACATAGAAATAAATGAAACTATTTATTGATTCAACAGATGTTTATCAAGTGCCCACTATATGCAAGGTGGCCTACTATTACCTGTCTCAATTGTCTTATTAAAATGCTCACACTTGGAAATAAAATAATGGTTTGCATTTGTTACTGTGTAAGAACATAGCCACAAAAGCAGAGTCTAAATTCCTCTAGAATGTATGTTGATAATTATTAGCATTAGTCACCTTCACAAACTAAGGCTTGAAATAAATCTTAATTTGGGGAATTATGTGGGCAAAAGTTTGATGGAGCAGGTCATATTTCCAGAAGTCCACTAGTCTGGGCCATCTAAACACTTAGAGCTAGTTTTTCACTTGAATTTTTGTAAGGCCTTTTTTGTTCACCTCCAGAACTGGAAACATTTTGTCAACGCTGTATGGGCTGGCCTTGGTTTATCATTCCTGCACATATATAGTGCATATATATAAAGAGGACCCCTTTCATTTATATGAAATGGTTTTAAAATATTAAATTAAGCTTTCCAATTTAGATTCTGGGAAACTCAAAGTGTGTGTGCATGCTTAGTCTTATGACTCTGGATAAAATATTGAGTGGCAGCCGGGCACAGTGGCTCATACCTGTAATCCCAGCACTTGGGGAGGTCAAGGCGGGAGGATCACTTGAGCACAAGAGTTTGAGACCAGCTTGGGCAATATAGTGAGACCCCCTTTCTCGACAAAAATAAAAATTTTTAAAAATCAGCCAGGCCTGGTGGCATGTGCCTGTGGTCCCAGCTACTCAGGAGGCAGAGGCCGGAGGATTGCTTGAGCCTGGGAGGTCAAGGCTCCAGTAAGTCGTGATCACGCTGCTGTACTCCAGCCTGGGCAAAAGAATGAGACCTTGTCTCAAAACAAAAATATACCAAAAATTGTTGAGTGACTAATCTGGTAGGGATTGGAGAAAGAGTTGGCTTTAAATAGGCAAACTCATTTCCTATTTTCTGAGTTTTCAAGGACAGAGCTGGATACAAACATAGCAATGTGCACATTATGTCATCTGTGAGCTGGATCTTTGATCACATGGTCTAGACACTGCCATGCAATCGAAATACAACAGGAGCCATATATGGCATTGAAAACTTTGAGGTAGCCACGTTATAAAAAGAAACAGGTGAGATGGATTTTAATAATATATTTTATTTGCCTTGATATATCAAAATTATAATTCCAATATGTAATCAATATAAAAATATGAAAATGTTCACATTTTTTTTTCATGCTAAGCTTCCAAGATCGGGTGTGTATTCCACACTAACAATACATCCCACCTGGGGCTAGATACATTTCAAGCACTCGTTAGCTATAATGATTACTTTCTTGGATAGTGGTGGGTCTAGAATGTAGTGCTCACTAGGTTTATCTCTGACCATTGAGCTTTTGCCTTTGATCTGAAATTGCCACAGTTTTGAGAAGTGATACTTAATATTTAATAATTGCTGAGACTGAAGACACTTCTTCAGCAAAGAAACATTGCCTTCATCTTTCATATCTTTTCATGCTGGGTGTGTTTGAAGCAAAATCGGAAGTCTAAGGAAAAAGAGTAGGACTCTTCTGTCAGAATTGCGATAGAGGATGGGAGAAGTGGAGTTTAGAGTTTGAGAATGTGGTGAAATTATGAGGTGAAATTAGGGAGAAGGTTATCAGTAAACCTGAAGGCTGTGTTTTCTAGTTGTTATTTTTCTGTTTTCAACTAAGTCTCTGGTTTAACCTTGTAAGGAGAAAGCCATTTTAAATTCTAGGTAAGAGGACTACCTAGAATTCTTATCTGGAGGAATTCTAGAGGAGCCCATCACTTTCGTGTATGTGTCATAATTTAGCTTTGTGTTAATAGAGTGCTTTGAAGAGCTGTCTTTTGGGCATTTTTAATGAAGGAACTGGGAATATTTTTCTTTTCAAAGTCCATGGGGAAAAATTAATCTATGTTACAGTCAAGTAAAAATACAAGATAATTCCTTTTTTCTAGGCAGAAATGTAAAATCAAGGAGCTTGCTTTTGAAATTAAGAACAGAGACTATTACATTGGGGAGTGTATTATGTTTAGTTGAGAAGTACCAACACAAATTCTGAGAGTGAAAGAAGCCTACAAAAACCAAATTCAGTTAACAGTTTGGTGGGATGGGGTGGGGTGGAGGGTGTCCATTTGGTTTCTAGTGAGCTATGGAGCTGAGCACCTAGTCAACTTGAAAACAATGGATGGAGCCCGGCCATGGCACCATCTCCTCATGCTAGGTCTAGAGTGGCTGGCAGGGGCCAGAGATCTCTTGCTCTGTTTATCTCTGGATGAGATCAATTAATCAGGTCGTTTATAATTAAAGGTTTTGTTTACAAATAAACTGCTAATAGGAGAAAATCCTAAAGGTAGTTTGACCCAGACTCAGGAAAATGTTGTCATGGGAAGAGAGGCTGTACCCTGAGACAGTGTACAAAGCCACCCATCTCTCATGACGTGGCGGAAGGCCCGGACTTCTCCGAGGCTCTGGCATGGACTTGTAAGCTGGACGCTCTGCTCTCTCCCTAAAGCTTGTGGCCCTTTCCCCAAATCATAGCCTAAAAGAATTCATCAATCTGTTAGTTTTCGGGTTATTTCAGCCGTAATTTTTTTTAAAGCTTTAGTGCCTGCCAATACTTACCTGCTGATGAGTGCTAGCAAATGCCCACATGAAACAATAAATACGTTAAGTGCTCAAATTGGAATTACGTGTAATTTGACAGGGTTTTGTTGTGGTGGTGGCTCCTTATTGTGATCTTTTGGCATTAGATACATAGAAAGTAATTAATTTCTGCAAGTAAAATGATCCTTAGTTTGCTTGATGGGTCTAAGTATACTGATGTGTAATGGTTTTCAGTAGAGGGAGCCTGACTTCTGGGCTCCATGCCTCCTGAACAACTTGGAGGAGCGCTGCCCAAGGGCATAGCTAAGACCTGAAGTTTAGGGAGACAGGCTTGGGCTCAGCATTTAGAATAATCTAACAACCCAGAGTTTAAAAATGAAACGGGTTGTGGTTTGAAAATTAATCCCCACCAGTGAAGTTACTCAAGTCAAGGCCAGGTGGCCCCCTGCTGGAAGCATCTTGGAAGGGATTCCAGCATTTCCATCCTTGCAGGAGAGATGATGCACAGCCTTTAAGAAGCAGTGTTGACACCTGTGGTTCCATGATTTGTCGGGAGCACAAAGCTTATTGCATCCCTTTTGATAGACAGTAGATAGTCACTTCACTCACTGAACATGTACTGCCCTTCCAGCGTCAGTTGTGCCTGCTGATTCAGTCAAAACAATTTTTAGTTGCTCCTACGAGCCAGGCATGGTGCCAGCCGTCCAGCTGTGAGCAGGCTTACTCTCAAGGGGGTGTACCCTGCCTTTAGGGAGCATCAGAGCCACCTGGAAAGCTTGTTAAAGGCCGATTACTGGTTCCCATCCTCAATTTCTGATTCATCAGATCTCAGTGGGGCCTGAGTCTAGTAAGATCTAGGTGCAGGTTCATGGACCACACACCTGTGAGTAGCACTGGTTTAGGGCAATGGTTCTTAACTGGGAGTGATTTCCTACCCTCCCCACGCCCCTACTGACATCTGGCAATATCTGTGACATTTTTTATTGTCACCACTGAGGGGAGCGGTGGGGGATGGTGCTACTGGCCTCTGATGAGTAGAAGCTGAGGGTACTGCTAAACATCCTGTGATTCACAGGGCAACCCCCATCCAAAAAAAGTAAGCAGTCCACATGTGATTAGTGCCTAGGTGGACAGACCCTCGACTTGGGAATGACAGAAAATCAAGTGCTTGTGATAAACTCTGTGAGGAATGTTGTGATAGACTGTGATCAGGGCAGTTTAGAGCACTACAGCTGGGCCTAACCTGAAATCTACAGGGGCAGTCAGGGACATGGAGAGGTGAACGGGGCTCACCTCACTGGGGCAGTCAGGGACTTGGAGAGGTGAAGGGGGCTTACCTGCTCACAGGGGCAGTCAGGGACTTGGAGAGGTGAACCGGGCTTACCTGCTCACAGGGGGCTCACCTGCTCACAGGGGCAGTCAGGGACATGGAGAGGTGAACCGGGCTTACCTGCTCACAGGGGGCTCACCTGCTCACAGGGGCAGTCAGGTGTGCATACAGCAGGGGTGTTTGCTCTTTTAACTGTGGAAGGAAACAAGTGAATTGCAGAGAGACCTGCCTGAGAGGGCGGGGTTTGGCTTTTCACAGCATAAGTGATATTTAACAGCTTTATTGATTGGGTAGGACTCTGCCAGGACTGTTCTGCCCCAACGGAACTCAGTAAGCACACCCAGGTGAGAACCTGCAAGTGGGCAATGGGCCTGGAGTGAGTGTGTATGCTGGGAGGGGCTGGAGAGGGCCCGCGGTAGCCACTTCAGCAAGGCCTTTAAAGCCACGGTCAGAAGAGGAACCATTATCCTGAAGGCAAAAGAGATAATTGGAAGGCGTAAAACAAGAATGTTCAGGCCTGGCGCAGTGGCTCACACCTGTAATCCCAGCACTTTGGGAGGCCGAGGCGGGTGGATCACAAGGTCAGGAGTTCAGGACTAGACTGGCCAACATGGTGAAACCCCATCTCTACTAAAAATACAAAAATTAGCTGGGCATGGTAGCATACACCTGTAGTCCCAGCTACTCAGGAGACTGAGGCAGGAAAGTTTCTTGAATCCGGGAGGCGGAGGTTGCAGTGAGCCGAGATCGCACCATTGCACTCTAGCCTGGGTGACAGAGCAATATTCCATCTCAAAAAAAAAAAGTATGTTCGTTGTGTTTTATGAGACAATGGGATCTCAGTTAACGAGGCTTTCCTGTCCATCAGTTGGCCTTGTGAAAAGCTTTAAAGTGCCTCAGCTATAATAGCCAAGTCAACTTTTTGTATGATAGCTATTCCATTTGTTTGTATTTTAAATATAGAAATTTGATACACAGAGATTCTCTCCCCAAAAAGCTGAAAGGGCCAGACTTTCTGCTGCCGCTGGAGCCTGTGTGGGAGTGAGGAGGCTGTCCTAGCAGCCCAGCTGTATAGCTGGTCCTGCAAGCTGCGAGTGTTGGGCACATCAGGAGTTAGTCCTGCTCATGGTTCATTGAGAGCCGGGGGCCCAGCTGGGGACAGGCCTTCTCATCTTGACAGGGTCTCAACCCCAGTGTAGAGCATTTGAGGTTAAGAGCGCCTCCTGGCCGGGCGCGATAACTAACACCTGTAATCCCAGCACTTTGGGAGGCCAAGGTAGGCGGATCACGAGGTCAGGAGATTGAGACCATCCTGGCTAACACGGTGAAACCCCATCTCTACTAAAAATACAAAAAATTAGCTGGGCATGGTGGCGGGCGCCTGTAGCACCAGCTACTCGGGAGCCTGAGGCAGGAGAATGGTGAACCCAGGAGGCGGAGCTTGCAGTGACCCGAGATCGTGCCACTGCACTCCAGCCTGGGCGACAGAGCAAGCCTCCGTCTCAAAAAAAAAAAAAAAAAGGGCACTTCCCACCCCCAGGCCAGAACGCACTGGCTGTTTTCAGGATAGGAAGGCCTTCCATCCTGGGGTGTTGCTGGTTCTATCTCAAGTATTCACAAGTGTTTTTCTGTCCCTCCGTGCAGGGTCTGTAGGACACACACAAACACTTGTTAATTTCCCCAGCAGGCAGTTTAATGAGAGTCACGGTGTATTTGTTACACTATCCAGTTGTCTGGCACATTTTGTGGCACAGTGGCTGATCAGCCACCCCCTTGACTACTGCATCAAAGCCCCATTGGAAATTCCATCTCTCTCTAAGCTGACCAGGTTTGGCTGACCCAAGTGCCACAAACATTAATTAAATGATTTCTATAGTCCCAGCATTATACCAAGTGATTTTTAACATGCTTAGTTTTTAACGTAGTTTTTTAATACACGCACATGGTTAAAATAATGTAAAGAGTGCTGAAGGTTATATAATGAAAAGTAAGACTAAAAGTAAGACTTCCTCCCTCCCCTACCCCAATTCTTCATTTTAGAACTTCTCAGAAACTAGTCAATTTCTTACATGTTGTCATAGAGATATATTTTGCATTTGCAAGCATTCTTTATGAGTTTTTAACACAAATGGCCAGGTGTTCCTATGTAATTTTTTCCTTTCGAATATATCCTGAGGTCGGTAACGTTGCCCCCACGTTATAGGTGAGTTCCTTGAGACCGTGAAAGTCACTTGCTCAGTGTCACTCAGTGAGTGGCAGAGCTGGCATTCAGATGCTTACATAGAGCTGTAGGCACTCAGACCGGGAGTTCCAGTTGTGAGTGGAATTGAACCGAGTAATGCCAGGCGAGCTAACAATTGGATTCTCCAAGAAGGTTCGCTTTTGTCCCACTTGATACTGACCTCTTTTTTATATGTTGGCTTATCCATTTAGATGAAGAGTGAGGACTTCACAATAGAGAGGAGTATCCATGCAGCTTCCCTCTCCTCCCTAGCAGTTTAGTTCTGGCCCCCAAATTGCACACACCACCGACGAGATAGTGTACAGCCAGACCCTACTCGCAGAAGGCCACTTAGGGACCAGTGGTGGTTACTGGAGCTGCTGCCCACCCGAGCTTCTTACAGTGTTCACACATCTGGGGATGTTTTGGCTTCTTCTTGGTGCTCAAGCCCCCGTGCAGATTGGCAGCCCAGCCTGGTCCATGTCTTTACCTGCCCCAGGTGCTAGGTAGGTGCCTGCTCTGTCAGTAGCCGTGTATCCTTTGGTAGGGGTTGGAGCTGTTCTACACAGGGAGCAGAGCAGACCCATCCTAAGCCACCTGGTGTCCAGAGGGCCCAAACTGCTATTCCAGGAGTAGTGGAGATTCTCAGAGGCATTCCCAGCAGCTCCATCATGGCAGCAGCAGTGACCATTGGGGTCATCTTGAAACTAGATGGACTGTTTGCAGTCTCAGTGGGAGTTCTCAAAAAGACTCATCAGAATGGTCTAGCAGGTGATTGGTAGGTTGGGAAGAAGGTACCTGCTGCGTGGGGACTCTGGCATGGGGCATCTTTGTGGCCAGGGCTTCATGACAGTGTCTCCCAAAGGCCCTGGGCACTTTCTCAGGAGAGCCTTGAGAGGAGACATATGTACCATTTAAAAGGTATTGTCTAATGCACACTTGCCCACAGAGAAGTGCTGTCTGAAGCCCAAACCCTGTTTTTAAGTTATGGTTGTTTAAGGTATTTGCTTAAAATTTTAGTTCCTGATGCTAAAAAACTGAGCTGCATTCCATGACTTTTGCACTGATCATTTCTCTTAATTGGCAGGTAACAAGGAGGGAGCGCATTCTTCCACCTTCTGGGTGCTGCTGAGTATCTTTCTGGGAGCAGTGGCCATGCTGTGCAAAGAGCAAGGGATCACCGTGCTGGTGAGAGCCGCAACATGGCCGGGGCCTGCTTTTTCTGTGTGTCCTTTTCCCTCCTATAAAGACATCTGGGGCTGGCCCTGCCTCTGTGGCGTTCTCCACCCCTGCCTCCCATTGCTGGCCTGAGGTGATAGACCTTTCTGGACAAATGACTTTTGCTGTCACAATTCTGGCATTGCAGATGGAGAGTTGACTGACTTCCTTGACAGTCATGTGCATCTGGGGAGAAATGATGAATGAGAAGTTCTTAGGGAGCCGTGATGAGTGCTCTTGAGAGGCCCTGTAGAAAAAGATAAAAGAATGGTTAGAGTTTTCTGGGATGCTTGTATATATTTCAGCAGTCCTAGATCACCTAGGACTGACCCCATCAATGGTTTTGATCCTGGATCTAGAAAGGCTGGTGGATAGTTTAGAAATGAAGGAACAGGGCTGGGCGCCATGGGTCACACTTGTAATCCCAGCACTTTGGGAGGCCAAGGCGGGCAAATCACCTGAGGTCGGGAGTTCGAGACCAGCCTGACCAACATGGAGAAACCCCTTCTCTACTACAAATATGAAATTAGCCAGGCACGGTGGCGCATGCCTATAATCCCAGCTACTCAGGAGGTTGAGGCAGGAGAATCCCTTGAACCCAGGAGGCGGAGGTGGCAGTAACCTGAGATCGCGCCATTGCACTCTAGCCTAGACAACAACAGCGAAACTACATCTCAAAAAAAGAAAAAAGAAAGAAAGAAAGAAAAGATGAAGGAACAGGAGTTCTGCAGCCACTCAAAGCCTCATTCACACACACATTCTGTCCCTCTTCTCGTCATTCCCCCACCCCCAGCAGTTACCTATGGTTATAGTTAATCACAACGCAAGTGCAACTTCAAGCAATGCTGGAACCAAAGTGTTCCACGGTCACAAATGTTTGACCTGAAATTACAAGATTACTAACTAGTCTAGTATTTAAAGGAGAATCTGGAATGGTACTAATGTTTCTAGTGGGACTTTGTTCTCAGAGGACTCTCTTTATGCCAGATGTGCCGGGTAATCACGTGTTTTAACTTCCAGCCCTTGAAGTCTCTGTGTGTGTAATATGGTGCATACACTGTATTCTCTTGGGATACATTGTTTTCCTGGAAAGAACCTATACCTCGGCTTCCACCGGCAGTGTCAGGGGGGTGGGGGGAGGGCTGTCTGAAGCGGAAAGACATCTACCTTTTCAGTCTGATCTGAGTAGATGCTAGGATTAAAGACCCAGGAAAGGAAAGGAGAGGTGTTGAAATCCATTTTTCTTTTTCTCCATCCTAACCAGTTTGCTGCTTTATATTATTAGAAGAAAATATAGAAATTAAGGTTGTGAACAGAGGTAGAGAAATGGAAAGATGTGGAATTTTTTTCCTTTTTTTGTTTTTTTTTGAGACAGAGTCTTGCTCTGTCACCCTGGCTGGAGGGCAGTGGCGTGTTTATAGCTCACTGCAGCCTCAACGATCCTCCCACCTCAGCCTCCCAAGTAGCTGGCATACTGTAGGTGTGTGCCACCACTCCGGCTAATTTTCTAAAATTTTTTGTGGAGATGGGGTCTCCCTGTGTTGGCCAGGCTGGTCTCAAACTCCTAGCCTTGGGATTACAGGCATGAGCCATCACGCCTGGCCAAGTTGTGGGATTAGAACGATCATATAGAAATAGCTTGGAAAGGAAAGAACAATTAAAGCTGTTTGGGGCTTGATACAAGTCAAGGCAAAAATTAGTGGTTTTATTAGGTTGTATCTATTAAGATTAAGCTAGCAAGGAGATGGTATAGGGAGAATTACCATGGAAAGATACTTGAATTTCATGAGTTAATTTTTTTTTAATTTGCTCTAAAACAGTGTTTCTCAACCTTGGCACTATCAATGTTTTACAGCAGACAGTTCTTTCTTGTGGGGGCTGTTCTGGGTTTGTGGGATGTTTAGCGGCATCCCTGGCCTCTACCTACTAGATGCCAATGGGACCTCTCAGTTGTGACAACCTAAAATGTCTCCAGACAGTGCCAAACACCCCCTGGGGGGCAAAATTGTCCCTGAGAACCGCTGGTTTTAGAACCTTTCCCTAATATGAAATGTGGTTTGAGGACCAGGAGCATCAGCAATATCTGGGAGAGTGTTAGGAATTCAGGATCCCAGGCCCCACCCACTCCCCAGGCCTGCTGAGCCGGAATTTCCGTCCACAAGGTCCTCAGGAGGCTCCTCTGTGCAGTACTTTATTTATTTTATTTTATTTTATTTTTATTTTTATTCGAGATGGTTTCTCTCTTGTCACTCTGGCTGGAGTGCAATGGTGCAATCTCAGCTCACTACAACCTCCGCCTCCCAGGTTCAAGCAATTCTTCTGTCTCAGCCTCCCAAGTAGCTGGGATTACAGGCATATGCCACCACGTCCAGCTAATTTTTGTATTTTTAGTAGAGACAGGGTTTTACCATGTTGGCCAGGCTGGTCTCGAACTCTTGACCTCAGGTGATCCACCCAGCTCAGCCTCCCAAAGTGCTGAGATTACAGGCGTGAGCCACCGCACCAGGCCTCCTCTGTGCCGTTTTTCAGGAGCAGGAGAGAGTTCAGTTGAATTTACATGAATAAAGATACAGTGAAAGGTAGCTATTCTCAAAAACTGGATTACAATGGGGCCATTTTGATGATGCATTTAAGAGGGAAGGGGGCGGTCTTGTGTTTGGCTCAGGCCTCTTCGCCACATGACCCTGCCACCCCTTGGTGACTGTCCTGCAGCTCGCAGGAAAACTGTGAGAAGACAATGGCTGCTACGCAGGGAGCATCTGCCTTCTAGAAAGTGGTTTTCAACCAGGCAGAAACGGTCTTCTGTGACCCACTAAGATCATGTCTCACATGGGTGAATAAAATCAGAATTCTTTGAACTGATTAACCCAGCACTGGCCCATGTATTGGATAATTAGTGGCTCCCAGCATTTCTGGGAGAGGGTTAAGTAGGGATGTCATCCTTGCTCTGAAAACCACAAATTACCACTGACTTCTGATGATGTGTGATCTCCTTTACTGCAAAGAAGATCATATTAAAGAGACCCAAGTCATTCAGGGGCAGCTTTAACAGTATCCACTGAGTATGTGCAGACCACTTTATCCAGATTGGGCAGGGAGTTCTGTCGATGACACTGCCTACAGCAGTGACATTTATAGAAAGTCCATGGCAGGAGAGAGAATATAATCCATGGCCCATCTCTCCTTTTGCCTGTAACTACAGGTTTAATTTTACCTGCTAGAAAGTAACGATCATGGTGCTATTGGAAACTGTTAACATAGGTGGACTGCTAATTGAAGTTATTTGTTGTTCCCCTCATGGGTCATGGGCAGAGCTGTAAATTGATAGAGGTGGCCGCCCTCCACACCACGGCCCCACCTGGCAAAGGCCTGCTCACCAATGTGTGGTTTCCAGAGTCACCCTGGGCATCTCCATTCCAGCCAGCTGGAAGGGGAAACCAAGTGGGAATGTGTGCCCAAGTTTTACAATCACACATCCAAAGTGGTACGTGACACTTCTCCCACATTCCGTAAGGCTAGAACTCTGCCCTGCGACCTAGCTTAACTGCAGGGGAAGCTGGGAGATGTCATCTAGCTGTAACGCAGCGAGAAAACTACCGGACAACTAGATTTCTGCACAAGAGATCTCCAGAGCTCCATTAGAGATTATCATGTGTGTTCATCCCATTTCTAAAGATGCCAAAGTCCACTGGCACTTAAGGTTCACTTACATGGCTGGGTTTTTGAGGTTGAGGGCTGCCTTTATCTTCCAGTATGATTACTGCCCAGGAAAACACTCTATTGCATGAACTAAAGGACTGTTTTATAGTGACCAAAAAAAGTCGGGAGGGGGGGATCTCTCGAGGGCTTTTCCAAGGAATCCCAAATTTCTAGCTGTCCTGAATCTTGTAGAACTCCTACACGCAGACTGTGAAATCATTACTATCAGGGGCTTACTAAATAATAAATATGATCTATTACCTTGAGCTAATTTCATAGAAACGTAGGGCTGTTTTGTGTTTTTGTAAAGAGCTGCAGAGGTCTTCTGTGATTCTCTAGTCCATGTGTTCCTTGTCTAGATTGAGTAATGAAATTGTGAAGTGTAATTGCTGCCTAACACAGCCAAGCTCTCCCGTGGCTGATTGTCTTGCTTTGCTTTCTTAGGGTTTAAATGCGGTATTTGACATCTTGGTGATAGGCAAATTCAATGTTCTGGAAATTGTCCAGAAGGTACTACATAAGGACAAGTCATTAGAGGTGAGTCTGTACTTTTATCTCCAGCCCAGACATGGAAAATGTCAAGTACTAGCCGATTTAAAATGCCATTCTCAAATATTCCTTGTGATTTTGAATTCTACAATAACCAGCCTTTTAAAGCACAGTATTGAAGTAGTTCAGGCAGAATTGCTGCACATCTGTACCTGGCTCAGCCACACTTTTATTTGAAAATCAGCCACCTCTGGGGCTTTGCGGTGTCCTTGCAGAATCTCGGCATGCTCAGGAACAGGGGCCTCCTCTTCAGGATGACCCTGCTCACCTCTGGAGGGGCCGGGATGCTCTACGTGCGCTGGAGGATCATGGGCACGGGCCCGCCGGCCTTCACCGAGGTGGACAACCCGGCCTCCTTTGCTGACAGCATGCTGGTGAGGGTGAGTTCTGAGCCTGCTGCCCCCTGGACCGTTTTCTTCCCCCACCAGATTCCCAGATCCTTCACCCCTCCTCCTCGTCTCACTCCTCTCCATGCCAACGAAATCCCCAATACATGGGCCACCTCCATGTTTGTTTGCGATCACTAAAGATGTTCTGGGATGAAAGCAGGTCTTCCTGAGGGGGTTGAAAGGGCATGTGGAAGCTCTTGGCATTTCCGTTCTAACAAGGAGTAAAGAGGGTGGTTCCTTCTCACATCAGGGTCCTTGCCAGTCCCGTGAAAGGGCTCCCTAACCCTGTGGCTGGGTTAAGGCTAAATGTAACCTTCTTGATGGTATCTTTAGAAGACTAGCGGTGTCAAGACTATTCTTTTAGATTTGCCTTTTTTCTAAAGGCAAGGGTATCAAGCCACAGATTCTTAGCTGTGCATTTCATAGACACCAAAATCAAGAGAACAGCCATCGAAGCCTGTTATGTTATTGGGTACATGGGTGACCCACCCTGGGGCCTCAGATTTAGAGGTCACCGGCTTCAGGCAGCAACTAGGTCATAACTTGGCCAGAAATATAACTAATGTATTGCAGAGTCTGGTGGCTTTGCCATATTTTTATATACCAAAATCTGAATACATTTAATACATTACAGACTACAGTCAGATACCCAATACAAGTTGGCAACATTTTATTTGATACAACTGCTTTCATTGAACAGAAGCATATGAGTGCCTCCAAAGTGAAGTTAGTGCATATATATGTGTTTTTTAAGTTCAGTATCAAATAGATGTTTGTTTTCCTTTTGACTGACAGGCCATAAACTACAATTACTACTATTCACTGAATGCCTGGCTGCTGCTGTGTCCCTGGTGGCTGTGTTTTGATTGGTCAATGGGCTGCATCCCCCTCATTAAGTCCGTCAGCGACTGGAGGGTAATTGCACTTGCTGCACTCTGGTTCTGCCTAATTGGCCTAATATGCCAAGCCCTGTGCTCTGAAGACAGCCACAAGAGAAGGTAAGAGGCAGCACTGAATCTTAAGTTCCACGGTGGTTGAGTCAGAAGCGTTTTGTGAAATCCTGCGCTGATCATTTTAACGATTTTGTGGAAGTCACGTCTAAGGACATTTGTCTCAAATGCATATTTATGGCTAGGATGAGTTCCATCCATTTGGAATCCATGGCTGGCTTCCGCGGGTGGGGAGCGAGGCTGGAAGAGGGGCTACGGATGACTGCTTCATCCCTCCCTCCCCCTTTCCCTAGGAAGTAGCATTTTGCGATCCTTTTCACCATAGGTGGTAAAGAGTAATTTACGGTCAGAACAGAGAGTGTAATTGATGTGTGTTGTGCCCATTATTGCACAATTCTTCCTCAAAACACCCTGGTGAACGCTGCCATGATTTCTTCTGTTGTAGCTGGGTACAAAATAAGCCATTGCCCCAAAGAGACTGTTCTTTCTTGATGGAAAAAAAAAAAAGTTATTGAGAAAATAATTGGGGAAAACAAATGTGTTTCATGAAAAAGAAAACTGTTTAAGGTGATTTCCTTTAAGCCTAAGTGTTTATGAAATTAGATTAGTAATGTCTCAAAATAAATTAAGTTTTAAGTTTACCTGTGTCTTAAATTGGTTGGTAATTCTAAAGAGCCACAAACTTTAGTCCCAGTTCCCTTATCCACAGAAAATGGGATTTTTAAAGAAATTCTGTAGCCACAGGGCCCAAGAAGGAGCCACCAAAATTGAGCTAGAGTCTTAATTCATCCTCTTGCATCATAGGGGACATTGGGAATGATCGAGTGGTTCTAGAAGTGTTTCAATGCTCAGCTTCGTATCTCCCTGACTGAAATTTATGGTGGTGATGTAGCAACCGAAAAATGGTATTTGTTTATTTCAAATTTCATAAACTTTAAACTTACTTAAGTGTTATTATTCTCATTACATTTTGGAGGAATTTTTTTTTCCCCATGAAAACTGATTGGGACGGTTTTTGAATTAATTGAGACCAACAATATCCACTGAACTGTTCAGTACCTAAATGGTTTGAGGCATTGTAAGGACTAGGTGAATTAATAAGGCCTCAGAAATGTGATCATTCTAACTTTCTCCATACGAATTGTATGGCTTTTAAGTTTTACCCTTAGACTCGCTGTGAAGTGCCGGAGGAATATTTTTATGCCTTATCCAAATGCTACCAAGCTAAACTCTCTCTACTGATGATATCCTTTGGCTGACAACAATATCTTTTCTCAGTTGATGCCATGGAAAAGAAAAGGTCTTTAGCATTAATTTAGTGTGGAGTAGGATGTTTTTCTTGAGAAGTCTGGAAATAGCCATTTATTTAAATACTTTTCATCGTCCAGGATCCTTACTCTGGGCCTGGGATTTCTCGTTATCCCATTTCTCCCCGCAAGTAACCTGTTCTTCCGAGTGGGCTTCGTGGTCGCGGAGCGTGTCCTCTACCTCCCCAGCGTTGGGTACTGTGTGCTGCTGACTTTTGGATTCGGAGCCCTGAGCAAACATACCAAGAAAAAGGTATCAACCGAGAGTGGTGCCAGTTGATGAACAAAATGACCGGACGCATCTCACCGGTGACATTTACCATGTCTTTCTGTTCTTAAGAAACTCATTGCCGCTGTTGTGTTGGGGATCTTATTCATCAACATGCTGAGATGTGTGGTGCGCAGCGGCGAGTGGCGAAGTGAGGAACAGCTTTTCAGAAGTGCTCTGTCTGTGTGTCCCCTCAATGCTAAGGTACCTAGCTGCCAGATTTCTTTTAAAGAGACCTTACTAGGATATCTGTTAAGTTCTTGGGCTGAATAAGAGCATTTCCTGTCGTGCAGTATTTAGTGTAAGACCATGACCGAGTACTTGGGTTTTTCTTTGTTGTGTGTGTTTTTTTTAATGATTTTGATAAGATTCATTAAAATTCCACTCAGCCAAAATTGAAAAGAAATCATTTAAAAGCAGACAATATCAATGAAACAGACGACTCTAATGAGGTCTTAATCATCTTCCAGATGATCTCCTCACCCTTTGAAGTAGCTTCAGGGGAGGTGACATTGCGTATTCAGACTGAGGGTGGGCACGGCACAGATTCTGACGTCTAGAGCATACTTTTCAAAACCCACTCTCTAGTGATAGCATTAACTAGCCTCCTCCAAGCTGGAATTTAAAGGGGTAGTAATACCTACAAATTGGCAATAATGTAGTTCAGGAAGTTTATGCTATGTGCTGCACAATAGTACACATTTATGTCACCTTTGGGTCCCTTGCTAGTGATTTTTTGGGGGTCAGATTAGGTAAACATAAAGGTACGTACAGTCATGTGCCATGTAACAATGTTTCAGTCAGTAAACCACATATAGCATATATATGACCGTGGTCCCATAAAATTGTACCTTTTTTTTGAGACTGGGTCTTACTCTTGTCACCCAGGCTGGAGTGCAGTGGTGTGACCTCGGCTCACTGCAGCCTCCACCTCCTGGGTTCAAGGGATTCTCCTGCCTCAGCCTCCTGAGTAGCTAGATTACAGGCGCCTGCTACCACGCCCAGCTAATTTTTGTATTTTTAGTAGAGACAGAGATTCACCATGTTGGCCAAGCTGGTCTTGAACTCCTGACCTCAAGTGATCCGCCTGCTTCAGCCTCCCAGATGCTGGGATTACAGGTGTGAGCCACTGCACCCGACCAATATTTTTACTGCCTCTTTTCTATGTTTAGATACACAAATCCTTACCATTGTGTTACCATTGCCTCCAGCATTCAGTACAGTCACACGCTACACAGGTTTCTGGCCTAGGAGCTGCGGGCTAGACCACACATAGCCTAGGTGTATAGTAGGCTCTACCATCTAGGATTGTGTAAGTACACTCTATGATGTTCAAACAATGACAAAATCAGCTAACAATGCATTTCTCAGAATGTATCCTTGTTGTCATTAAGTAATGCATGACTGTACTCTAAAATTGGCAGTGTTTTTGGTTGAAGCAATTGGTAGGAATTTTTTCACTTGTATTCTTGATGAATCCAAGCTCTTCACTTGACTAGCTGTGCCTCTTTGGGCAAAACTACACTTTTTAAAACTTGCAGTGCCCTTTTCTATCAGAAGTGGATAATACCCGTCTGCTGGATTTGTTGTTAGGGCTAAATGAACTAAAATGCCCTCACACGGTGGCCAGCACATAGTAGGTGCTCAGAAAGTGTTAGCTTTTTTTTTTTTTTTTTTTCCCCGAGACAGAGTCTTGCTCTGTTGCCCAGGCTGGAGTGCAGTGGCCTGATCTCGGCTCACTGCAACCTCCGCCTCCCAGGTTCAAGCGATTCTCCTGCCTCAGCTTCCCGAGTAGCTAGGACTACAGGCATGCGCCACCATGCCCGGCTAATTTTTGTATTTTTAGTAGAGACGGGGTTTCACTGTGTTAGCCAGGCTGGTCTCAAACTCCTGATCTTGTGATTCGCCCAGCCTCGGCCTCCCAAAGTGCTGGGATTACAGGCATGAGCCACCGCGCCCAGCCAAGTGTTAGCTTTTGTAGGTTCATTTCAGTTTGGGTTTTGCATTATGTTGGGAAGAGAATGCTGTTTGCTCAAAATGGGGGTCAAAGGGTTAGGTTAGAAGAATTTTCTTTTAGTATAGATTATTATCATTAAATAATGATTCATTCTCTCTTAGGTCCTCAGCATAAGAGCTGCCTAGATTGCTTAAATGTAATCCTCCTGGGTGGAGACGGGGAGCTCTCTGGATCTGTTTCATGTCTACGTTCCATATTTAAGGGAAAGCAATGATTTCAGACAAAATTATGTAAACAAAACTAATGAATAGTTGACATCTTATTATGAACCTTAAGTAAAGAATAATATATAAGAGATGCTGGCTACTGATCTTTTTCTTGGATTAAAACCTCTCGTTCATATTTTAGTTAAGAGACTTAAAATAGTGAATTGCTTTCAGCTTTTATCTTTAGTTTGATTTGCTGACTTAACAATTTATTTTATGCTACCAAAAATAAATTGCCTGTGATTTAATTTCATAAACGTTAATAGATCTGCTTTATTTTTCCTTTACTGTTTGAATCGCAGTAATTGCCCCTTCTATTTGTGGAGTTCCTCACCACAAGGAGTTCAGATTTCTTTATAGAGGCTCTATAATTCATCTCTATTATCCTCTCACTCAGCTTTTTAGAGAGACAGTGTATTATTTTCTCTATTTTTCCAGATGGGAGAAACTGAAGCATAGCAAGATTAAACTGACATTATCTAGGTTAGTAATGTAGGTGGCTACAGAGAGACCTGGTATGGTGATGTGTCCAGGTGCCTCTAGTAAATAAGGGGGATGGAACATAGGTGATGTCTGAACCCAAAAATCTGCCCAGGAAGTGATTTCATATTTTACAGGCTGGAAAACACAGGGTGTGCGCTTGTGGGAATGCACGTAAGTATTAGGAGAAAGACAGTGAGAGAGAGAGAGAGAGAGAGAGAGAGAGAGTGTGTGTGTGTGTGTGTGTGTGTGTGTGTGTGTGTGTGTGTGTGTGTGTGGTTTCCTCTTCTTAATTTAAGGAATACATATAAGACCTCATCTTCAAAATGGACCCAGCAGTAATAGTCCTTTCTCAAGAACATTTTTCAATGATTCTATTCAATATAAGCAAGATCGAGATTTTGGGGAGTTTCTTTTTAAATTGAAGTGTCATAAAATTATCTTTACTTCCTTTTTTCTTTTTTTTTTCTTGAAAAAATGTAAGTTAATTTTAGGAAAGTAATCTCACTTAGGAAGACACTGGTTTCCTTCAGTCCCATTATTTCAGGGGACACATTTTCTATACTGGTTTCATTTGATATCTATTGAATATAAAGTAAGAAATTGGCAACTGGCTCTAGTTTAGGGCCAGATGTGTGAGCTAAGACTCATCTTTTTTGAGAGATTGCAATGTCAGTGTAGGTGGTGCTGGTGCCTGGTCTGCATGTCGAGGCGCAGTGCCTTGCATATGGTAGACACTCAGTATTAGTTATTGAATTCAGCCAAATGGAAATTGAATTCACTGAGACTACTGTGGATGAGATACCAAGTATACTTATAATCACTTTTAGTTTTTAAGGCTTAAAAGTATGTCACACCATCAACTCTGTGATACAATTCTATGATAAATTCTTTTAACAACGAAACAGATCATATGCCACAATGAGGTATTTTCTTAAGGAGTAAGTGACCCAGGATGCTATAGGATTTTTATGTTTTCAAAACATTTTAAGTTTAACATTAGATGTTGCCAGAATATTTATAACAAATTAGTTTAGCCCTGGTATTAAAGGTGCCTTTCATAACCGATACTCTTACTTTCTTGCATTTACATGTTACTGGGTTGTAATGGTTGTTTTATCTTTGACTTCTGTGCTAGTTCATTGCCTCAGCATGTGCATCACAAATGCTAGGGGGAAAGTTGAAGAATAAACAAGCTTTTTCAGTCATTTATATTTCAGGGAAACAAAAGTCACTCATTCTCTAAACACTATTTTAAGTGACCTGGTTGTGAGATTTTTGTTCTGTTTTGTTTTGTTTTGCAATCTAGGCAGCTATTTTTTATTCAAAGAATTCCCTCCACCTAACCCACAGGATAAAGCTGGCCTCTAGGTAAACCTGTTTACCAATTCTTAATGATGGCCTGCCTTCTAAGGCTGTATCAGATTTTTAACTAGTTCCTGTTCCAGAGTCCCACGTCCTTCTCCTTTGATCTTCTGGTCTCTGGCATTCTGAGTGTCTAACAGAACACTGTCTATACTGCAGAGAGCGGTTGAACTCTTTGTCTGGGCTTTTTATTGAGAAAACAGAATTTGCCTGGAACAAAGGAAAACAGCAGGAGCTTGGGGCGGAAGAGGCGGGCGTCGTGTTGATGTCTGAATAGAAGCTGTATTTGTATTCTGAGGACCACAAGGACATCACTGGCAGATTGGATTATCCGGCCCTAGGTTGTTTTGTGCATACGAGAGGAGGTGAAGTCATGTCCAAGCTGGGTTGGGGGAAGCTCAAATTCTAATCATTTAGAGCACTTTTCTCAACACACACTTCAGCGATAGCATTAACTGAGCCTCCTCCAAGCTACAATTTGAGGACAAAAATACCTATGAATGGACAATAATTTGATGCAGAAAGCTTAAATTCTACTGTGTGGTGCACAGTAGTACACACAATTTTATCACCTGTGATTTCTCTGCTTGCGAGTCCTTTCATCAGAGTGGGTAAACATAAATCTATATGCTTTTAAATTGGCAGTTAAGAAAACCTGTTAATATGCACTGCTGCATACTCTTCCAGAAATCATATGTTTAATGAAGTGCTGTAACTGTAGGTTAAGATGGATAAGGCAGGATGTGGTTGTGTTTTCAGGGGTCATTTGGAAGCAGTGTTCAGACATAATGTTATTTGAATGTGTTTAAACCACTTCTGTATTTCGAGATTTTATTAGTCTTCTGAGGCTGCTATAAACACACACACACACACACACATACACACACACACACACACACACACACACACACACAGATTGGGTGGCTTAGACCACAGTTTATTTTCTCACTGTTGTAAATGCTGGAATTGTCAGATCAAGGTGTCAGCAGGGTTGGTTTCTTGTGAGGCCTCTCTCCTTGGCTTGCAGACGGCACCTTCCCCCTGTGTCCTCACGTGGTCTGTCTTCTGTGCACACACATCTCTAGTGTCTGTGTCCATAGTTCCTCTTTCTGTAAGGACGCCATTCAGACTGGATTGGGGTCATATGGATGGGTGCCCAACCATATGACCTCATTTGACCTTACTTACCTCTTTAAAGACCCCATCTCCAAATACATTTTCATTCTGGGGTGCTGAGGGTTTAATGTGAACTTTGGGGGACAATAACATATAAAAAGAAATGTGATTTTACTTAGGAAAAAGGCCAGTGGTATGAATGAGTGGATCTAGAAAGTGCCTCGAGCAGTCACCCTCATCTTCCCCCAGCACTGTAATCAATGTGTATTATCTAGTGGGAAGAAACACAGGCTTCAGAGCCTAGTTCTAATCCAACTTCACAGCCCTAGATGAGATGCTGAATGGCCCCGAAGCAGTTTATCAACTCAGAAGAGAGGGTCACAGCAGCCACGGCCTCGAGCCACCGTGAGGAGAGACTGCGATCACACGGCACGCAACACTGCGCCCAGCTGGTGGGTGCCACTCGAGGCATGCCAGCTACACACCATCTTACCATTCACCGTGACTGTTGTTAGCAGCACCCACACTTCATGCTTCTGATTGAGTGAGTTTCTGTAGCATCGTCTCCTCTGGGCTTGCTACTCACTTTGTATTGTAAAGTCCCAAAAGCAGCTTTTGGTCATCAACAAATACTTCTCTTTTTCTTTCACTTTTTCTTTTTCTTTTTCTTTTTCTTTTTCTTTTTGTGAGACAGAGTCTTGCTCTGTCGCCCTGGCTGAAGTGCAGTGGCGTGCTCGCCTCACTGCAACCTCCACCTCCTGGGTTCGAGCGATTCTCCTGTCTCACCCTCCTGAGTAGCTGAGACTACAGGCGTGCACCACCATGCCCAGCTAATTTTTGTATTTTTAGTAGAGATGGGGTTTCACCATGTTGGACACGCTGGTCTCGAACTCCTGACCTCAGGTGATCTACCCATCTTGGCCTCCTGCAGTACTAGGATTACAGGCATGAGGCATTGCGCCTGGCCAACAAATTCTTTTCATTGTAGTCTTCATGAGCTTGTGTAGTCTTGCTGCCTTAGGCTTGGTTCAGGTCCCCACTTTTTTCTTTGTCATTTATTCTAAGCCCATGTATAGTTGAGAAACTACCAGACGTTGGCTTCCCTGATGCCCTCGTTCCAAGGTGACCTGAGAATTCCTAGTAGATTGGCAGCTGGGAGCCCCATTCTATCCAGCCTACTTCACCCCCTCTTCAGTCATTGAAAATCCTTTCCTCATTCTCTCTCTTTTTTTTAAATGGAGGTACAATTCCTATAACATAAAACTATCCATGTTAGTACCTCAAAAAATTAAAAACAGAATTCTCTTATCCAGCAATTCCATTTCCAGGCAAATATCCAAAAGGACTGAAAGCAGAGAGTCAGAGAGATATTTGTACACCCGTGTTCACAGCAGCGTTATTCACAATAGCTGAAAAGTAGAAGCTACCCAGGTGTCCATCCAGGGACAAATGGACAAACAGAATGTGGTATACTCATGCAAGGGAATATTATTCAGCCACAAAAGGAAATTCTGACACATGTGACACAAATGGACAAATCCTGTACAATTCCACTTACACGAGGTATGTGGGCGTCAGATGCATAGAGACGGAAAATGAATGATGCTTTGCCAGGGTCCGGTGGAGGTGAGAATGTGAGAATGGGTACAGAGTTTCAGATTTGCAAAATGAAAAGAACGCTGGAGATGGATGGTGACCATGGACTTCCACATCACCCTCTGCTGTCCCCCTGAACAAGCGTGATCACCCATCACATCTCTTGAAAGTCATCACACCCATTCTGTCCTGAATGTGGGGAACCTACCATTTGTTCTTGACGCTCTTCCCTCTCTCCTATCAGCTGGCCACCAATTCCTATGCTTTTTGCTTCCTCACTGTTCTTCAAACCCCTCCGCAGATTCACCACTGCCAGCAGAGAGTCTGCTGACCTCCCTCCTAGGACTGCAGCCACAGCCTCCCTGGAGCCCCTGACATCTGTTTCTCCCCCACTCACATCTCTTTCCCACCACGGGATTTGTTTCATATGAACGTAAACATGGTGATGATCTCTGCCACCCTGCCGCCCCTGGCTTCCTGCGATGGGTTGAATTGTGCCTCCCAAAAGCTACGCTCAAATCGTAACCCCTGGGACCTGGGAGTATAATGTATAACCTTTTTTGGGAATAGGGTTGTTGCAGATGTAATTAAGATGTCAGTTAAGATGAGGTCATACAGGAGGATGGTGGGCCCTTAATCCAGTGTGACCGGTGTCCTTTTAAGACAGAAGAGACAGGGAGACAGACAAGAGGTGAGACGATCGTGAAGACAGGGGCAGAGGTGGGAGCAAGGCATCTGCAAGCTGGAGATTATGGGCCAGCACTGTGAGACAGGAGAGAGGCAGGGAGCAGTCTCTTCCCTCAGCCTGCCCACACCGTGATCTCAGCCTCCAGGACTGTGAGAGAAGTGTGTTGTGTTAAGCCCCTCAGTTTGTGGTGCTTTATTGCTGCAACCCTGGGGCACTCACACACTTACAGACCCTGCCCCGTGCCAGCCTCGTGGCTCTGAGGACAACGACTGATCCTAGCTTGCCCTTGCTTAGGGTTCCCTGCGAGCGCAGCTGCTCCTCCTGGGCTCTCCAACCTGCATCCCGGCTCTCCAACCTGCATCCCTGCTCTCTGTGCTCCGGCCACACTGAGGCCCTTGCTCAGACCCTGTGAGAATAATACCAGAGACAGGGTGGCAGACACTCACTTCTCACAGTGCCAGAAGCTGGAAAGCCCACCATGAAGGTGCAGGCAGGTTGGTTGTGTGGTGAGGGCCTGCCTCCTTCTTCACAGACGGTCGTCTTCTCACTGTGTCCTCACGTGGCAGAAAGGGGCATGGGAGCTCTCCAGGGCCTCTTTGATGAAGGCACTGATCCATTCTTGGGCCTCCACCCTCATGACCCAATCACTTCCCAGAGGCCCTACTTCCCAATACCATCACATTAGGAGTCAGGATTTCGACATCTGAATTTTGGGAGTCCATAAACATTCTGCTTATTACAGCTACACAGTAAAATGCTTGTGATACTAGCTATAGAAGAAAGGTGCCATCCAAGAAAGGGCCATATTTGCTTAAATGGGTGGACAGAATCATGCTGTCTTCTACTCATGTCCACATGTGACTGGACTTTGTTATCTCAACTCTAGTGGAGTGTGTAGGTGAGGGGAATTTGAGGTTTTGATGATAAAAACAAGCCAGGTGTGGTGGTGTATACCTGTAGTCCCAGCTACTTGAGAGGCTGAGGCAAGAGAATCACTGAATCCCAGGAGTTCAAGGCTGCAGTATGCTATAATGGCACCTGTGAATAGCTACTGCACTCCAGCCTGGGCAACATAGCGAGACGCCATCTCTAAAAATCAAAAGTAAAATTTTAAAAAGCCCAGCTTTGTAGTTTTCTGGTTTTCTCTGGTGAGGTCTTTAGTTATTTCCCTTCTGTGGTGCTTTAGAGATGTACCATGCCTGTACCCCCTTTCTTCTGATCCTCTTACAGGGTTGGAGATTAAAGTACAAGCAACTTCTAACCCCTGTAGGGTTTTAGCGAAAGTTCTGGTGGGTGATTTTTTTCCTCATCCCTTTACTTTTTGTCTTCAGTTAGAAGATATGATGGGGTCCAGGCTCTGAATAAGAAGTCTGTCTGCTGATGGCCCAATTATTCTCTGTCTGCAGGTTCACTACAACATTGGCAAAAACTTGGCTGATAAAGGCAACCAGACAGCCGCCATCAGATACTACCGGGAAGCTGTAAGGTATGGCGAGTATGTCTTACAGAAGAATTATGTACACAGATTGTTTTCACTTTCTAGTATGAAACACCTGTTCCTTTAAAGACCCCAACTTTACAATATCTTTGTCGATTCCTGAGAGTTTAGTAAAAACTTACTACTGAGCATTTAATGGTCAGCTTGGTTTTTTCTCAACTTCCAGATTAAATCCCAAGTATGTTCATGCCATGAATAATCTTGGGAATATCTTAAAAGAAAGGAATGAGCTACAGGAAGCTGAGGAGCTGCTGTCTTTGGCTGTTCAAATACAGTAAGCATTGTTTTTATAATTAGGCTAGTGACAAAGAAAGGAGCTCCTGCATTCCGGCATCTAAGCCTTTCATCTTCTTGTTTATCTTTGTTAAAACTGTTCCTCTAGGCCAGACTTTGCTGCTGCGTGGATGAATCTAGGCATAGTGCAGAACAGCCTGAAACGGTTTGAAGCGGCAGAGCAAAGTTACCGGACGGCAATTAAACACAGAAGGAAATACCCAGATTGTTACTACAACCTTGGGCGTCTGGTAAGCTCGGGGTGCCCTGTGCCTGTGGAAGGAAAGATGGGTTATTTTTCTTATTTATAATAAAATGACATAGTGACACCCACCTAGCCCATACATTTTATAAAGTTCTTTCACATGTTTCTATCTCATTTGAAGGTAGCTATTTGATTTCCTTTTGAGTAATTTTTTAAAACTCTCATTAGAGAGCAGTACAGTGTGAATCAGTCAAGTTTAAGAGGTCACCCACGCAAAAGGTTAAACCAAGGAATAAATTAACATGTTAAAATCCTGTCCACCCTGTAAAACAGTGCTCCAACGGGTAACTTCCTGATAAACATCAGTTTCTCTGTTTTTAAAACAAGAATTGAATAAGAACAGAGATTAAAGAAACAAATCCATAGTATGATTTCTGAGCTCCCTTGTTCTCCTTCTTCAAGGGAGCAGAGCTCTTCATCTGCAGGGAGCATTTCCCCCAAAAAAGGCAGCTTTGGTGGGCACGGGATTTATTTGAAAGGGCTTTGACATTATTTGATGGAAATAGAAAATAATGTGTTCTGTAGTAGCTTTATATTGTTGGTTATTGACAGGATGTTTGTGAAGATCTGATTGCTCTTGATTTTCTTGACAAAAATAAAATGAGACACACACATAGCAAAATTCTTTAAACATGAATGGTTGTATTCTCCCTATAATCAACCATTTAATTTGGTTTCAAGAAAACAAATACATATGTTCCTAATATATTTAGATGTATTCAATAAACATTGTTAATTAAAAAAATTTTTGTTCATTCTAACCAAACTGGAATACATCCATAGTGATGTGAGTTTAACAGAAGTTTATATGTAGATTTCCAGATTTTATCCAGCTTAGCCTTACAGGTAGGAAAGCATCCTCATGTTCTAAAGAGATGCCTGCTTACCCTCGTTTTAAAGGCCTGAAGCTTCTTGGTTTTGTTTTTTGTTTGTTTGTTTTGTTTTGTTTTGTTTTTGGAGACAGAGTTTCGCTTTAAAGAGTTCTTACGTTGTCAAAACTGGTAGTTCCCGTAGCTGCTTGTCGCAGGCGTGATTGCTTTCAAGGTTACTTCATGGAGCTGGAGCGCTTGGCTGCGCAGGCCCTGAGGGCTGGCGGTCCCAATGGCGTGGCCACGGTGCGTGCCATGGCTTCTGGAGGTGGTGTTTCTTTCTTTTTTTATTTTTTATTTTATTTTTATTTTTGAGACAGAGTCTCACTCTGTCACCCAGGCTGGAGTGCAGTGGCGGGATCTCGGCTCAGCAGGATCTCGGCTCACTGCAAGCTCCGCCCCCCGGGTTCACGCCATTCTCCTGCCTCAGCCTCCCGAGTAGCTGGAACTACAGGCGCCTGCCACTACGCCCGGCTAATGTTTTGTATTTCTGGTAGAGACTGGGTTTCACCATGTTAGCCAGGATGGTCTAGATCTCCTGACCTTGTGATCCGCCCGCCTCGGCCTCCCAAAGTGCTGGGGTTACAGGCGTGAGCCACCACCCCCAGCCTGGAGGTGGTGTTACTACTGATAACAAGTAGATGACTGGCCTAGAGATGGAGGTCATGATGACTGCAAGGAAGAGACTGGACCCATACAATGTACTACCCCCAAAGACAGCTTTAGCACCAAGGAAGACCCTAATTTAGTCCCTTCCATCACCAACAAGAGAATAGTGGGTGCATCTGTGAAGAGGAAAACAGTGCTGCCATCTGGTTTTGGCTGCACAAAGGCAAGACCCAGCAATGCCCCAGCTGTGGAACCCATTACAAGCTGGTGCCCATCAGCTGGTGCATCGAGCACCTGCACCAAGTTACTCAAAATGTGCTATAAAGTTTCATCTTTCCGATAAAGACCAGCCGTTGCATTGGCTCCTTCTCCCTCTGCAAAAAAAAAAAAAAAAAACAGAACACCCAACTAGTAGTTTCCAAAACTGATATGCATCCAGACGGTCCCACCCCATCTCACATTTAGGGAGTCAGGGGCTCTATAGAGAATCTGTTTTAAAATAACAATAATAAACTGGGCACAGTGGCTTACACCTGTAATCCTGGCACTTTGGGAGGCCAAGGCAGGCGGATCACTTGAGGTCAGGAGTTCAAGACCAGCCTGGCCAACATGGCGAAACCACGTCTCTACTAAAAATACAAAAAATAGCCAGACATGGTGTTGCGTGCCTGTAATCCCAGCTACTTGGGAGGCTGAGGCAGGAGAATCACTTGAACCTGGGAAGCAGAGGTTGCAGTGAGCTGAGATTGCGACACTGTACTCCAGCCTGGGCAACAGAGCGAGATTCTGCCTCAAAAAAATTAAGTAAGTAAAATAACAATAATGAATCACCCAGGTGATTCCAGTACCCTGTCATTGGCCCTGCACCTAGGAAGCAGCTCTGTCTGAATTTGGATGACAGGGTAATCACGTCAGAGCAGAAGCCATGGTTTGTGGGGAACGATCCTAGAAAACACTGACTGCTTTACATTTATTGGAAAACCAGGCTTTGGTTTTTACCATAAACTGTCTTTGTTTCTGGAGTGGGTAGCCATGATTTTGTGAGTTGTGGAGATAGAATCTTATGAATGAGAAAACAAGATAGCAGGAACGTCTGGCTAACTGATGGTAAAATGTGACCTTCCCCCTCTGCAGAAGTCCCTTTACGTGGATGAGTAATGCTTGTGTTAGAAATATTAAAGTGAAGTGGTTGCATGTATTAGTCCATTTTCATAATGCTGATAAAGATATACCCAACACTGGGTGATTTATAAAGAAAAAGAGGTTTAATGGACTCACAGTTCCATGTGGCTAGGGAGGCCTCACAATCAGGGTGGAAGGTGAAAGGTACATCTTACGTGGCAGCAGACAAGAGAGAATAAGAGCCAAGCAAAAGAGGTTTCCCCTTATAAAACCATCAGATCTCATGAGACTTAGTCACTACCACGAGAACAGTATGGAGGAAACCACCCCCATGATTCAGTTATTTTTCACCAGGTCCCTCCCACAACACATGGGAATGATGGGAGCTACAATTCAAGATGAGATTTGGGTGGGGACACAGCCAAACCATATCATTGCATTTTTATTACTCAAAAATGCAAAACATGTTTCAGTTATGATATGCCACAGGAAGATACCACCTCTATGTGCTGACTCCAGTGTGGAAAGGAGGAATTATTTCTTCCTGGGCACAGAGGCAAGGGTGGCAGGAATGTGGCTGAACCCATGAAATGGCATGATGCTTGAACAAGGAAGATTAATGGCAAGATATTCCTTTGTCTCACATTAACTTTCTCCAGAACCACTGACCTTGCGTGCATTTTTGTTCTTTTACATTTTAAAATTCTGTGCTTTATGACCTAGTTACCTGCTTTGATGTTGAAACCACTTTCTCTGTGAGACCTGAAGATTCCAGGAGAGCTGAAATTATTATAATGATTGGCTGTTCCCAGGGGGAAAGGGAGGCTGTGAAACCTTAACATAATGTTACAAGTGGTAACTTCAAAATTCAATCACATACAAAGCAGGGGCGATCCTCACAAAGTTACTGAAGTGAGAATAGGGGTGGGGCGGAGGATGGGAGCACATGAGGTCTTACCTGAATTCATGCATTTGGGTGGTTATGAATATATGGGTGTAGGGATTACCATTTCTGTTCACTGTATCTGTTAAACTAGTACTCAGTGACCAAATATGAGACTTCGTATTCATAAGAATTCTTCTTTCGGTCAGGCGCGGTGGCAAACGCCTGTAATCCCAGCAATTTGGAAGGCTGAGGTGGGTGGATCACAAGGTCAGGAGATTGAGACCATCCTGGCTAACACGGTGAAACCCCATCTCTACTAAAAATACAAAAAATTGGCCAGGTATGGTGGCAGGCGCCTGTAGTCCCAGCTACTCAGGAGGCTGAGGCAGGAGAATGGCGTGAACCTGGGAGGCGGAGCTTGCAGTGAGCCGAGATGGCGCCACTGCACTCCAGCCTGGGCAACAGAGCAAGACTCCGTCTCAAAAAAAAAAAAAAAAATTATTCTTTCATCCCTTTTTTTCCTTTTCTGGAGATTGCTCTTCTGTTGCTTTATTGCTCACAAAGTGAGTGGGTCTGCCCACAGCCTCCCAGGTTATCCTCTAAGCTCTACAGCTTAGTCTTCTCCCCTCTCCTAGTAGCTGCCCATCACTGCAGTTCCTTGGGATTTGGAAAATAGAGGATTTATAATAAATGCTCCTTCTGTAAGAGTGATGTCCAAAGGGAGGAACGTAGAATATAAAGTACCAGCTTTTATCATGTGCTGTAGTCCTTGGGATTCATTACACTTTCACTTGGAAGATCATCTGTAGCATTGAACAGATTGAGACCTTGTACTGCTTTTTGTTTATATTGTTTACTAATTACGCTACCGTGAAATGGTCTTCCTGTATTCCTTTCCGCCAACTGTTCCTGCTTATTTAAGGCTTTTGCTCTCCCTTGTGGTTTAATTATCCAGCTTTTTCCTGTTTGACAGCTTAAAAGCATTAAGAGCTTAATCTTTAACAACTCAACCAACCCATTTATATATTGGCAAATAAGAACTTAATTGCTTAAGAGAGTTTTGTTTGTTTGTTTGTTTGTTTTAAGAAATCACTCTCTAGTAACAGGAGACAGAGATTTGTTTTGATTTCTAGACGCCAATATGGAGAGAATATAAGGCAATTCTCTTGTGGAATAGGAAATCAGGAAGAGCGCAATTACTGGGACATATTACTAATCTTAGAAAGTTATATTCTAAGTAATAATGGCTAGAGGGATTGCCGAAGACAATGCATGATGGAAGGACTGGATGTGTCCAGGAAATCAGAAACCATTCTAAGTGTTTTAGATAGAGAAGACTTAATATAAGGAATTGGTTAGACTGTCATTGGAAGGCTGGATGAGCAAAAATGGGATGGTAACATGAACTCAGAGGTTAAAGGGAATCCTATAGGTTTTGGGGGAACAGACAGGAGGAAGTGGCACTACCAGAATTTAAAAACTCACAAGAGGTTATAATCTCTGGAGCTACCACAGCCTCAAGAGCGGTAATCATGGGAGATGGACCACTGCTTCCACCCTGGGACGCCACCCTGGGACGGTGGAGGAGGGGACATAGTCACTTCAGAGACACTGCCAGGGGAAGGAAGGAGAGAGTGAGAGTGAGAGGAAAGGACTGCTCCCCTCTGCCCACCATCCAGTGCCTGTTGACAGAACGGAACAAAAGGGTGAAGAAGCCTGGGAAATGTAGTTGCAGACTCCCAGCCCCTGCTTCTCAGAGCAGAGTACAGAAGGGTGAGCGTAGGACTGCTGGGTGACTAATGTTACCCATCTGCTTCCTGGATGAGCAGTTCTGGTTAAATCACCACTTTTTCTGCTTCCCTGAAAGTTTGTTCCCTTCGTGTAGATGCTATAAGGTGAGTAGAATTTGAGACAAAATGAAACTGAATTTTATCTGATTCAGTTTATCTGATTTTATCTGATTCAGTCTAGTCTTCGATAAATAGTAATAATAATTGTAGTAGTAACAGTAAAGTAGTAAAGAATTTTGTCATGTTGGATAAAGGAAGTTATGTTGGTTGTTCTGGGTTGTTCTGGGTGTGTTCAAATGTCACCATGGATTTTGTCCATGTGACTCAAATGCATATCACTTGGTGGAGTGAATTGATCTGAGGAATCACTGGAACATCCAATAGAGATAATTAAGTGTTAGAATAATTAAGCATCCCATTATTTTAATTTTCTGAACTTTTCCTATCATTTCCTCATTAAAGGGTAAAAATATTGTAACTTGAGTTTCTGAGTCTCATGAGAAATTCCCACAACATCTTTAGCAAATGGATGTTCATAAATGTTTCCATAATTCATTAAAGCTTTCTTTTTCTTGCATAATATGCTATCTGTTTGCTGTGTAGCATAGGACAAGTCAAAATGTTTTTGTTGTCTAAAGAAAAGACAGACTTGCCAGTAAGTAAGGAAACAGCCTTAAACTCTGATAAATTGTGATCATTTGTACTTTTTGCAGAGTTAAAGGGATCAAGTACACTCAAATAAAATGTGCATTTGAACTGAGATAAGAGGGCAACAGGGTCACCTGCTAAAAAAATCCATCACTCTCTCTCTGTCTGTGTGTGTGTGTGTGCTTTTATTAACTTTGCAAATTGAGAGCTAGCCATTTTATATTCTGTTACCAATGTTAACTTTCCGTCTCAAAAGAAGCAACAAAAATCTGGAAGCATTCCCCTTGAGAAATGGAACCGGGCAAGGATGCCCACTCTCACCACTCTTATTCAACGTGGTACTGGAAGTCCTAGCCAGAGCAATCGGGCAAGAAAAATAAATAAAAGGCATGTAAATAGGAAAAGAAGAAGTCAAGCTATCTCTCTTCATGGACGGTGTGATTCTACACCTAGAAAACCCTGCAGACTTTACCAGAAGGCTCCTGGAACTCATAAACAACTTCAGTAAAGTTTCAGGATACAAAGTCAGTGTACAAAAGTAAGAAACATGTCTGTATTCCAATAACATTCAAGCTGAGAGCCAAATCAAGAATGCAGTCCCATTTACAAGAGCCATAAAAAGGATAAAATACCTGGGAATTCAGCTAATCAAGGAGGTGAAGGATCTCTGCAAGGAGAACTACAAAACACTGCTGAAAGAAATCAGAGGTGACACAAACGAGTGGAAAAACATTTCCTGACCATGGATTGGAAGAATCAATATTGTTAAAATAGCCATACTGCCCAAAGCAATCTACAGATTCAACACTTTTCCTATCAAACTGCCAATGTCATTTTTCACAGAATTAGAAAAAGCTATTCTTAACTTCATATTGAACTAAAAAAGAACCTGAATAGCCAAAGCAATCCTAAGCATAAAGAACAAAGCCAGAGGCATCACATTACCTGACTTCAAACTATACTATAAGGCTACAGTAACCAAAACAGTATGGTACTGGTGCAAAAACAGAAACACAGATGAGTGGAACAGAATAGAGAACCCAGAAATAAAGCCACACACCTGCAGCCATGTGGTCTTCAACCAATTTAACAAAATTTTTTTTTTAAAGCAATGGGGAAAGGGCTCCCTAGGCAATAAATCATGCTGGGATAGCTGGCTAGCCATACACAAAAGAGTGAAACTGGACCCCTACCTTTCACAAAACACAAAAATTAACTTAAGATAGATTACAAATTTAAATGCAAGACCTCAAACTACAAGAATCCTAGAAGAGGCTGAGCTCAGTGGCTCACACCTGTATTCCCAGCACTTTGGGAGCCAAGGCAGGCAAATGGCTTGAGCCCAGGAGTTTGAAACCAGCCTGGGCAACATGGCAAAACTTCATCTCTACAAAAAATCCAAAAAAATTAGCTGGGCATGGTGGTATGTGCCTGTAGTCCCAGCTACCTGGGAGACCAAGGTGGGAGGATCGCTTGATCCCAGGAGGTCAAGGCTGTAGTGAGCCACTGGTCACACATCACACCACTGCGCTCCCGCCTGGACGACAGAGTAAGACCCTGTCTTTAAAAAAAAAAAAAAAAGAATCCTAGAAGAAAACCTAGGAAACACTATTCTAGACATCAGCCCTGGGAAAGAATTGATGACAAAGTCCTCAAAAGCAATTGCAACAAAAACAAAAATTGGCAAGTGGGACCTAATTAAACTAAAGGGTTTCTGCACAGCAGTAGAAACTATCAAGAGAGTAAACAGACGACCTACAGAATGGGAGAAAATATTCATAAACTATGCATCCAACAAAGGTCTAATATTGAGAGCTATAAGTAACAAATCAACAAGCAAAAAAACAGCCCCATTAAAAAGTAGGCAAAAGGCATGACCAGACACTTCTCAAAAGAAGACATACAAGCAGCTAACAAAGATATGAGAAAATGTTCATCATCACTAATCATTAGAGAAATGCAAAGCAAAACCACAATTGAGATACCATCTCACACCAGTCAGAGTGGCTATTATCAAAAAGTGAAAAAACAACAGTCACTGGCAAGGCTGTGGGAGAAAAAGGAATGCTTAGACACTGTATATAAATTAGTTCATCCACTGTGAAAAGCAGTTTAGAGAGATTTCTCAAAGAACTTAGAACTGCCATTTGACCCAGCAATCTCATGACTGGTTATATACCCAAAAGAAATCATTCCACCAAAAAGACACATGCGGCCGGGCACAGTGGCTCACACCTGTAATCCCAGCACTTTGGGAGCCCGAGGCAGGTGGATCATGAGGTCAGGAGTTCAAGACCAGCCTGGCCAAGATGGTGAAAGCCCATCTCTACTAAAAATAAAAAAATTAGCCAGGCATGGTGGCAGGCGCCTGTAATCCCAGCTACTTGGGAGGCTGAGGCAGAGAATTGCTTGAACCTGGGAGGTGGAGGTTGCAGTGAGCCGAGATCATGCCACTGCACTCCAGCCTGGGTGACAGAGCAAGACTGCGTCTCAAAAAAAAACCCAAAAACATGCATTCATATGTTCATCGAGCACTATTCACAATAGCAAAGACATGGAATCAACCTAGGTGCCCATCCGCTGTAGACTGGAAAAAGAAAATGTGGTACATATACCCATGGAATACCACACAACCATACGAAAAAAAAAATCATGTCCTTTGCAGCAACATGGGTGCCACTGGAGGCCACTATCCTAAGGAAATAAATCCAGGAACAGAAAACCAAATGCCGCATATTCTCATAAGTGAGCGCTAATACATAAAGATGGCAACCATAGACACTTGAGACTACTAGACTGGGGAGGCGGGGAGGCAGGGAGGCAAACAAGGGTTGAAACACTAACTATTGGGTACTATGCTCACTACCTGGATGACAGGATCATTCATATCACAAACCTCAGCATCACACAATTTACCCATGTAACAAACCTGCACATGTACATTCTGAATCTAAAATAAAAGTTGAAGGCCAAGTGTGGTGGCCCACACCTGTAATCCCAGCACTGTAGGAGGCCAAGGTGGGCGGATCAGTTGAGGCCAGGAATTTGAGACCAGCCTGGGCAACATCGTGAAACCCCATCTCTACTGAAAATACAAAAATCAGCCAGGCGTGGTGACACACGTCTGTGATCCCAGCTGCTCAGGAGGCTGAGGCACGAGAATTGTTTGAACTTGGGAGGCAGACGTTGCAGTGAGCAGAGGTTGCAGTGAGCCAAGATCATGCCACTGCACTCCAGCCTGGGCAACAGAGCGAGACTGTTTCTAAATACATACATACGCCTGGCGCGGTGGCTCCCGCCTGTAATCCCAGCACTTTGGGAGGCTGAGGCAGGCAGATCACAAGGTCAGGAGTTCAAGACCAGTCTGGCCAATATAGTGAAACCCCGTCCCTACTCAAAATAGAAAAAATTTGCCGGGCGTGGTGGTGGGCACCTGTAATCCCAGCTACTCAGAAGGCTGAGGCAGGAGAATCACATGTACCTGGGAGGTGGAGGTTGCAGTGAGCCGAGATCGTGCCATCACTCCAGCCCGGGCAACAGTGCGAGACTCTTATCTCAAAAATAAAAATAATAATAATAATAAAAGTTGAAATTGCAAAAAATAAGAAAGCAACAGGTATTTTTCTCCTTCCTAAATGAAGCAAACAAACTTGAAATTGCCAAGAGGTTTTACCTTACCATAGGAGACTTTTCCAGGGAGTTTACAAAGTATGTCTGATATGCTCCTGTTTTTATATTTACTTTAGACACAGGCAGGTAGAGGCCCCGAGACCACCCTTCACAAGGTGAATTGGACACATAGCTTTTGATCATGAGAAATACTTTGTTTACTATTCTAAGTAATACTTTATCAACAATGAACTTATAAAGTCTTTAGTGAAAAAGACTAATGATGAGGCTTTCTTCAGTATTTCAGCAGTCTGAAATATGATTTGATTCCTAAAATCACTAAATAACAGGAAATAGGACATTACAGGTTCGGACCTTGTTCTTATTCCTGCTTTACCATTTCTAGTCTATAACTTCGGGCAAGTTCATTTCCTCGTGCCTTAGTTACTTCCTCTGTAAAATGGGGATAACAATAGTATTTACTTCATTGGTATTGTTTTGAGGATTAAATGAGTTGATATGAAAAACTACAAGCTCCATAATTAAAGTTAGGTTTTGGTTTTTTATTGTTGTTTGTTGGGCTTTTTCTTTCTTTCTCTTTTTTTAATAATGCCTTGGAAAGAGGAAGCAGGAAACTTGGAATACTGATTTTTTGGTGGGTTTTATTTTCAGTATGCAGATCTCAATCGCCACGTGGATGCCTTGAATGCGTGGAGAAATGCCACCGTGCTGAAACCAGAGCACAGCCTGGCCTGGAACAACATGATTATACTCCTTGACAATACAGGTACAGAAAGGTGGATGGAACAAATCACAGAAATGGCTCCACAGTAAAGTGCCACCAAAGATTTAGGAAATAGAGATTATTGTGCTTTTTTCCTACTGAGTTTAAAAAAAAATTAATATGAAGTTAATTATTTTCTATTACAAAAATGTCTATTCTTCTAGAAAATGGAATTTCTAGGCCGGGCGCGGTTGCTCACACCTGTAATCCCAGCGCTTTGGGAGGCCGAGGTGGGCAGATCATCTGAGGTCGGGAGTTCAAGACCAGCCTGACCAACATGGAGAAACCCTGTCTCTACTAAAAATACAAAATTAGCCGGGTGTGGTGGCACATGCCTGTAATCCCAGCTACTCAGGAGGCTGAGGCAGGAGAATCGCTTGAACCCAGGAGGTGGAGGTTGCAGTGAGCCAAGATCGCGCCATTGCACTCCAGCCTGGGCAACAAGAGCGAAACTCCGTCTGAAAAAAAAAAAAAAAAAAAAAAAAGAGAGGGAGGGAGGGAAGGGAGGAGGGAGGGAGGGAGGGAAAGAAGGAAAGAAGGAAGGAAGGAAGGAATTTCTTTAGACATACTGGAATGTGAACATCTGGGAAAATCACACTTCACCTAGAACTGGTGTTGAGTAATGGGGGAGAGGTGTGACAGTATCTTGTTTCTTCTGAAGCCTGTTATCCACCATTGGCCATCCTCTAGGGTGTTGGGAGCACTCAGAAGTGAGCAAGAATGGCCTTGGGGCTAATAACATGGATAGTGCTAGGTCCATGCCCCAAGTTCAGGGACTTCACTCAAAGGAGTCCCCTCAGTCTACACTTAGAGCCATGGATTCTTACTTTTTATATGATGCTAATCGACTTGAAGATCTGGTTTCCTATCCCTGAGCAGACCAGATTGAATCAATTAGGAGTTACTCTGCCTCCTTCACTTTAAAAATCCAAACGTCTTTTAAGAAATGATGGTGTTAGGCACAGAAAGGCAAATATCACATGCTCTCTCGCTCATGGGGGATCTGAAAAAATGGACCTCGTGGAGCTAGAGAGCAGAACAGTAGTTACTAGGGGCTGGTAAGGGGGCGGGGATAAACATAGGTTGGTTAATGGGTACAAACACAGAGAGAAGGAGTCAGTTCTAGTGTTCTGTTGCACAGTAGGGTGACTGTAGTTAACACTTTATGATATATTTCACAGAACTAGAAGATTTGAAATGTTCCTAACATAAAGAAATGATCAATATTTGAGGTGATGGTTGTCTTAAATACCCTAATTTGATCACTACACATTGTATGCATGTATCAAAATATCACATGCACCCCATCAATATGTACAGTTATGTGTCAGTAAAAATATGTTAATGATGGTGTTAATTTGATCATGGTGTAGAGCAGAGATATATGCTTGTTTCTAGGAAAATAAAGAATGTATACTTCAATGTGATAAATTCTCAGTGATGAAAGTGTTACTGTCATCCTCTTATTTTGCAGATTTGTTTGGGTATAACGTATCTGGGGAAAAATTAAAACTAGGTTTTAGATGGTTTTACAGAAGTTAATCAAAAGCTGTTTATGTGTTATGTCAGAAATGTGCTGAATTGCAGTGGCTTTGCCACTGATAACGTCGTGTATGTGTGTGTGTGTGTGTGTGTGTGTATTACATGATCTACACAGATTTTCTTAAGTAGTTTATTCATAGTTGTCATGTGCTGTGCACATAAACCCTGTTAGTTTTAGAGAGAAGCTAAAATGCGAGTACAACATTAACATGTCTTTTATTTTTCCATTTTTCACTCCCAGGTAATTTAGCCCAAGCTGAAGCAGTTGGAAGAGAGGCGCTGGAATTAATACCTAATGATCACTCTCTCATGTTCTCGTTGGCAAACGTGCTGGGGAAATCCCAGAAATACAAGGTGCGTAAACCGCAGGCTGTGAGTTCTTGTAGTTAATGCCAGCATCTGACAGAAGACGTAAATGTTACTTCTGCCCAGTTAAATTAGGAATCAGGCCAAAACAGTGGCAGTGGTGCAGCAATGTGGCTTGGCCAGTTTGTTTCCTGGAAAAGTTGCTTCAAAGACAGCGGTGGGGGGCCAAACCCAGTGTCCTTTCTCATCAGAATTAACCACCGTTGTTCACACGTGGAGAGAGGAAGAGAAGCCCAAGGAAGGGATGGGAGCAGGCAGGGAGTTGTGGAATGGTTGGCCTCAGAGGCCGGGCAGGCTGGTGCAGGAGGAGGACTCGGAACAGCCACAGTGCATCCCCGGAGGTACCCCTGCCCTGGCCCCGCCCTGGCACAACAGGGTTTGACTCTGTCACTTGCACATGGGCCGGAGCGCTAGGTTTTATCTGCAGGTTCCATCTTCTGCACAAAAGAATAACCAGCCCATGGAGGATGCATGACTGGTTCTTGCTGCTTCCAGGTTTTTCTTTATCTGAGTTATGTAGGCCACCAGCAAGGCCCAGAGTTTTCTGACCAACAAAAACCACAAGATACCAAATCTTTGCTCCAGTTGGCAGCCAGGGTGGAGCAGGAATAGGCTATGCATAACTCCCTGTGTGTTGAAGGGGACTGGTTGTAAACTTTAATTTTGTCTATCAGAATCACTGAGGGAGCTTGTTAAAGCAGAGATGCCCAGATTCTCCCCAGAAGGGATTGGCTTCATGGGTTAGGTCAGGTCAGGGAATATGCATTTTTTTGTTGTTTTTTTTTTGGGTTTTTTTTGGTTTTTTTTGAGACAGAGTCTCGCCCTTTCGCCCAGGCTGGAGTGCAGTGGCGCCATCTCGGCTCACTGCAAGCTCCGCCTCCCGGGTTCACGCCATTCTCCTGCCTCAGCCTCCCGAGTAGCTGGGACTATAGGCGCCCGCCACCATGCCCGGCAAATGTTTTGTATTTTTAGTAGAGACGGGGTTTCACCGTGTTAGCCAGGATGGTCTTGATCTCTGACCTTGTGATCCACCCACCTTGGCCTCCCAAAGTGCTGAGATTACAGGCGTGAGCCACCGCGCCCAGCTGGAATATGCATTTTTAGCTGGCATCCTGGGTGTTAAACACAGATATCACAGAAGCAGTGCCTTAGTCGTTTCTTAAGAGAAATACCTTTATTTCAGAATCAGGGGCTATATCTTATTTCAATCACTCAGCCTATGTATAAGACCTAAAGGCAGCAACTAGCTAATATCTGTCCAGTGTTATTCACTTCTCTTTTTCTGTTTATTACATGTCATTATCAGTATAATTTTCAATAACAATGGTAAGATAATTTCATGCATATCTCTAGTTTTATAATGTTGGGGAGTTGAATAGCTTCACTATACATTTTTTAAATTTCTAGATTTTACTCCAGAAATAGCTTTTTGAAGAGGGTTTAGTTTTATTTTTTGTGACTCTGCTTGTGTAGCAGGGGAAGGAGGTGAGGTTTACAGGTTTCCCTTCTAATGACCTTTCCAGCCATCTGTCCGCCTGGGACAGGTCCCAAGTCTCAGTTCTCCTCCAGTGACCCAGCTACAGCGAGTCTTCTTGAAGACTTGGCTTATATAATCGTTGTATTGATTTTTCTATCATCCCACAGTCTATAAACTGCTGGAATTTCTATTAAGGGGACAGAACCCAGAGTTCGTTTGGCTTCCAGTTCACATTGTTCTTCCTCCCCCACCCCCAAATAAAGTAGAAAATACTCTGTAAAGCAGAATGGAGAAATCAGCTTTCTCTTTCTCTACACATTTTGCATTTTAATTATCAAGGCCAAAGCACTGGGTTCTATCATCCCACAGTCTGTAAACTGCTGGAATTTCTATTAAGGGGACAGAACCCAGAGTTCGTTTGGCTTCCAGTTCACATTGTTCTTCCTCCCCCACCACCCCCAAATAAAGTAGAAAATACTCTGTAAAGCAGAATGGAGAAATCAGCTTCCTCTTTCTCTACACATTTTGCATTTTAATTATCAAGGCCAAAGCGCTGGGCCTAACATAAGGAAACAGAAGGTGAAATCTGAAACACAGAACTCACGATGAGACCTTCAGAAGCTACCAAGTGGGGGGACATGATGTGACTTCCTGCGCCATGGCATCAGCCACCGAGCAAGCATTCCATGTATTTTTTTAGTTAAGGGTTTGAATTTTAAGCAACTGTTTAGGTTTTCCTCTTCTAATGCAAAAATGATACCAGTTGCTAATGGTCAGCTGCATCCCTGGCACTGCTTGTTTCAGGATGTAGTGAAAGGGCCTATTTCCTCGCAGAGCACTGGGCAGGATGTTCCAGAGAAGAGGGGATGTGGTGAGTTGCAGGGCTGGGTGAACAGACCCTCCAGCCCAGCTATCTTGATGGCAGGGCAGGTGTCTGCTGCCTGACAACTCACTTTTTACCCAAGCGCTTGCTGTTTTATTTATCATGCACTTGGTAAATCTCCTCAGAGAGCCTGGAGGCTTCTTGAGGTTGGAGCCGAGCCTTTGGTCCCCGTTTTGTATCTCCATTGCTGTCGGGCAGTTACGAAGCACCCAGTTAAGTAGTTGTAAAATGATCAAATGCATCTCTTATTTGGCCCTGAAACGTTCAGGCTTCCAGAACCTATTTTGAGATGTTGATGTGCAGAGTGAGTGTTCTCGTTATATCTGCATGGCTCTAAGCACCTTTTTATCCTATCTGAGCAGCCCTTCTTAAAACCTAACAGCAGTCACTTAGCCTCTCTGGGCCTCAGTTTGTTCATCTATAAAATGGAGATAATGATCTGCCCAACCTCTTGACAAGGTGACACAAAAAAAATGCACAACAACAGAATCTGCAAGTATCAAATGGCTAATGTGTATATGTATATATATGTGTGTGTGTATATATATATGTTTTAGTGAGCATTCAATCATTCAGTGAATCTCTAGGGATAATTAAAATGTATTAAAATTTATATTACTTCTTGCCATTTAATTTCCAGTTTCAAGCTAATGTGGTAAAGTAAAAATACAAAAGTAATGTTTTTCAGTGCTTAAATCGTTGCTTCCCGTGCTGATTTCTTTTTCTATAGTGCTAATTCCAATGGCCCTGTAGCTTAAGTGCAGGTTGTGTTGATAGAGTCAGTTTCCTAAGCTCCAGACATTTATGTCACACCTTTATGATATTTTTTTTTGCCACATCTAGATATTACCTTATTTACTTGACATTTTTATTTAAATAGATTTTTAACACGAATATATTTAAAGGAGAAACAACGCATCATTACTATAAATGCAGGGTAACTGAAAGTGAAATAATCATACTAAATCCCAGCTAGATACTATTGCTGGCCAAGGCTCTGAGCTCTCTTAGCTTCAAGGAGAGACTGGCCGGTGTGTTAGAGGGTGGGGCCCACACACCACCACCAAGTGCAGACTTCAGCCCCAATGCAATCAGAAGGAAGGAGGGAGAATAGAGAATAACTCTCTTCCTGTGTGATGCACGGTTTCAACTTCACATCAGATCACCCATGTTGTCCTTCCTATTCTAGCGGAGGCACAGTGGCCCCTGTGCCCCAGAGCACTCTTGGGTGGCTGCTGTGGCTGAAATGACCTCCGCCCACCCAGGCTTCCTTGCCTAGACATAGAGACTAGCGCTTGTTCCTGCCTAGAGACATAATTTGCAAGGCTTTCTTAGTCCTACACCTTTGTTAAATACATTTTGTCCAATATGCTTCAGAACATAATACCTTATTTTTCCCCTTTCTGTTGAGAAAAAAAATATCCCCAACTCTAAATGTGAGTTTATTGGTTCATTGGCATTAAATCAGCTCATTGCCTGGGTCTTTAGTCATCCAGACATCTCCACAGAAGATAAATTTATAAACAGTTCACGGCTTTCCTGAATGAGGCCATTAGAAGGCTGATTTAATAGATGAACATTCCATGGGCTTTGAATACTCACAGATGCTGCGTTCTAAAGAGGCCCCTCCAACCCCACTCCCAGGCCCAGGTACAGGCCCGGGGGCCACCCCCATGACTTGGATAGAGCCAGGCCGACCCACCCGCACCTCCTCTCAAACCATCTCTTCCTCCTGATACCCCTTCTTTTGTCCACATGCTGTCATGTTTTTGTTGCCCTGGCTTGGAAATCTTGATTCATTTTTCCTCCCTTGTCGCCCTGGCCCAGTGCTCTCTGCCTGTTATTCCTCATCCCTGTTCCTTCACACCGGCCTCCTCCTCACCCTGCAGAGTTTGGGTCCAGCCCTGCTGAGAGCAGTGGCCCTCTAACAAGGTGTCAGATCTGAGCCCTTCCCTGTCTTCAGCACCACTGTGTCCCCCAAATTGCTGACTCCTCAATGTCCTGAATGATGTTCGTCCTCACAGGCATCTGAGAACTTAGCTGAATGAATAAATGAATTTAGCAACACTAGAAAACTCCTACCTGTTTATCCCTAAGCCATTTCTCTCTAGTTAACACTACTTCATTTACAGGTTGGGAAGCATTTTTAAGTCGATGTGGTTCCCTGGCCTTCCTATATCTCAAGTTTTAGGTTTTAAATGGAAATGTTTGAAAATCATCAGAAACAGCCCAGAGACTCAGAAACCACTACAAAACTACACAACACATTTGACTTCTCTTCTGCAGCCTTCCTGATACAGCCGGAGTCTTGACCCTCTTGGAAGGAGTTTCAGCCCCTGAAACTTGGAATGTAGACACTACACTGACTTTGAACTGACATCCCATATGTTGTCCTGATGTCTTTCTTAAGTCCTTCTTGGATGACATTTCTAAAATATAAATGTTTCTTTGCCAGCTCTGTCCAAAAGGTCATGGTTTTGGAGATGGTCCCCCACATTCTCAGCCAATTTCTCAGGGGTACCACAGGCCATACAGGGCAAAGGAACTGGTGGTCTTGCACATTATAAGATGCACAGTCCCAGATGTGGGAAGCCCACCTGGAAAAAATTCATGTATGACCCAGGTAGAAGGCACAAAAACTATCCCCACACCAACAAAATTGTTTGGTTAAGCTCAGTGTGTGATACCGATTTTTTTTTTTTTTTTTTTTTTAAGACAGAGTCTTGCTGTCTTGCCCAGGCTGGAGTGCAGTGGCACAGTCTGGGCTCACCACAACCTCCACCTCTTGGATTGGAGCAATTCTTCTGCCTCAGCCTCCTGAGTAGGTGGGATTACAGGCACGTACCACCACACCCGGCTAATTTTTGTATTTTTAGTAGAGACAGGTTTTCACCATGTTGGCCAGGCTGGTCTCGAACTCCTGACTTCAAGTGATCTGCCCACCTTGGCTTCCCAAAATGTTGGGATTACAGGCATGAGCCACCATGCCCAGCATGTGATACTGATGAAAGCATGCCTTAAGGAATGTGAAGGTGGATGGAGTGAACAGTGCCCCCAGGGCACATGTCAATAAAAACAGGTTAGGCGTCTTTATTTCTCAGCATTGTGGTAGAAGGGACCAGCCAGCCATCAGTTTTTAGCAGTGATCAGGGTAGGAAGACACTTTGCCGTGCCTCTTAGTGGCCAGGTTGGAAGTGAGTATGACTTGGAAGAAATGCAAGGCTGTACAAGAATCAGTTCACACCCATCGGGGCATTTGGTGATGGTCATGTCCAGTACTGTGACAATGTAGTTGACAGGTGGCCATTCCTTCCTCTTTTCTGCTCATTCTTTCCAGATGGATGGGGCTGCTTCTGGGCTGCCCAGAGTGTTGTAGTTTCTTGGGGGAGAGGAAATGGGCCTCAACTCCTACCCTGAGAGCTCTGGAAATGGCATTGGCATGGGTGTGCTCCACGGCTCAGCCCTCTCCTTTTCCCTGGGCCTCCTGTTGTCATCACACACCCTGACCTGGGCAACTTGCATAACATTGCAGAAGTCCAACCACTGCAGGGAGGCAGGTGGTGGCACTCACGAACATGTTCATCCCCTCTCTGCGGCCATCACTCCCTCCCGCTGCCCCTTGTCAGCCTCTCCTTGGCAGAGCGTGGCCCCGCTGGGCCTTCTGAGTGTTTCTGGACGAATGCAGTGATACAAAAGGAGGAGGTTAAAAGTTTGAAAACCGTAGGTGATAAAACTGGGAACTGCTTTTGCTTCGTGTACAATAAATATCTTCCTTTTTATGTTTCTCATTTTTTAGGAATCTGAAGCTTTATTCCTCAAGGCAATTAAAGCAAATCCAAATGCTGCAAGTTACCATGGTAATTTGGGTAAGAAAAATGTTCAACTTGAATCGTGTTGAAATTCCGTTACTTTAATGAAGTGGGTGCATGTCTATAAAAATTAATGTTGGGAGAGTAGTTTTTTCAAAGCTAGCCTGGCTTTAAAATATGGTTCTTTTATTACATTAAAAAGATAGCAAAGTGATAGCTACACTTACAAATCTTAATTGCATGACCAGAACAGCCCCAAAGTTTGCCCACTCTGTTTATCACCTTCTCATGGTGAAACTCAGATTGTCCTTTGTGTTAAGCTGAGAAGGGTGATATCGGATCAAGAGAATGAGGCTATGGTTGCAAAGAGTTCTCCTAGTAAATTAATCGTAGGTACTTCAGAAGCTTGCCATTGAACTTACCTCCTTGTCCTTCCTTCTTACAGAGTAGACCTTCCCCTTCCAGCCTGGTCTTCTGCTTTATATCCGCTTATGCCTTGGCTAAAATGCATTTATAATCATTTATTCCCTAGAATTCATTTCTTGCATTTGTATGTCTCCATAGTTAAGATGTTTAGAGCATAGCATGTTGATGTTTAGAATGCTCACAGAAATGTTTTTTCACCAAAGCTGTTCTCTACCAACTCTGAAGCTTCTCTTCACAAAAGCCAAAAAGCATCCACAGGTGCTCTTCTACCCATATAGAAAGTTAATTTTACTAACAAAATCACTGTCATGATCAGAGGCTAATCATCCTAATGATTAGGTTTACTGTAACTATCATTTTAGGGTCAGCTCTTGATATTAGAGGCCTTATTTCCAAATGGCCCCGAACAAGCTGTTATTTCCCCAAATGGTGTAAGGAAATATCTATTTAAAATAAACAGCTGAACTTCTGCATAGTCAGGGCTCTAGGCAGTGCCTAGCATCCATCACCCCCACCTCCCATACCCAGCCTTGCTTCCTGGAAATTTCATGGCAGCACTAAGACATTGCATGTACTCTTCTTTTTACTTCTTTATGTAATAATGTTACTATAGGCAGATGTATCTTATCTAGTGCTATGAAGAGCCCTAGGAGTAACTGGCAGTAAATGGATAATCATCAGGGAGTGTGATTACAATAAATAGAGTTTTCAGTACAAACAATATTGTTTCATACAATTGACTTTTGAAAACTGTTTGCATAGGATCTGTAATATTTCTTTGTCCAAGAGGGTAGGAAGACAGCACGTTACTCAGAAGCATTCCCAGTGAAATTTATCTCCTGCTATTTCAGCTGTGCTTTATCATCGCTGGGGACATCTAGACTTGGCCAAGAAACACTATGAAATCTCCTTGCAGCTTGACCCCACGGCATCAGGAACTAAGGAGAATTATGGTCTGCTAAGAAGAAAGCTAGAACTAATGCAAAAGAAAGACGTCTGATCCTTTTTCCTTCCTGTTTTGAGTTTGAGTGTGTGTGTGCATGAGGCATATCATTAATAGTATGTGGTTACATTTAACCATTTAAAAGTCTTAGACATGTTATGTTACTGATTTTTTTCTATGAAAACAAAGACATGCAAAAAGATTATAGCACCAGCAATATACTCTTGAATGCTTGATATGATTTTTCATTGAAATTGTATTTTTTCAGACAACTCAAATGTAATTCTAAAATTCCAAAATTGTCTTTTTTAATTAAACAGAAAAAGATAAAAAATTATCTTGAGCAACTTTTAGTAGAATTGAACTTACATTTGGGATCTGAGCCTTGTCGTGTTTGGACTAGCACTATTAAACTTCAATTATGACCAAGAAAGGATAGACTGACCCCTACAATTTGTAAAAATATTGAATGTGTCTATATATTAGCATTTTTATTTAATGACAAAGCAAATTAAGTTTTTTATCTCTTTTTTTAAAACAATATACTGTGAACTTTGTAAGGAAATATTTATTTGTATTTTTATGTTTTGAATAGGGCAAATAATCGAATGAGGAATGGAAGTTTTAACGTAGTATATCTATATGCTTTTCCCCATAGGAAGAAATTGACTCTTGCAGTTTTTGGATGCTCCGACTTGTGCAATTTCAATACATAGGAGATTATGTAATGTAATATTTTACATAAACGGTTACTATCAATTGAAAGTTCAAGCCATGCTTTAGGCAAGAGCAGGCAGCCTCACATCTTTATTTTTGTTACATCCAAGGTGAAGAGGGCAACACGTCTGTGTAAGTTGCTTTTTAGTGTTTTTAACTGAAAAGCCGTTTTCCATTTTGCTTAATGGAACTACAGACATTATCCAGAAAATGTAAAATTTTCTCTCAATTGGAGCCACATTCGGGGAATTTGTGCTATTTTTAAGAATTGAGTTGTTCCTGCTGTTTTTTATTTGATCCAAACAATGTTTTGTTTTGTTCTTCTCTGTATGCTGTTGACCTAATGATTTATGCAATCTCTGTAATTTCTTATGCAGTAAAATTATTACACAAACTAGCATGAAAATGTCATATTGCCTTCTTAATCGATTATTTTCAAGTAGTGAACTTTGTATCCTCCTTTACCTTAAAATGAAATCAAAGTGACCAAATCATCTTTTACGTGGCTTCTGTTTGACTTAGGGACCATTTCATGGAATTGCACTACAGTGTTTTCCAAGTTCAGAGAACAGAGTGAATAGATCCACACTGAGAGGAATTTGATTCTCTGGACTCACTTTTTGGGGGTAGATCTGTGTAGTGTTTAAGTCAGTAATTGTAACTTCTGGTGTTTGAAGTATATCAAGAAATAAAATGCTGTGTTTAAAATATATATATATATATATATATTTTTTTTTTTTTTTGAGATGGAGTCTTGCTCTGCCTCCCAGGCTGGAGTGCAATGGCACCATCTCAGCTCACTGCAACCTCCGCTTCCCAGGTTCAAGCGATCCTCCTGCCTCAGCCTCCCGAGTAGCTGGGATTACAGGCGTGCACCAACATGCCTGGCTAATTTTTGTATTTTTAGTAGAGATGGGGTTTGACCATGTTGGCCAGGCTGGTCTCGAACTCCTGACCTCAAGTGATTCACCCACCTCGTCTTCCTAAAGTGCTGGGATTACAGGTATAAGCCACCATACCCAGCCTTCAAATATTTCTTAAATGGTCCCAAAACAACAGTAATAATTTATAGCTCTCTTTAGTGGCTAAGACTGTCTTCCTCTTATTTATGTTCCTATAGTGCTTCACTTGTCATACAATAGATGCATTATATGCTTTGTTGATTTTTTTTAAAGCAAACTTCTTTTTTTGAAACAGTACTTGTCTATTGAGAGTAATCAAAAAATGATGTTTCTTACTAAAGCCCCTTCAGGATCCTTTTTTTTCCTACCGATTCTAAAACTAGTGCCAAATCAAGTTGTGCAAATCTGGACCCCCGCCTACCGACAAATTCCCTTAGCCTTCATTGCTTCATCTTCCAGCATTTCCATCGTAGCTGTTTTCTTTCCAGAGAACACAGTGATTAATTTGATTGATATTTCAGGAAGGCTTTGATCTGCAGATTTTGGAAGCATACCACACTGGCTCCCTTTTCTTCTTTTTCCGTCTTAAGGCAGCCACCCTCTTTGTTTCTTCGGTTTCCTTTCAAACAAGACTGAAGTAGAAGGCCGCCTGGCAGTTCTTCTCTTTTTTGGAGTCTTTTGCTATTTTAATGTTTTTATTGCTAATGACAGTTGGGAGGCAGGTGTCAAAACAAACATAGGGAAGTCACAAGTTTGAGAAATCTCATCATCCTTCTCTTCCTTGATAGCGAACATCAACAAATCTGGAAAGAGGCTTGGAGCTGGGTGTTGGTTTGTTGGGTGGTTTAACATATGTAGCACATGTGAAAATGCAGCACTTCTTCCCTGTTCTTGTTTGGATTTTTACAAATTTCAATGCAGGCTTACATTTGTTTCTCTCCAAGTTCATCCTGTCAGACGTAGCCTACAGGCCTTGACAGGACCCCTTGAGGTTCTCATTCTGTCACATTGCTTACAGATGTTCTTTCTCCTTTTTTTTTTTTCTTTTTTTTTTTTTCTTTTTGAGACAGGGCCTCACTCTGTCACCCAGGCTGGAGTGCAGTGGTGTGATCTTGGCTCACTGCAACCTCTGCCTCCCGGGTTCAACTGATTCTCCCAACTCAGCCTCCTGAGTAGCTGGGACTACAGGCACGCACCACCATGCCTGGATAATTTTTATATTTTTTGTAGAGACAGGGTTTTGCCACATTGCTCAGGCTGGTCTGGAACTCCTGGGCTCAACTGACCCACCTGCCCTGGTCTCACAAAGTGCTGGGATTACAGGCGTGAGCCACTGTGCCAGGCCATTCTTCACATTTTATTTGAAATTATTGACAAAATATTGGAACAGAAGACTGAGCCCTCCACCAAAGCACTGAACATCTATGTCCATATTCACACCCAACCAGCCTGGACTTTGGGGTGAGAAAACCCAGACTTGGACCTGGGGCTCTCCCACTGCAGTATCATAGGTAAGGCATTGAGCATTGCTGAGGCACCAGTTTCCCATCTATATGGTGGTGATAAGAAGATCCCTCATAGCCATAAAGTAGACAGCCCAGTAGACCCTCCATAGGTGATAGCTTGGACTTTTGAAAGAGGGGGGCTCTGGGCCGGGCGCGGTGGCTCACGCCTGTAATCCCAGCACTTTGGGAGGCTGAGGCAGGCAGATCACGAGGTCAGGAGATTGAGACCATCCTGGCTAGCACGGTGAAACCCCGTCTGTACTAAAAATACAAAAAGTTAGCCAGGCGTGGTGGCGGGCGCTTGTAGTCCCAGCTACTCGGGAGGCTGAGGCAGGAGAATGGCGGGAACCTGGGAGGTGGAGCTTGCAGTGAGCCGAGATGGCGCCACTGCACTCCAGTCTGGGTGACAGAGCGAGACTCTGTCTCAAAAAAAAAAAAAAAAAAAGAGGGGGGCTGTGTTGGGAGTACACAGATCTGGCCTTAGATACCTTTATTCCCCATTCACTCAACACATACTAAGTGCTATGTACCAGATACTTTCTTAGGCTGTCTGAATACTAAGGTGGGTGGAAGAGGGCACAGTCTCTTGCCTTCAGCAGTGGACAGTCCAGTGAGAAAACGATCAAAGAGTCGCATGAATAGTAGCTGAGGAGAGAGACCTGCTCTAACCTGGAGAGTCAAGAAAGGGCTCCCTGGGAAGGTGGCTTCCAGATGGAGATTGATAGGCAGAGGGGAGGAAGGTCACTCCAGGCTGGCTGTTCTCAACCAGGGGAGATCTCGCCCTTGGGGGGCATTTGGCAAGGCCTGGGGATATTTTTGATTGTTAAAACTGATGGGAAAGTGATAGGGGAGAGAGAGGCTGCTGCTGTACATGCAGTATGCACAGGACAACCCCCCACACAAATCACCTGGCCTAAAACATCAGTAGTCCCATGGCTGAGAAAACGTGGACCACAAAGAAGCGACAGCATCTGCAAAGGCGCTGCTGTGGGAAAGCTGAAGTCCGAGGAGGCCAGGGGAGGGTGCTTGAGAAGGCTGGCCTTGGTGATGAGCCAGCTCATACAGGGTTCACAGACCACGTGGTGCTTACCTTAAACTGGGGGAGAATCCAAAGCAGGTCAGTGACATGATCCAAGTTAGTGAGGTTTTGACAAGGTCACTTGGCTGCTGGTGAGAAGAGAATTGGAGAGAGGCTAAGGACATGAGGAGAGAAGCCAAGAGACCATCCCAGGTGTCAGCGTCAAAACGAAGGTGGCTCTGTGCAGCCAGGTGGCAGTGGGGCTGGGGAAATGTGGACAGTTGAGAGTAATAAGGAGTCAATCAACTAGTCATGGGCAGGAGGTGGGTGGTGGGGGAATGAGAGGCGCTCAATACAATTCGGCGCAGAAGCCACTGAGGGAGAAGCTGGCCTTAAACTGGAGAGAGAAGGTTCTTGAGAAGAAATGAGATAGGGCCCCAAATCAGGTGCAGTGTGGCCCTACAAAAGAGGAAATAAGGCTCCTGTATGCATGTTAAGAGGTCCAGATGGAAACAGATGTAGGCACCTCTGCACATTCATACAGTTGGCTAAGCCCCAGTTGCAGCATTCAGTGGTCATATTACAAGAAGTTCCACCTGACTCAACTTCTTCATATTAAAAAAAAAAGGCCGGTGCAGTAGCTCATGCCTGTAATCCCAACACGTTGTGAGGCCAAAGCGGGTGGATAACCTGAAGTCAGGAGTTCCAGACCAGCCTGACCAATATGATAAAAATACAAAAATTAGCCAGGCCTGGTGTGGCGTGCGCTTGTAGTTCGTTACTCGAGAGGCTCAGACGGGAGAACTGCTTGAACCCAGGAGGCGGAGGTTGCAGTGAGCCGAGATCGCGCCACTGCACTCCAGTCTGGGTGACAGAGAAAGACTCTGTCTCAAAAAAAAAAAAATTAAAAAAAAAAGTAGGTAATGTCTAATTTGCAAGGTTGTTGTGAAGGTCCAAGTTAATATAATAAAATGTCTACAGCTGTCCTGTCCAGTAAGGTAGCCACTCACCACACGTGGCTAGTGAGCACTACAAACATGGCCAGTTCACGTCAAGATGTACTATAAATGTAGAATACATGCTGGATTTTGAAGACCTGGCATGAAAGATTAATGTGAGATCTCAATAATGTTTATATTGATTACATGTTGAAATATTTAGATATATTGGGTTAAATATTTTCCCTTTTTTAACTTTTTAATATGGCTACCAAATTTAAAATTACATCTGTGGCTTGCTTTGGAGCCCACTTGATATTTCCAATGGGTAGCATTGACCTAGAGTATAATAGGAGCTGGGTATACAATCTAACTGATCTAATAAAAAGAATATTTATTGCATCTAATTATTGCAATCTAATTAATGTTTTCATTCTTGGATTCCTACAAGGTGTATATTTCTCATCTTTGTCCCTAAAGCTTTCCTAAGTGGACCAGTCCGATGCCCTTTGGAAGACTGGATTCTGCAGGCCTATCGTGATTATGTGATTAGCAAACAGCCATAGCTGATGAGGGAGACTCTTCCTTATAGACTAATAATAGCTAATACATGTTGAAAGAATGGGAATTAGGAAATCATCCTTTTTTTTCTGGTCCCCAAGGAACCAATTGATTCAAACAGAGATCAGCAATAAATAAAATCATTGATGGGAAACTGCACTGGAGGGACCAGGCTGTCACCAGCCGAACCGACTGACAAATTTCTTTTTTCTTTTTTTTTTTTTATTTTATGACAGAGTCTTGCTCTGTCCCACAGGCTGGAGTGCAATGACGCAATCTCTGCTCACTGCAACCTCTGCCTCCTGGGTTCAAACGATTCTCCTGCCTCAGCCTCCTAAATAGCTAGGATTACAGGCACACACCACCATGCCCGGCTAATTTTTGTATTTTTAGTAGAGACAGGGTTTCACCATGTTGGCCAGTCTGATCTTGAACTCCTGACCTCAAGTGATCTGACCACCTCGGTTCCCAAAGCGCTGGGATTACAGGTGTGAGCCACTGTGCCCAGCCCCACTGACCAATTTCACAATCATTAAGAGTGGGACACCCAGATATGTGTCTCCCACTGTGATGCTGCATACAGTACATTGAGCCTCCCAGGATGTATCCTTGCCAAAAACAAAAACAAAAAAGGCAGTTCCACCTGAATCTAACCAAAATCTGCCTTTTTTGATTCCTAATGTTAAGAAAAAAAAAACTGCAAAATGACATTTTTGAGACCATAAGTAGTAAATTTGTCATGATAATGCTATTATGATTACATAGAATATGTGTATTTTTAAGATAGAAATACACGCTAAGTCTGTAGAGGTAAAATGATAGGAGGTCTGGGATTTGCAATAATTAAAGGAAAAAGGAAGGGAAAGGAGGGAGGGAAAGAAGGAAGAATGGATGGATCTCTGCTTATCTTTCCTGACACCATTCTTGCAAATGGTCCCTTTCATATTGTCCTGGGGCAAGTCATATTTTTGTCTTTTGGGTAAATCTTTTAAATATCTTTGTTTAATGGTGAACGTCTTCTGGAAACGTGCCTTCCTGAAGCTTTTGATTCAAGTTAATTGCACCTGCACAGCCGTTTCTGCTTCGGCTTTCACAAATTGACTGTATAGCCACTTTCTCCCACAATTGCTATTATTTTCACTTTACCAACACACTTCCAATTGTTGATTAGAAATAGTTTGTGCAGTGGCTCACACCTGTAATCCCAGCACTTTGGGAGGCCGAGGCAGGTGGATAACCTGAGGTCAGGAGATAGAGACCAGCCTGGCCTACATGGCAAAAGCCCGTCTCTACTAAAAATACAAAAATTAGCCGGTCCTGGTGGCTCAAGCCTGTAATCCCAGCTACTCGGGAGGCTGAGGCAGGAGAATTGCTTGAACCCGGGAGGCAGAGGTTGCAGTGAGCGGAGTTCATGCCACTCCATTCCAGCCTGGACCACAGAGTGAGACTCCGTCTCAAAAAAAAAAAAGTTTGTTCCAGTTATTACCCCCAAAACTTAGTAGCTTAAAATAACAGTTTAATTTGCTTATTGTGATGGTTTTGTTTTGTTTTTTGAGACAGAGTCTCACTTTTTGGCCGAGGCTGGAATGCAGTGGCGTGATCTTGGCTCACTGCAACCTCTGCCTCCCGAGTTCAAGCGATTCTCCTGCCTCAGCCTCCCAAGTAGCTGGGATTACAGGAGCATGCCACCACGCCTAGCTAATTTTTGTATTTTTAGTACAGGTGGGGTTTTGCCACATTGACCAGGCTGGTCTCAAACTCCTGACCTCAGGTGATCCACCCACCTTGGCCTCCCAAAGTGCTGGGAGTACAGGCATGAGCCACTTCACCTGGCCTGTGATGGTTCATTTTATATGTCAACTTGACTAGGTAGGTCGTGGGGTGCCCAGATATTTGGTCAACCGTCATTATCCTGATTAATACACTCATGCATCTGCAAGTTGGGCTGGATTCATCCCCAATAGGTCCTCTCTTGCTCCATGCCACATGAGCTGGGGTGGCACAAAGACTGGGGCCTGGAATCACCTGTGGTCTTGGTCACCCATGTCTGGCAGTTTGTGCTATTGGCTGTGAGCTCATCTGGAGCCGAGACCTGGAATGCCAACACGTGGCCTCTCCATGTGGCTGCTTAGGCTTCCTCACGGCATGGTGGCTGAGTTCCAAGAGAGTCAAGCAGAAGCTATGTCACCTTTTCTGACCTAGCTTTGGCAGTCACAAAGTGTCTCCTGCCATCATCATAGGTCCATTCAGATTCAAGAGGAGGGAACGCAGACCTCACTTCTCCATGGGAGGCATGTCAACATCACGTTGTAAAAAGAGCACATGGAATGGGAAATTTTGTGATGGCATCTTAGAAACCCATTTTCCCCCATAGACCTACATAGCGTTTACCTTCCTCTTCTAGACTATTCTTGGGAAATTAAAACATCAGCATGGCGAGTCAGAGTCTTAACAGAGGTTCTGCCAAAGACGACATCCAGCAGGTATTCACATCACTGGAGCATCCCTCCAGGCACTCTATGTTGCACTGGTGCCAATTTGGGGATTTGTATTTTGAGACACATCACTCATTTCCCCCACTCAACCACGCAGACACTACTGACCTCCTGCAGTATCACAGATCTCCATTTCTCTCTTCATCCTCTTCTAGTTGGCTTCCACCTTTAGGGTCATACACTTCCACACAGGTGCCTATCTTTTGGATTAGTGAGCCTCCCTCCCTCAGCAGTCTCTTTAAAACAGGGTATAGCTTTTCGAAGCCAAAGTCCATCCCGACTCACATCCTACCACGTTCTGGGTTGATGACACCAGAGGCAGAGATTAGCGTGATGCTTCTACAAGCCAAGAACACCAGGGGCCACAAAAGCTGGAAGAGACAAGGAAGAATTCTCCCTTAGAGGCTTCCAGGGTAGCGTGGCCCCTGCCAATACCTTGATCTCAGATGTCCAGCCTCCAGAACTGCAAGAGAATGCATTTCTGTTGTTTGAAGCCACCCAGTCTGTGGGGCCCTGTTATGACAACCCTAGGGAACTAATAGAGCAAGTCACTTAATCTTTCAGCACCTTGGCTTCCTTGTCTGTAAAATGGGGAACATAACTTTTTCACAATTATTGAGATGTTTACATGAGAAAAAGACATATAGAGTCCTGGACCTGAGCTTGGTATATCAAAATATTTGATAAATAACTGAAGGGGGGAAAACCCTTCACTTTTCCTATAATTAAATGACCCAGAAATAATTTCAGATTTATATGTTGATTTTTTTTGGGGGGGGTGGTAGACAGGATCTCGCTCTGTCACTCAGGCTGGAGTGCAGTGGTGCGATCTCAGCCCACTACAGCCTCAACCTCCTGGGTTCAAGCAATCTTCTTGCCTCAGCCTCCTGAGTAGCTGGGACCACAGGCATGTGCCACCATGCTGGGTTAATTTTTTTTTTTTTTTTTTTAGTAGAGACAAGTTCTCCCTATGTTGCCCAGGCTGGTCTTGAACTCCTGCTTCAGCCTCCTCTCAAAGTGCTGCGATTATAGGCGTGAATCACCACACCTGGGCAATCACTTATTTTCTGACTAGTTCAAGTACTTTTAATCAGTTACATTGTTTATCACAACTGCCTGAGTGTCCTACATTTCTAATCATTTATTTTTAAATATGTGGCATTTCCCAAAGACCGATAAAGCTTTCTTCTTCCCACTTGTGATGTGTTTGAGAAAATGTTTTCTCTCTTGATTTAAATTCTACTTTTATCCATCTTGTAAAAACAATTTTGTCTCAGCAGTTAAATTTTGATAGCATTAATTATGATGGCTAGACTTGAGATTTGTCTCAAAGAATATCAAAACTGCTCATTTCTAGAACTTTCTGATAAAACATACAGATGATAGCTTTCACAGTACTGGCCTAGGAAACTGCAGACCTCGGCAAACAAGGTGACAGGGTAGAAAAAGCAGGGGAAGAGGTGTGTGAGAGCTGTGCTAGGGTTAACTTCACTGGCATGTGTCTTTTATTTTTAAGTTCCAGCAATCCAATTAGATACAAATAACTCCAATCCTTCCGTTAGTTACTTGGAACCTGGGATGAATCTGTTAATCACTCCATGCCTCAGTTGCTTCTGATAAAAATAACGGTAGCGACACGGGATTTTCTTCTCAGTCATTTTGCAAGATGCAACACCCCACCCAGGCCTCACTCAACCACACTACCTGCTGCAGGACACAGCCGGCCCACTCAGCCTGCCCGGGCCCAGTCAAGCTTACGCACTGATTCCCCAGTTCTTGTCTTACCCCCAAGAAGAATGAGGATGCACTGACAAAGCGTGAGCAAGGCGGGGTTACTGAGTGATGAAACAGTTTTCACGGAGAGGGGACACCGGGGTGGTCCCCCTACCCAAAGGTGGGAAAGTTCCCCTAATATGGCTGAGTCTGGGGCTTTTTATGGGCTCAGAATGGAGAAGGGGCAGGCTGTAGGTAGTATTGGAAAAGGCAACATTTGATTAGTTAAAAGGCATAATTCAGAAAGAATCAATTAGGAAAGGGTGGGCAAACAGGAACAGAAGTTCTCACTCTGGGTTGCAGACTTCATCCCGGACCAGCAATCCGGTCTTTCAGCTTTCAGGCTGTTTTTGGCCTGAAGGTGGCGTTTCACTGGGGACCTGCCCTATCTGCCTAGGCATTTGGCTGCCTCCTGTCACTATCTGTAGTTGTCCTTGCTTTGGTTAATTTCTCCTCTATGAAATAAGATTGGACTAACCCAGGAGCCTTCAAAAATACCTAGATGCTTAATCCTTTTTTAAAAAAACATGAACTCTTATAGAGAAGTCCACTGGAAGAAGTTATAAAGATGAGCTGCTTTGCATGCTTATGCAAATCCTCATCAAAATCTATTGTGAAACGTCATAATGTTTGAAATGCCAACACCCGCATGGAAATAAAGTATTTTGAAGGTTTCCAGTCGTGACATGGCCTGATAAGTGAAAAAAAGTATCTCAGACTGAAAAAGTAAACTTCTGCCCCCTGCCATCCATCAGGCTGAGATAGTACAGATAAAGACAGCAGCAGAGGGAGCGGGAAACACGTCCTCCAAGGACACACAGATGTCATATCAGGTCAAATCACCCCCATCCTTGAGTGCTTGCTGCTTTCGTACTCACTGAGAGGCCTCCTTCTGGAAAAGCATTGACTATCAGAAGCTTTGCTGTTTGAAATCATCAGGACGGAACCATCTCAACTTGCTTGGGGGATCCAAGTCTCCTTGAAACAAACAAGCAACCTCTATTTCCAACCTGGGTGCAGAACTTCCCTTAAAGGGTTTCTGGGTGTGCCAGTCTGCATCTATATTAACTCTGTAGTTTCCAAGGACATAGACCCCCAGACTCCAGACCTGATGTTGACCTGTACTCACAGCTCTGTCTGCCTGGAACCTGTCAAAACACTCTTTCCTTTAAATTTCACCTACACGCCACCCCTCCCCTAAGTCTTCAAACTTTACCTTTGCTGAGGCATCCCAGGATTCCTCTGGCCTCAGTCTTCTCTCCTTGCAACGAGCCAATAAATCTGAGTTTATCCGACTACAGTTTTGCACCTGGCGGTCTTTGACTGGGCTCAGACAGGCCACGTGCCAATCAAAGCAGAAGCAATTCTCCGTGGTCTTTACTATTTCATGCAAGAATAAGGATCAAATGGATCATGTGTGTGAAAGTACTTCATTGAGAGAACCACATGTATAGGATTATTTACTGGAACTAATAATTTTAACAAAGAGTTTCAAATACAAATGATAAGTCCTGATAATATACATTTCAGGGTATATTACCCAGCTTCCCCGTTTAAACCTCATGGTAAGAGCATGGGTTTTTGGCTCAGCTGCATGTGAGTTCAAGCCGTTGCACGGTTATTTACAGTGTACCTTTGAATGAGTTATTTTACCTCTCGGAGCCCTTTCACAGGTAGAACGGGGATACTAATATCTGGTTCATACTATTGTTCAAAGGATGACAAGAGAAGAGTCATGTTGTGCCTGGCATATGAGGCCCACTCAACATGCATTCATTCCCCACATTGACCACTCAAAGGGAACCAAGCTACATTTCATTTTGTAATGTCTACATTTCTAGACACCAGATTAGCATTATTTCCTTTTAAAAGTTACTGTTTGAATAGCAGGGCCCAGTGACTTGATTGGCAGCAAGGTGATAGGGTTAGAGATGGCTGTGGCCTGCCTACAGCTCTTTCAATGTCATTAGCTTTGAGCATGGTGGATAGTATATTTGGCTGGTCAGATTATTTCTGAGAATTCTTATTCTCCTATTCATGATTGGGGATTTATTCAACAAAGCTAAGGAAATAATCTCATATAGTGCTTTGTTCCGGTCTTTGCTTGTTGTTCCTGAAATTACAGAAGATGGCAAGAATAGCATAAACTATCTCAACTGCAATTGCTTGGAAAATTTCATACACTTTTTTAAAAAGATGCTGCATATCTTTTGTGGAGAAAAGGTCAATGCCTTATTCACAAAAACCTGCCAGCAACCCACATCATCTTTAAAACATTAATTCTAGAAATACTGGGATTGAATTTAAAGTGAGCGAACTTAGCTTCATGAGGTTGGTCTTCTCTGCTCGTTAATTTGTCATGGAAATTGTTTAGCAGTGAGACCTGTTGTAACAAGTAAAATAATCACACAGAAAGAAATAATAATCCTGCTGTTTTCAAATTTAACAACTTTTTAGAGCCGGGTTTAAAAGTGGAAGTAAGGAATCCAATGGTTTGCAGAATATACACTATTTGCTGTCTTTCGCACACACATTTTCTTTTCTTTTTTTAATTTTTAAATTTTATTATTATACTTTAAGTTTTAGGGTACATGTGCACAATGTGCAGGTTAGTTACATATGTATACATGTGCCATGCTGGTGTGCTGCACCCATTAACTCGTCATTTAGCATTAGGTATATCTCCTAATGCTATCCCTCCCCCTCCCCCCACCCCACAACAGTCCCCAGAGTGTGATGTTCCCCTTCCTGTGTCCATGTGTTCTCATTGTTCAATTCCCACCTATGAGTGAGAACACGCGGTGTTTGGTTTTTTGTCCTTGCAATAGTTTACTGAGAATGATGATTTCCAATTTCATCCATGTCCCTACAAAGGACATGAACTCATCATTTTTTATGGCTCGCACACACATTTTCTAAATTAGCCTAACAATCCTCTGCTGAAATTTGAAAGTCTTCTTGTTAAGTTCATACTGATTTACATAGGGAAATGATCAGAAAGTAAACCTCACGGCATGAGGTGCTTGAAACATACACACAAAGCATGAAGGTCTGTGCTCATGAAACTGGGTTCAGTAGGGAGACAGTTACAGAAAGGAGAGGAAGGTGTTGAAACAGAGGCAAGAGCAAGAAACACAGTTTGCAGGGTGGGCGAACTTTGTGTAAAAGAGAAGATGTTAAGTATTTTAGGTTTTTACAGGCCATATGGTCTCAGTGGCAGCTACTCAATGCTGCCGCTGTCCTGTGAAAGCAGTCACAGACAGTGTCAACAAACAAAATTTTATATACAGACACTGAAACTTAAATCTCATGAACTATTATGATTCTTCTTTTTTCCAAGTATTTAAAAATGTAAAACTCATTATTAGTTTGAAGGCCATAGACAACCGGGTTGGATTTAGTCTGCAGGCTATTTAGACCCAAAGCTGATTATTGAATGGTTTACTGGAATAATTTGGTAATATTTCAGTAGCTTTTATGGTGTTATTCAGTTGGACTTCGAGCTCCTTATACAGCTCTCCTTTCGGTTGTTTACTTCACGTTATAACTAGAGTTTCAAGAGACGCAGGGGATATCTTCCCCTCTATTGGACGGTACTTGCAATGCTGGAGGCATGCAGGACAAAACACCCAGAGGAGGCTGGCCTCGTTTGCATAATATTAAGTAGCAATGTATTTAGTTAAATAGGAATATAAATTAGACATCTATTACACCCGGGTCTGGAAAACAGAGCTCAGCAATTACCTGCTCCGATTTAGGCAATACAAATGCCAAACTGGTTAATTCTGGTTCAAGACAATTTGCTGGTTTAAATCCTTGGAGTTGATAAGGAAAATGTTTGCTGAGCTTTGAACAGGTGCTGATATGATTTGGGTCTGTGTCCCCACCTGAATCTCATGCTGAATTGTAATCCCGGGTGTCAGGGAAGGGCCTGGTGGGAAGTGATTGAATCATGGGGGCGGATTTCCCCCGGCTGTTCTCCTGATAGTGAGTGAGTTCTCACAAGATCTGGCTGTTTAAAACTGTGTGGCACTTCCTCCTTTACTCTCTCTTTCTCCTTCTCTGGCCATTTAAGAATTTAAGATGTGACTCGTTCTTCTTCACCTTCTGCCATAATCCTAAGTTTCCTGAGGCTTCCCCAGCCATGCTTCCTGTACAGCCTGTGGAACTGTGAGTCAATTAAACCTCTTTTCTTTAAAAATTACCAAGTCTCAGGTAGCTCTTTATAGCAATGCAAGAACAGACTAATACAGGTACATAGTGACTTGCCGACTGCATGACCCTAAGCCTAGAGGATGTGGGAGTTTGTAAAAAGGCAGAGCAAAGGGGCCAGAATGAACAGAGCTGAACCTTTTGCAGTGAAAGACTCAATTGTACCATTTGGACGCAACCAAACAGACTTGGTGAGTCAACCCAGTTCCTAAAAGCCACCAGGGCAGTTGGCTTGCCAAGGGATCCTGAGTAACTGACCAACCCTAAACTGACAAGCCCAGGACCTGCCTAGACTGACCAGTCTGTTTCCTTGAGACACTTTGTGAGTTTTATCTCTATGAGACCCTCGCTTTGCTGTGGAGCTGTCTTCACAGTGACAGCACCCTGGAGTGTGTCCATGCACAAGAAAATCCTCACTTAGCACCCTCTGTCCACCTGCAGAATCTTAGACCCTAATCCTGGCTAGCTGAACCAGAATCTACATTTTTAAACAAGATCCTGGGTTGATTCACATGCACGTTAAAGTTTGAGAAGCACCGAGGTACATCCTCAAAAGACGATGGTTCTCAAACTTGAACTGGCATCACTCATTAAAATGTCCATCTCTGGGCCCCACCCCCAGACTTGCTGACACTGAGTTGACCCCCAGAGTCAGGACACCTCCGGTGTGGCTGGAGATTGTGCATTCCTAAATAGCCAGGTGCTGCCGATGCTGTTGGACTGGGACCGCATTTCAAAAACTGCTCTTCAAACTGTGAGTTGTTTTCCAAGAAGTTAAACTGAAGGCTTCATCCCACAGAGCCTATTCTATGTTAGATTGGGCTATCCCAGCCTTACCTGGGATGCAACTTAATACTTGTCTTGACCGGGCGCTGTGGCTCATACCTGTAATTCCATTGCTTTGGGAGGCCAAGGCGGGTGGATTGACTGAGCTCAGGAGTTCAAGACCAGCCTGGGCAACGTGGTGAAATCCTGTCTCTACCAAAAATACAAGAAACTAGCCGGGCGTGGTGGTGGGTGCCTGAGGTCCCAGCTACTCAGGAGGCTGAGGTGGGAGGATCACTCAAGCCTGGGAAACAGAGGTTGCAATAAGCCGATAACATGCTACTGTACTCCAGCCTAGGTGACAGAGTGAGAACCCATCTCAAAACAAACAAAAAATGTGTGTTGTCTGTCATCTTTAATTTTCCTTTATCAGAAGAATTATTTATCTGTTTGCCTCATTTTCCTTTGCTGACATGATTTTCCTCCCTCAAAAAAGAAATGAAAGTAGAATCATTCTTTCGCTTCAAAAAGTTATGATTACTGCTCTCTTTAAAAATATTAATATGAGCTAGACAAGTTTTTTTAATACATTTCAATTTAATCATGAAGTGTCCAAGACAAGAAAAAACTCTGTGAAAGCCAAAGACTTATGTACCTGATGGTTTAGATTTCTTTTGGAATTGTACATCTGTTCAAAATACAATCACATCTGCATTGTTGGAAATGTTTGGATAAAAACCAGTTTATATAAAGGTTTCAATCAGTCCACATCCATGAGAAAGTAGAAGGGGCAGGAAATGATTAAGGGGAATTATTGCTAATCTGATAAACACAGATTTGTGTCTTTTGGAGAGACAGAAGTGTCACTCTCTCCATATCTGTACCATTCCTACCAAGTGGCATTGCTTCAACCCAATGTCTCTAGGGAAAATTTTCTCTTCCGATTTTGGTTCTCAGTCCTATAATTTCTGGGGCTTAAATTAGTCCTGGAGCTAGGGAAGAGGTGATGTCATCCTTCCAATGTCTCTGACCAGTTTCATTTTAAGACTATTGGTAAATAAGAGAGCAGTGTGACTAGATGACGGTCTGGACTCGGTATCAGGGCTGTGTGCATGTTCAGCTGGGGGGGCCTTGGTGGTGTGTGATGTGATAGATACACACATGGTTGGCATCCCCAGGTGTGTCTGAGCTTGGGTTCATTTGTGTGTGCTTGTGTGTCCATTTGATGTGACGTGTCCCCAAGCTTGTGGAGTCGTCTGTGAGTCTGTGTTTCGTGGGGTGTGGCCCAGGTGTGTCTGGGTCCACCATGCAGTCGGGGCTTGAGCCTGAGTGCCCAGGTGCGTTAGGGTGGATGTGACTTCTGTGGGGCGTCCCCAAGTGTGTGAAGCTGGTTGCGCTGTGTCTGCGGCGGAGCGTCTTCGGCGGGCATCGGCGTGGGTGGGTCTGGCTGTTAGGCAGCCCGTTGTGCGAGCGGCCAGGTGTGTGTGAGGGCGCCGCAGGGGCGGGCGGCCGGGCCTCGCGTTCCGCCTGCAGGGGGCGCCGCCGGGGGCGGCCTGGGAGCAGAGGCGCTGGCCCGGCCCTGCATTTCCGCCCCGGCTCGGCCCTCCCCGACGGCCCCGGCTGCCGGCAGGTGAGGCGCTGAGCGCGGGCCGGGGTCGGGGCTGCATCTGCTCCGCCCATGCGGGGTGTCCTGGCGCCCGCGGGAAGTCGGGGCGTCGCTCCCTGCGCGGCGTCCGGGTCGAGGCCGCAGCACCCGCTGTCCCCGCGGGCGAGGGAGGAGGCCTGGGGCGCCGCCGGCGAGGCCAGCCGGAGGGAGGGGACGGTGGACCCCGAAACGCGTCTTCCATTGCCCCGCTTGGGGGCCACGGGCGCGATTGCCAGAACGGGCAGAGGGCGGCAAAAGCCAGGAACCGCCTCACGCACGGGTGCTGCTTCCCTGTAAAGGAAACGTGACAGCCCACACGCTGGCTTTCAGAGGACCTCAGCCGAACCAGGCTAACACTTCTCAGAAATTGTTTTTAATTTTAAAGATTGCCTGTTTGTAAGGAGACTAGAAGCTGCAAAAGAAATCTAAAAACGTCTCCTGGCACTTGTGAATTTCTGATCTAAGGTTTCTTTGGAGCCATTAGTGAAACTTCTGAAATTTTGAAGAAATTTACTGCCTTGATTATTAATTATGGTTGTCATTGCTATTTTACTGTGTGGGTCAAGGACAACGCCACAAGCTCAAAAGCAGACTTAAGTGTTTTTTGAACACAGCTTCTTAACTCCACGCTTAGCTGATTTAATATTTAAGTGATAAGAAAATGCAGTCGATTTCTGGCCCTTTTTATTGTTTGGGATGGAGTCTTGCCCTGTTGCCCAGGCTGGAGTGCAGTGGTGCGATCTCTGCTCACTGCAACCTCTGCCTCCCGGGTTCAAGCGATTTTTCTGCCTCAGTCTCCCGAGTAGCTGGGATTACAGGCGCCTGCTATCACGCCCAGCTTATTTTTGTGTTTTTAGTAGAGATGGGGTTTCACCATGTTGGCCAGGCTGGTCTCGAACTCCTGACCCCGTGATCCGCCCGCCTTGGCCTCCCAAAATGTTGGGATTACAGGCGTGAGCCACTGCACCCGGGATTTGTGGCCTTTTTTAATAGCAAGTTATTATTCATTTTGCTAAATGTCCCAGGAGAAATGATTAATGAAAAACTAAAGGTAACCTATTTAAAGTGTAGGTCTTACACACATGTAGGTGTCCTTATGTACATTTACCTGTAAATGAAGACTTTTCCCTGGCCTCATTCAATTTATTGAAATGCTCAGATGAGGAGCACCTGCAGTTTGCCCATATATTCCCAAAATGCCTTGTTTTCCTGAAACTATTTTTAGAAGCCAGACTTCCTGAATAAGCAGACCACTGTGCTCTAGCAGAGATTCGTATTGTAAAAGCTGAGTTTGCAAAGTTAAATTAATTTCTAATTGGTGGATTTTTGTATGGAAATACTTTGGGCTAGTTGACTTTACTAACCAGGCCCTAACTACTACTGGTTAGGAAAGGGTGGTTGTTTGTGGTGATCTGGATAGTAGGTAGCAGTAAGCAGAATAGAAGAGGGATTTTAAAATGATCTGTTCATTTTTCTCTTTGCTAGTAAGATTTCCAATCTGTGTCCATTCTTGAAGTGAAGTCATTGGGAGGCTTTGTATCCACCTCGAGCCAGGGCCCTTACCAGGGATTAGGGCACCGGCAGGCTGGTGTGGAAGTGTAGTGCAGCCATGCTTGAAGAGAGGACAGGACCCAAGGAAAGGTGACAGTAAGAGGACAAAAACACGAAATATTCGCAGCCCTCTTTAGAACATCCTCCATCTAGGCAAAATCTATTAGGAATTTTAAGAGGCCTCAATTAAACATGAGTGCCCAGTGTCCTGCTGAACAGGAATTCATTCTTCAGTTGAAGCTCTATTGTCAGTAAAACTACTCAGGATAAGGCAGCCGTGTTTAGGCCGTGAGGACCTGCCCCTGGACTGCGGAGCTTGCTCCGTAAAAGGCGTCGTGATACCCCCTCAAATGGATTTACAGAAAAGACTCAGCTATTGGAAATCTTTGGGATTGTATGGCATCATGAGGTAACAGACCTGGTAAATAGCTAGAACGTAGAGAAGAATGAAACCAGAGGCAGTGTGCTGTTGGAACTGAGAGACGAGTACTCACTGGAGGGCCCGGAAAAGGCCCGGAGAAGGGGAGACCTTAAGCAGAGAACAGATTTTTATAGGCAGAGGAATGGAAAGGGTGGCCGACACCACGAGCAAAAATAAGAAGCTGAAAATGACAGTGTGTTCAGAGAAAGGTGAACAACTGGCATGCTGAGGCTGGACTCCGTGTGAGGGTGGGGTTGGGGGTGGGGGTGCCTGGAAAGCAAGGCTCTCCAGTGATAACCTCTACTTTTTGATCAAGGTTCTGATTTTTTTTTTTTTTTTTTTTTTTTTTTGCTTATTGGGAAAATTGTAAGCAAACATAAAAGCACAGTAAAGTAGTAGAATGAATTTCCATATATCCATTAAATGGACTTCACAAGTCTCATTTGGCCATATCCACTTCATCTTTTTTTTTTCTTTTTTTTGGTTGTGGCTGAAGCAGTTTAAAGCAGTTTATTCCAGACAACATAACATTTCACCCCTAAATTGTCCGGTATGCTTCTCCAGAGAAAGGGCATTTGCTTGTGTAATCATGATACAATTATCACCTCCTGATGAAATTGACAATAATTCCTTAACATTTTCTAAAACCTAGTCCATGATCAGATTTCCCTGATCACCTCAAAAATGAACTTATTTTTACTGTTGGTTTGTTTGAATCCAAATCCCAACAAGAATTTGTTGACTATCTGTTATCTTTTTATTTTATTTTTTGAGGCAGGATCCAGCTCTGTTGAGATCATGGCTCATTGTAACCTCAAACTCCTGGATTCAAGCCATCCTCCCACCTCAGCCTCCTGAGTAGTTGGGATTACAGGCATGTGCCACAACGCCCAGGTATTTTTTTTTTTTTTTTTTCCTTTGGTAGAGACAGGTGTTGCCCAGGCTGGTCTTTTTTTTTTTTTTCTTCCCGAGACAGAGTCTCACTCACTCTTGTCACCCAGGCTGGAGTTCAGTGGCACAATCTTGGCTCACTGTAACCTCCGCCTCCTGGGTTCAAGTGATTCTCATGCCTCAACCTCCCAAGTAGCTGGGATTACAGGTGCACGCCACCACGCCCAGCTAAGTTTTTTGTATTTTTAGTAGAGACGGGGTTTCACCATGTTGGCCACACTGGTCTCGAACTCCTGAACTCAAGTGATCCACCTGTCTCTGCCTCCCAAAGTGCTGCGATTACAGCCGTGAGCCACCGTGCTCAGCTGTTGGCTCTTTCAATCTAGGGCAGGGGTGGCAAATTTCTCTGTGAAGGGCCAGATACCAGCTCTTTCAGGCTTTGCAGGTCCTATGGTCTCTGCCACAACTGCTCAGCTCTGCCATCGTCATGCAGAAGTAGCCAGGGGTGATAGTAAATGGATAAGCATGGCTGTGTTCCAATAATACTTAATTTCCAAAGCTTTTGTGTTCTAAAATCCACCCACAGGCTGAACTTACCTGCAGGCTGTGGTTTGCCGACCCAGGTCTAGAGCAGCCTTGGCAGGTTTCCTCAATACCAATGACTGTCGATGTTACTTGGTTGATTGTCTGTAGGGTGCCTGACATTCTGGATCTGTTGGGCTGCTTTTCGTGGAGTATGGTTTGGCTTGCTTCTCTATCCCCTGTATTTCTTGTAAACTAGAAGTTAGATCTAGAGGCTTAATTAGGTTCATGCTCGCCATTTTTGGCAAGTCTACTTCAGAAGTGGTTTGACTTTTTTTAAATCTAAATTTATCTGACTTTAAAGACTTGGAAACCCTCATCAAAGAAGCTCAACATTACTAAAATAGGAGCTCAGCATTACTAAAATCGGCTTTGCCTGATGGCTGAGAAGACATTTTTTTCTTTTTCTTTTTACTTTTCTTATTTGTAGGAGAGTATATAGAGCTGTTATTTCTCAAATAGTTCTTTTTTGATAGTTAATTTTTGTGGGTACCTAGTAGTAGGTGTATATGAGATACAGTGCATAATAATAAACCCTCATTACAGGGTATATGAGATACAATGTGTAATAATCACATCAGGGTAAATGGGGTATCCATCACCTCAAGCATTTATCTTTTGTGTTACAATCTAATGATACTCTTAGTTATTTTTAAATGTACAGTTACATTATTACTGACTATAGTCATCCTGTTGTGCTACAAATACTAGATCTTATTCCTGCTTTCTGTGTTTTTGTACCCATTATCCATCTCTGCTTTCCCCCAACCCCCCTACTACCCTTCCTAGCCTCTGTTAACCATCATTCTGATCTCTATCTCAGTGAGTTCAGTTGTTTTAACTTTTGTCTCCCACAAATGAGTAAGAACAGGCAAAGTTTGTCTTTCTGTGCCTGGGTTATTTCACGTCACATAATGACCTCCAGCTCCACCATATTGTTGCAAATGACAGGATCTCCTTTTTAATGGCTGAATAGTACTCCATTATGTATATGTACCACATTTTGTCAAGGAGGTCTTGACACCTTTGAACCCTTTCTCTAGGTCACTGGGAAGGTTCCTCTATTCAAGGTATTCTTTGGCCCCTCAAGCATATGGACTGCATTTTTGCACTGAATATAAATATATTCCTTCCTTGGGTATGTGCCCAGGGTCTGAGATTGCCTTCTAATGGGAGTTAGGTCATTTATGTTTGTTTTTAAGCCCCTTATTGCTTAAATGTTTAACTTTCTTCAGTTGACTTCCTCTTATCTCGCCTCCCAACAGGACTGAAAACTGGATATTTGGTCCCCATGGACTTTCTGGTCACCTTGTGAGGTGGACTTACTTTTTCTTGAGTCATGTGGAAGGACTCTGAAGTCAGAAGTTTTTAAGACTCTCAGGCTTACTGTGGATCTGGATTCTAAGGCAACACTTCCTTGAAGAAACAAGCTTACAGGTGAGAACTGTTAGCCTCTGTTCTAGAGTGTTCATTGCTCAAATTCTAGAGCACCACAAGAAGTATGCTGGCAAATAGTGCCAGTTGGAAGCCCTTGTCTCTTTTCATTTAAGAATAGTAGGGTGGGGGGCCAGGTGCGGTAGCTTGTACTATAATTCCAGCACTTTAGGAGGCTGAGGCAGGAGGATTGTTTGATCCCAGGAGATTGAGGCTGCATTGAGCTGTGATTACACTGATTATGCCACTGTGCTCCAGCCTGGGCAACAGAGTGAGACCCTGTCTCAAAAAATTAAAGGAGGAGGGAAAGGGAAGGAAAGAATAGTAGAGGAACTGTATGTTCATTTCTGCATCTGTTTTTCTCTGGGGTTGTCTTTTGATTTATAAGAATTATTTATACATTGAGAATACTAATCTTTTGTCATACATACTATAACTATTTCCACCCTATTTTTTGTACTTTGTGTAATACAATCTCTAGGCTTTGCAAAAAATTTTAATTTTACGTAGTTAAAAATATCGATGTCCCCTTTACAGTGTCTTTGTTTTGTGTTTTGCTTAGAAAGACCTGCCTATTTTAAGGTTTCTTTTTAAAATTCATGTTAACACAGATAAATGAAAATGTAATGAGAGCTGGGAACATGTGATTCTGAAAAAGACTATTGAAGGGGGCGTATTTCCAGACAATATAATACCAAACTAATGTTGGCATTAAGATTGGCCATACGTTGCTAAGTGTTGAAGTTGGGAGATGAGTATTTGAGAGTTCCTTCTATCATTACCCTAGTTTGTACATATTTTACTTTCCATAACAGTTTTTTTTACTAAGAAAAAAAATAGCAGGGGGAAATTATATCTTTGTCCCATTTATTCATGTTCAGCAGCTATTTATTAAGCTATTCTGAACACTGGAGGGTATCAGTTAATAAATGAAAAAGGTGTTGGAATTTCTATTATGTGGGAGACAAATATTAGCATCATGGTTAAGGGCACCAACTTCTGTGTCAGACCGCCTGGCTTCTCATCCTGGCACTGCCACTTACTAGCTGGGTGATTTTGCACTTTTTAATTAAAAAGATGTGTGTAATAACAGCTGTCTGGAGGCTCTAGGGAGAATCTGTTTTCTTCCTTTTTGCAGCTGCTAGAGGCCATCTGCATTCCTTGGCTTATTGGCCCTTTCCTCCATATTCAAAGCTAACAAATTACCCTTCTCTGACCCTGCTTTTGTCATCACATCTGTCTGATCTGATCCAGGACAGGTTTTCTAGTTGTAAGGATTCCTCATTTGATTAGATTGGGCCCACTTGGATAATCCAGATTAATCTCTGCACCTCAAGGTCCTCACATCTGTAAAGTCCCTTTTGGCATAGGAGGTAACATATTCATAGGTTCCAGGGATTAGGATGTAAACATCTTTGGGTAGCCGTTATTCTGCCAACCACAGATTTGAGGAGACAAAAGAAGGTGAATGTGGCTGAGTCCTTGGCAGGGAGGAGATGGGACTGGAGAGGGAGCCAGGCAGAGAGGATTCTGTAGGTCATCATAAGTTTTGAAGTTCCTCCCAACAGTAAGAGGGAGTTATGGTCAGATTTATTGCCCCAAATCTGGAATCAGCTGTTTTTTCAGGGAGCCCTGGTTAGCTGTTTTAAGTGAAAAATGGTACTTAAAGACCATAATCTGGCCCTAATAGGGTGCTCGTTGCTGTTGGAGTGGCAGTTGTTTTTAAGCCATTTCAACGGACAGAGACAGGGAAAACCATTGTTCAAGATAAAATATTTCATGAGCGCATACTGGTAACATCCAAGTCTTTTCTGGACTACAAAGTTTTTGCTTAATGTCATAGAACTTATCTCCATACCCCTTTCTTCCACTCCAGAAATCTCAGTTCACAACAACCCAGCATAATTTATTATTTGCTTTAGCCCTCACCCCGCAGAGTCACTGACACAGGGGTGTGGGGATTGGGAGGAAGACCATGGAGATAAAGTGTCATTTTTGTTACATTGTATCAAGTGTACATACCATCTACATGACTTCTCTCTTTTGCTGTTGACCTTGATTACCTGGCTGAAATAGTGATTGGCAGGTTTCTCCACTGTAAAGTCACACTTTCACCCTCCCTTCATACTGTGCTCTGAAAGGAAGTCACAGTGAGCAGCCTGCACTTCTGAAGGGAGGAGTTATTTAGGCTTCATCTCCTTAAGGGGAAAGCGTCTACATATGTTATTTGGAATTCTTCCATGCAGGAGGTTTATCTGTTTTCTTGCATTTATTTACTCAGCCATTTATATCATTATGGACTCACAGATACTTATTTTATACTTTAGGTTCTAATCCAGTACTCCATATTTTGTTCTCCAATTGTTCCTGCTTTGGCTATTGGGAGCCTGTTCCATTGTCTCTTGTGTCCCTTCAACTTGTCCCATCATTGTGGGCTGGTGGGTTTGTTTATTTTTGAGCACTTCCTGCTTTCCAATATTGCTAGATGCCCTAGATTCATCTTGTGTATTTCCTGCTCCAGTCTTAGGTTCGGCCGTTTCTCTAGGGAACCCTGGTCCCCTCTGTTGGAGATGGTGTTAGAAACCACAAGCTGGATGCTGGTGTGCTCATTTCGACTGCGGTGGCATTGCTTTTAGGTCCTCTCAGCTGATGGAGCAAGGAAATGTCTGTGTGTACTGACCTGTGTATATACACATATCACTAAATACTTCTGTATGGAACCATTTGTTTCTGTGGGTCCACACTGGTGTCTCCAGCCCTAATCCTTTACCCCATGGATCACTCTCGCCTTTTCCCTACTGTCTCTCACCTCCCACTCCAACAGTGAGAAACGTGGCTCCCGTTGCCTGTGGCTCATCTGCCTACTTGTTCAGTACATACGTGTGTATCACAGTGTTGGAATTGCCGTCTCGCCCTATGGCAACCACTGAATCAACGAGAGCCCAGTTTTTATTAATATACACAGTTCCTTTTGCCTTTAGTCTTGTAACTGTGGACTGGGCCAACAGGTGAAACAGTTTCTTTGGGCAGGTTGAAATGAGATCCTACTACCTTGAGAACATCTTACCAGTCAGATCTACAGGGTGCAGATTTCATAGCTTCTCCCTGGCAGTTCTTCCGTCACTTGTGAGCCCTGGCTGTTTTATTCTGCCTAAGCCAAGGCAACCTTTGCTATCAGACTTGACACAAAAGAGTTCTTAGTAACTGTGTTCATTTGCTAGGGCTTCCATAGCAAATTACCACAAACTCCGAAGCTTAAGGCAACAAAAATTTATTCTCTGCTCACAGAATCCAAAACCAGAAATCAAGGTGCTGTCAGGGCTGCCCTCCCTCAAAAGGCTGTATGGAAAGTCCTTCCCTACCTTTTTCAGCTTCTGGCGGCTCCAGGCATTCCTCAGCAAGTGGCCGCACACCTCCCGGCTCTGCTATGTCTTCACATGGCCCCCTCCTCGGTGTCTGTCTTCTCTTCTGTCTCTCATAAGGATATTTGCCATTGGATTCAGGGCCCATGTAGATTGCCCAAGATGATCTCATCTCAGCTTCCCTAATAATCACATGTGCAAAGTCCCTTTGCCGTGTGAGGTGCCATAGTCAAAGGTTCCAGGGATTAGGGCATGGACATGTTTGCCGGGGACCTTTGTTCTTTCAGCCTCACTTTGTGATGCAGCAGCCATTGCAGGATCAGAGCAGATCCCCAGGCATTTTTGGCAGAGTAAGACCAGGTGCCAATCCCCGAGGTGTGTTTCTGCTGCTCTTATACACCGACGCAGACCCATCAGGTCTAGACCCAGCAGGCCCCTCTTTCCTCAGCGCTGAAGGGAGGGAGGGGGCTTTGGGCTGACAGGAGACATAGGTTCCACACGTGAATTCCATCAGCAGAACGGTGCTCAGAACCTTCTTTGATTCACTCTGTAGGGGTGGAAAGGGGGTGATCCCTCTCCACCCCGTCATAAGGGTCATGGCTGATACCCCTATGACAAAGATTAACAATAGAAAAGCAAAACACGTGTTCAGTCATAGTTTTACATGACATAGGAGCTTTCAGAATGAAGACCCAGAGACCCAGGGTGTACTCTCCAGATTTTGCTTAGATTTGAAGAAGCACAGACCGCCATATGGAAATACAATTGGAAAAAAGGGTGTGAGCTGATGGAAATAGACCGAATGGGGAAGCCCAGCAAGGCCTGTCTCCTCATGTTCTTGTTGGCCTCTCTGTTTTAGCATTTCTTCCTTCCAGGAATGGGGCAAGACCCTCTGGAATGAGGTCTCATTGTTCAAGGTCTTTATGGCCAGCTGTTACACAGAAAGGCATGGGGAAGGCTAGAGTAGTATTTTTAGGTTTTATGGCTGGCTTTGGGGAAAGGGGTTCTGGTTCCTGTCACCCGCACTGGGGAAGAGAAATTCTGGATCCTATGGTTTGCCTTGGGGGAGGATGAGAGGGGCAAGACACACGCAAAAGAAAGTCGGAGAGACTGAGCTGCTGAGCCTCACAACTCCTAGGCCCTCCTATCCCCACAGCTGCGGGCACTCCTGCCTCCGCACCCTGGGGGTGGTTTTGCTGCAGTTGCTCTTTTATTTGAATTTCATGTTATTTTGTCTTGCATAATTGTTTTTGCATACTAGCCTAAACACTGCAGGGCTGTGAGCTCTGATTGGGTGAGAACCATGCCTTCCTCATTCGGAGTCCACCATCATGCCTTCCACATAGTGGGCACCCAGTAAGAAAGAACTCACTTCCAGTTAGTCGAGAGTGTTTTTACAGAACTGATGTTCTGAGTCAGGCCAGAGTAAATTAGAGTAAGGAAGAATATATGCGGGAATACTCCCCATACTATGCTGTGTTCCTGTCCATTTTTCAAACGACCACATTTACTTTTCAAGCTTTTGAGTGTTAATTACCTCTTCCTGCTGTTGTCATCTGTACTTGGGAGTATGAAGTAGGTAAGTTAAAGAAAATTAATATTTTTACATCTCATGATGGTTTTATTAACTTACCAGCATGAAATGAGGTTTGAAAAGTGTTCTTTGAGCCATTATTGAAAATAATCATAACTGCCTGCTTTGAATTACTCTTCCTCCCTTGATTTGGTTTTCTGCAAAGTTAGATCCAGATTATAAAAGCCTAATAAAAACTTATAAGAGGAGATTAGTATATCTCATAAATGAACAAAGAAATGGTTTGACGGCATTGCAGGGAACATTTACGAAGTCTAAGTCCTGGTTAACATGGTAATTTTAGGAAGAATTGTGAACAGCAAGATCTTTTACAACAGAAGTCAAGTAGACTCACAGGTAAGCCAGCAGAACCAGGGTTCCGGGGCTTAAGATCAGCTGGGATATAAATGAATGTACTGACTATGGGAGCTTGCCAGAAGCTCGGTTACCTGCCTCTCACTGGGTTTCTCGAGCCTCTGTGTCACTTTCCATCTGGGCTAACTGGCAGATATCTTTCGCAAATGCGACACATTCTGGACTCTCAGGTTTCGGTGTAGTGGTGGCATAAGTGGATGTTTTCATTATGCAGAATAAAAACAATATTGGTAGAATATCTATAACAAAGACATCTCGAACAAACTTGTGTCCAGGGAGGCGCTCTCTCCATTGGCAGTGTTTGGGATTAGAGCTGTAGAGGTGAAGGTAGCCGCTACCGTGCGAGGAAAAGAGGAGTGCACTTGGTGTTGGGACATTTCCCTGTGGACGCGCAGATGCCAGTATCTCCTTATCAAATGAATGGTTTTCAGAGTCAACTTTGTGATCAGGGTTCTCTTAGAAAACATCCATTTCCCTTTCCTATCCTTCCCTTCTGATATTTTAGTTGTGCCTGAGTAAATAACGAACCCCTGGTGAAGAAAGGCAAGTGAAAATATCATTCCCACCCTTTATTCATAACAATTAGGTACAAATTGGCCTTGAATTTGGTTCCTGCAGCGATAGAGACATCCCAGTTGATGAACCCTTCTTCCCTCCCTGCCACCCTCCCTCCTTTCCTTCTCCCCTTCATCCCTCCCTACTTTCCTTCTCCCCTTCTCTTTTTTTTCCCTTTTCAGCATTTTACTGTGAACATTTCCAGACATACTCAAAAGCAGAGTATAGTAACCCTCATGTGCCACCCACCCGGGATCAGAGATCACTGCACCATACTGGCTTTGCCATGCTTGTTGTACGTGCCCTCCTCCCTTTGTGTTTTGGAGTTTTATTGGCTTGTTTCTAGAGTTTTGAAGCAAATGCCAGAAATCATGTCATTTCACCCCCAAATATTTTATTATGAATTTTGAGGGTTTTTTACATAAATATAATTCTATCCAACAATGAAAAAATATTCCTTAATATCTTTTAATATTGTATCCCAATTTCCTTTCTTTTTCTTTTGATTTATTTATTTATTTATTTTTTTGAGATGGAGTCTCGCTCTTGTCGCCCAGGCTGGGGTGCAATGGCGTGATCCCAGCTCACTGCAACCTCTGCCTCTTGGGTTCAAGTGATTCTCCTGCCTTAGCTTCCTGAGTAGATGGGATTACAGGCACCCACCACCACGCCCTGCTAATTTTTGTATCTATAGTAGAGATGGGGTTTCACCATGTTGGCCAGGCTGGCCTTGAACTCCTGGTCTCAAGTGATCCGCCGTCCTCGGCCTCCCAAAGTGCTGGGATTACAGGTGTGAGCCACTGCCCAGCCTATTTTTCTAAAACAAAGTCTGTATGGTTGGTTTATTCGAGTCAATTTTTAAATCCCATCTATTTTATTTGGTTTATGTATCTCTTGTCTCTTTTAAAAATAATTTTGTATGCCAGGCATTAATTTCATTCAGAGTGTTCTTATTCTTTTACCTTTCATTTTTAAACTGTTTTAGAGTAGTTGTATGCTCTCATGCTTTCATTCACTATTATTAAGTTTACAGTAAAACCAACTTGTTTGTACAACGTGAATAGCTTTAAAATGTGTGGATTCTTGTACTGGCCATCACCAACGGTATACAGAGCAGTCCCATCGCCAAAAAGCCAGGAAACAAAACAAACCCTCCCTCATTCTGCCCCTTTGTAGTCCAACCCACCCCCTCCTCAAACCCTGACAGCTTTGATTTGTTCATCTTCGTATGTTTTGCCTTTTCCAGAATGTCATATAAATGAAATGATATAATATGCAACCTTTGAGGCTGACTTTTCACTTCGACAACGCCTTTGAGATTTGTCTGTGTGTATGTCCTTTCTTATCGCCATCATCTGGACGTATTGCAGTGTGTGTATCCGTTCACAGTGGAGGGCCCTTTGGATTATTTACAGTTTTGGTGATTTTGAATACAGCTGCTGTAAGCACTTATATACAGGTTTTTAGCTGAAGAAAAGTTTTCATCTTTCTAGGGTAGATTCCTAGGAGTGCAATTGCTGGGTCATAATTTTGTAAGAAAGTTCTAGATTTAATTTTATAAGAAACTTTCCAGCATGCCTGTACTGCTTTGCATTCCCACCCGCAATGGTAGAGTTCCAATTCTTTCACATCCTTCTCAGCATCTCATGTTATCAATTTGGTGTTTCTTTATTTGAGCCATCCTAATAGATGTGTTATTTTTATTTTTATTAGGTTTTTGAGATTATAAAAATTTGTTTTTAATAATTCTAAGTTATTGGGTTAAATTTATATACCTGTTTTCAAAATAAATATTGGTTTTCTGATTTTTTACATTGAAATATGGTAAGTATACTGAAAAATAAAGCCAGGATATTATATAGATGAGAGTCATTCTTAAATCTCACTAATTGAGAGATTATATTTGGCAAAGTATTATAAAATAATATCTGAATTCACAATGCACTTTGCAATGCAACATCCATTCATTATATGCATTTCATTCCTGAGCATCTCATTCCTATTTGACCATTAGTAGTAGTAACTAGTAGTGCCATGTTTGCTTTTGCCATCAGTTTTATGCTAGATTGGATTGGTCGATGAATAGTTGATTACATGAGAACAAACTGGATGTCAGCAGAGAGTAATTTGTTTGAATGCCCTTTAACTGTAGCAAACACCATTGTAGTGTTTGTTTGTTTGTTTTTTAGACAGGGTCTCACTATGTCACCCAGGCTGGAGTGCAATGGCACAATCACAGCTCACTGCAGCCTCGACCTCCTGGGCTCAAGTGATCCTCTTGTCTCAGCCTCCCAAGTAGCTGGGACCACAGGTGTGCACCACCTACATCCTGCTAACTTAAATTTTTTGTAGAGATGGAGCCTTGCTATGTTGCCTGGGCTGATCCCATCATAGTTTTTTTTAATGGGCTGCTCCAGTGTGTCTGAAGCAGTAGTCAAAGCTTGCATTTGAATACCTTTTTCCTTATTAAAACATGGTGAGCTCAAAGAAGAAAATGATTCGAAATTTGTGAAACAAAAATCATGCATCTATCTGTCTGATTTAGGAACAGTAGTTTCTGGTCACTATTGGTTGAAAGTCTGGAGTTGACTCCTAGATTAGTTACTAAAATGCCACTGTTAATGTTTGTCATCTCTCACTCCTCCCCTACGATGAAACTGGAAAAGTCTGTGGGTACACAGGTCATTGCTAATGGAGGTCCTTTTGTAAATTCAGACCTCACCCGTTAACTGCTATGGTTTAGGCTCTCAGTTGGTGGTAGTATTTAAAAGACACAGAATGGAGATTCCTGTGGTCTACTTGGAAGAACGGTAGCATATAGGTTTTACTTCGTGACTTGAATCTCCCTGTTTTTCCTTCTGAAAAGTTGCTGGAGGGTTCGACCTATTGGCAGACCTTCCTTTCTAATATAGGGACATCACAAAGGAAAAACTGAGCTGACAAAGGAAGACTGAGGACAGACATCAGATGGGCTCTTGAGGTTGCTGTGGCTGAAACCTCAGAGGCCAAGTGTAGGGAAGATTTGGTTTCAAGTGTTAAGAAATGGGATAGATTTCTTTCTCTTTTTTTTAATATACATAAGTATGATTTATATATTATATGATACTCTGGAGAAAGCAGTTTTGTTAATTTCTTTTTATTATTTCAGCTTTTATTTTAGATACAGGAGGTACCTGTGCAGGTTTTTTACAGAGCATATTGTACCCAGGTAGTGAACATAGTACTCAGTGGGTCATTTTCAACCCCTGCCTCCCTTCCTTCTCTGCTCTAGTATCTTCATTGGCTCTTGCTCCCAGGTTTATGTCCATGTGTGCTCAGTGTTTAGCTCCCACTTATAAGTGAGAACGTGGTATTTGGTTTTCTTTCTTTTTTGAGATGGGGTCTCGCTCTGTCACCCATGCTGGAGTGCAGTGGTGCGATCTCAGCTCACTTCAACCTCTGCCTCCCAGGTTCAATCGATTCTCCTGCCTCAGCCTCTTGAGTAGCTAGAACTACAGGTGCACACCACCACGCCCAGCTAATTTTTGTATTTTTAGTAGAGATGGGGTTTTGCCATGTTGGCCAGGCTGGTCTCAAACTCCTGACCTCAAGTGATTCCACCCGCCTCAGCCTCCCAAAAAGTGCTGGGATTACAGGCACGAGCCACCACGCCCGGCCAGGTTTTCTGCTCCCGTGTTAATTCAGTTAAGCTTATGGCCTCCGGCTGCATCCATGTTGCTGCAAAGGACATGATTTCTTTCTGTTTTACAGCTGTGTAGTAGTCCATGGTGTATATGTGCCACATTTTTTGTCTAATCCACTGTTGATGGGCACCTATGTTGGTTCCATGTGTTTGCTGTTGTGAATAGTACAGCAATGAACATAAGAGTGCATGTGTCTTTTTGGTAGAATGATCTATTTTCCTTTGGATATGTACCCAGTAATGGGATTGCTAGGTAGGTCTGTTTTAAGTTCTCTGAAAACTCCAAACTGCTTTCCACAGTAGCTGAACTAATTGACATTTCCACAGTGTACAATCATTCCCTTTTCTCCACAGCCTCGCCAGCATGTTTGTTTTTTGTTTTTTGTTTTTTTTGACTTTTTGATAATGCCATCTTGACAGGTGTGAGATGGTATCTCATTGTGGTTTTGATTTTCATTTCTCTGATTAGTGAAGATAAGCTTTTTTGGGTATGTTTGTTGGCCACTTGTGTGTCTTCTTTTCAGAAGTGTCTGTTCATGTCCTTTGCCCATTTTTAATGGGTTTATTTGTTTTTTTGCTTGTTGATCCTGTGGTCGAGTAGTTTTTGTTTTAAAACTAACACATTAGGCCAAGCACAGTGGCCCTCACCTGTAATCCTAGCATTTTAGGAGGCTAAGGCGTGTGGATTGCTTGAGCCCAGGAGTTTGAGACCAGCCTGGGAAACATAGTGAGACTCCGTCTCTCAAAACAAACAAATAAAAAACCTAACATATTAATTTACCATTACATCTGTTGGGATTGGAATAAATCAGAAATAGTAAAGGATTAGTAAGGATGTTACATCCATTGGACTCAAGTCTTTGTTTTGATTAAAAAGTTATGTATGGGTCTCTTTTAAACTTCTGGCTCATTGAGATTGTTTCAGTGAAGTCACATATATGCACATATTTCATGGGATGGGGGGAAGGGGTAATGGAAGAGTATTGGGCCTTAGTCCAGGGTGTTTAGAATACCAGACTAATATAGCTGCTGCCCCCTGGTGGCAGCGTAGTAAACAGTGAAGTTCAAAGGTAAGGACTTGTGGAGAGCTAAGTCCAGTGGACTGTGGGTGTCAAGAGGATTGTAGAGGAAACTGGGAAGATGCCGCTTCTCTCCCACTCTTCTTGTGATTGCTACTTATATGGTCTTAGAAAAATCTTTTAGTTGGATTGAAGTGTAGATTTCATATTCAACTTTAAAATGTACTTTCTAAACTTTTTCCAGCCTTAATACCCTATGCTTCTCCAAGGGTATTAATAAAAGATGCCATTATATAGCAAAAGATGTCAAGTTCTGTTTTTTTCCTTTAGCAGCTATATCCTAAGAAACCCCAGATATTTGTTCAGGAAAGCAAGTTCTAGAGTACACCCTGAAGCTGGATACAGACTCAGCTCTGGGCAGCAAAATGCGTAAATGTACCTGCAGCACAGTTCATCGTTAATCAGTATGAGTACTCTGCGTTCTTATGAAAAGCTTACATCATCTGAAAAGTGTTTTTTATCCTGGTGTGGTGCACACCTGTAGTCCCAGCTACTCTGGAGGCTGAGGCAGGAGGATGCCTTGAGGCAAGGAGTTTGAGGCCGCAGTGCACTATGATCACACCTGTGAATAGCCACTGCACCCCAGCCTGGGCAACATAGCAAGACCCTGTCTACAAAAATAAATGTTTTAAACATTAACACATAAATTTTACCATCTTAACCATTTTTAAGTGTACAGTTCAGTAGTATTAAGTATATTCACATTGTTGTGCAACCAACCTTGAGAACATTTTCATCTTTTAAAACTAAAATTCTATATCCATTAAACAACTCCCCATTTTCCCTGTCCCCCGGCTCCTGCTAATCACCATTCTGTTTCCTGTCTGTATGAATTTGACTACTCTAGGTATGTCATAAAAGTGGAATCTTATAGTATTTGTCTTTTTGTGGACTGGCTTATTTTGCTTCACATAGTGTTCTCAAGGCTTATCCTTGTTGTAGGATGGGTCAGAATTTCCTTCCTTTTAGTCTTTTCAAGGCTCCGTAATATTCCATTGTGTGTATACACCACATTTTGTTGATTGCTTCCTCTGTCAGTGGACACTTGGGTTGCGTCCACCCCTTGGGTGATGCTGGGAACGTGCATGAGCTTTGTCATTTTTAGTATACTGTGCAGACTAATGCAGAGAAGGGCTTATACAGGTTTTTCCTGTACATAAAAGGTTAAATTTCATAATAAAGAACACCAGTCAACCATACCAGATAACTAGTGTGTGGCTTTTTGTATGTTTGAGTAAGTTAAAAAAGGATAAGACTTATTGGATACAAGATATATGCCATGCATTATTATATCTGTGATATATTCTATTTAGTCCTTGTAGTTCTGTGATTTATCCTTCTCTCAGAGGGACTAAGAGTTATTGAAATCATGTGTGGGCCAGAATGTATATATACATACATTATCTCCATACCTCAATGTTTGAAGTGGGCATTATTATCCCCATTTGTTGGGAATTGGAACTGAGGTTCAGAGAGATGAAACACCCTGAACAAGGTCACACAGCTAAAAGATGGCAGGGTTTTACATGACTTTGAAATGAAGTACATCTAGTTCTAAAGTGTGCCCTCTGGGCTGGGTGCGGTGGCTTGTGCCTATAATCCTAGCACTTTGGGAGGCTGAAGTGGCAGGATTGCTTGAGGCTAGAAGTTTGAAACCAGCCTGGCCAAATGAGACCCCATCTCTACAAAAATTAAAACTAAAAAAAGAAAGTATGTTCTCTGTCCACACCACACTTTCTTCTGCTGCACAGCATATACATCTGTGTTCTGAAGGATATTAGAGCGATGTCAAAGAATGGCACTTCTATATGATCACTAGAAAAACTGTAATATCTTTGCATTAAATACAGTCTTTTCAATTTTCCTTGCAAAGACACAGCATCAGTTTGGATGAGTTCATCTGAAATGTATTGCCAAGGCTTGCCTGCTGGGGGATTTTGCAAAATAAATCTCCCTATTTACAAAAGGGTGCTTCTCACGTGCCAGTTCCCATGTATCTGAGGTTATCCTCCTTGACACTGTTATCTTCCCTTTTTTCCCTTCTTTGCTTTGGGTTGGCAGAGAGCTAGGACTGTTGTCACTGCTCTCTGCTTCCCCATCTCTTTAATACCATGGTGTTTTGGGCTGGAGCTTTGATCCGTTCTGGCACCGTGTTTTCACGCAGCTCAAGGGCTATAAATTGTCCTCATAGGGAGTCGTTTTCTTGGAGACTCAGCAATCTCTCGGGGAGGCCAATTGCAACATTTTCTTACATATGGAATTATTAGATGAACAAATAAGTAGCAATACATCATCTGAGCAGGCATTTAAGCCTAAGATTCCACATTTTTGGGTATCCTTATAGCAGCACCCCAGTCTCTGCGGTACAAATTTACTGTATGTCTATTCTCATACTGCTAAAAAAGACATACCTGAGACTGGGTAATTTATAAAGGAAAGAGGTTTAATTGACTCATGTTCAGCATGGATGATGAGACCTCAGGAAGCTTATAATCATGGCGGAAGGGGACATTCCTTGGGGTTTTATAAACCTAGAGGATGGGTAAAGGACCCAGACCGCTTCCAGAGATTAATTTGAGGTCTGATATAATTTGGCTGTGTCTCCACCCAAATCTCATCTTGAATTGTAGTTCCCATAATCCCCACATGCCGTGGGAGGGCAGGTGGAGATAACTGAATCATGGCAGCGGCTCCCCCAGTCCTGTTCTTGTGATAGTGAGTTAGTTCTCGTGAGATCTGATGGTTTTATAAGAGGCCTCCCCCTTCATGGGGCACTCATTTCCCTTGATACCACCATGTGAAGGAGGACATGTTTGCTTCCCCTTCTGCCATGATTGTAAGTTTCCTGAGGCCTCCTCAGCCATGCTGAACATGAGTCGATTAAAACTCTTCCTTTTATAAATTACCCAGTCTCAGGTATGTCTTTATTAGCAGTATGAGAATGGACTAATACAGTAAATTTGTACCACAGAGAGTGGGGTGCTGCTATAAGGATACCCAAAAATGTGGAAACCACTTTGGAACTGGATAACAGGCAGAGGTTGGAGCAATTTGGAGGGCTCAGAAGAAGACAGGAAAATGTGGGAAAGTTTGGAACTTCCTAGAGACTTGGAGGGCTCAGAAGACAGGAAGGTGTGGGAAAGTGTGGAACTTCCTAGGGACTTGTTGAATGACTTTGTCCAAAATGCTGATAGCAACATGGACAATAAAGTCCAGGCTGAGGTGGTCTCAGATGGAAATGAGGAACTTGTTGGGAACTGGAGCACAAGTGACTCTTGTTATGCTTTATCAAAGAGACTGGTGGCATTTTGCCCCTGCCCTAGAGATCTATGGAACTTTGAACTTGAGAGAGGTGATTTAGGGTATCTGGTGGTAGAAGTTTCTAAGCAGCAAAGCATTCAACAGGAAGCAGACCATAAAAGTTTGGAAAATGTGCAGCCTGACAATGTGATGGAAAAGAAAAACCTATTTTCTGGGGAGAAATTCAAGCCCACTGCAGAAATTTGCATAAGTAACAAGAAGCCAAATGTTAATCACCAAGACAGTGGCGAAAATGTCTCCAGGGCGTATCAGAGACATTCTCAGCAGCCCCTCCCATCACAGGCCTGGAGGCCTACGAGGGAAAAATGCTTCTGTGGGCTGGGCCCAGGGCCCACATGCGCTATGCAGCTTCGGGACATGGTGCCCCCCTGCCTCCCAGTTGCTTCAGCTCCACCTGTGGCTAAAAGGGGCCAATGTAAAGGTCAGGCCATCGCTTCAGAGAGTACAAGCCCCAAGCCTTGGCAGCTTACACGTGGTGTTGGGCCTGTGGGTACATAGCAGTCAAGAATTGAGGTTTGGGAACCTCTGCCTAGATTTCAGAGGATGTACAGAGGCACCTGGATGTCCAGGCAGAACTTTGCTGCAGGGGCAGAGCCCTCATGGAGAACCTCTGCTAGAGCAGTGCAGAAGGGAAATTTGGGGTTGGAGCCCCCACACAGAGTCCCCACTGGGGCACTGCCTAGTAGAGCTCTGGGAAAAGGGTCCTTCAGACTCCAGAGTGGTGGAACCACCAATGGCTTGCACCGTGCACCTGGAAAAGCAGCAGACACTCAATGCCAGTCTGTGAAGGCAGCTGGGAGGGAGGCTGTACCCTGCAAAGCCACAGGGGTGGAGCTGCCCAAGGCCATGAGAGCCCACCTCTTGAATCAGCATGCCCTGGATGTGAAACATGGAGTCAAAGGAGATAATTTTGGAATTTTAAAATTTAATGATTGCCCTATTGGATTTCAGACTTGCGTGGGGCCTGTAGCCCCTTTGTTTTGGCCAATTTATCCCATTTGGAATGGGTTTATTTATCCAATGGCTGTACCTTCATTGTATGTAAGAAGTAACTAACTTGATTTTGATTTTGTGGGCTCATGGGCAGAGGGGACTTGCTTTGTGTCAGATGAGACTTTGGACTTCACTTTTGAGTTAAAGCTGGAATGAGTTAAGACTGAGGGACTGTTGGGAGGGCATGATTGTGTTTTGAATTGTGAAGACATATGATTTGGGAGGGGGCAGCAGTGGGATGTTATGGTTTGCCTCATCTTAAATTGTAGTTCCAAATCTCATCTTGAATTGTAGTTCCCATAATCCTGACGTGTCACAGGAGGCACCTGGTGGAGTTAATTGAATCATGGGGGATGGTTTCTCCTATCCTGGTATCATGATAGTGAGTTAGTTCTCAAGAAATCTGATGGTTTTATAAGGGGCTTGCCCCTTCACTGGGCACTCATTCTTCTCCTTGATGCCACTGCCTTGTGAAGAAGGACATGTTTGCTTCCCCTTTTGCCATGATTGTAAGTTTCCTGAGGCCTCCTCAGCTATGCTGAACGTAAGTCAATTAAACCTCTTTCTTTTATAAATTACGCAGTCTTGGGTGTCTTTATTAGCAGCATGAGCACAGACTAATACAAGGTCTTCAGTAACCCCTCACAGCAGGATGTTGGCCAATAAATATAAAAAGTGGGATTGGTAGAAATTGCTGATTGCAACCAAATATCCATTCTCTTCTTTCTTAATTACTGGTCCTGTTTTATTCAGTGACCCATGTGCCTAGTTATGGTGAATGAGAGGTAAGCAGAAATGTGTGGGGCTTCCAGGGAGGTTTTGAAAAGGAACCCGATTCAATTGGAAGTAGGGCCCTGGTTCTTTACCTGCCCTGCCTCATGCCACCTCCTTTGAATGTGACATTATGGCTAGAGCTCCACCAGCCTTTTTTCTCTTGTTGAGGGGAGATGGTGGTACCTGAGATTAGAAATTAGTTAACACATAGAAGGATCAGTCAGATACATAACTGCATTCAGGCTAGTGGGAGCCAGGTTTCCCAGTGTCAAAGAAGAGAGTTATTAATACAGAAATGCAGAAAACTGGAATGAATCCTGTGATATGCTTTGGGTTGAGTGTGTTTGTGTGAATTCATGGTTTTCAATAAGTGTAGACAGATATAGAAGTGAACATAGATGTAAAGGTGTAAAGAAGTGAATGTAAGTGTGCATGTATGTATGTTTATATGTGGATACAGGCATATATTCTGCTGGCACTGGGGTTGTGGACAGATGCAGCCCAAAGACAGCACACCCTGCACCCGGATCTTGGCATCTAAATACCATTTGCTACAAGAGAACAAGAGTTCTTTGGAGAGAGGGCTGATGCCAGGGCTGGGACAGGGAAAGTCTAAGATGAGCCTGGAACATCTTGAACCAGAAAGCAATGGAATAATGAGGAAGATGGGCCAAGGGGACAGAGAAGCTTGCTGGAATTCACCCCATCTGTCCAAAAGGGGACAATGTAAGCATCAAAAGAAATAATGATAGCATTGGATATAATAGGAAACCATAAGTCCATGTAGATACAAATAAATAAATGAACAAGTGGCAGGTTTGATGGTGAATGAGATGTTGCATGGTTTCAAAATCCCTCTTCATAAAATACTTAACTATAAAGGGCAAAAGAGTAACTTCTCTGTGGAGAACCCTGGCAGTCACCATCTGAAGTGATCAGAGTGAATGTCATCAATAATGGAGCAAGTTGAAATCATGTGTCTGATAGGAGGCAGTGAGAAGAACATAGCATCATTTCTGAAAGATTCCTGCTCAAGATATACCATCCAAATCTAATCAGGAGACAGCATCAGACAAAACCAAATTCAGGGACATTCAACCAAATCAATGGCCTGCAATCTTTAAAAGATCGTGAATGCCAAAGACGGGCAGGAATTGTTCCAGATGGAAGGAGGCTAAAGGACATAGCTACATGCAATTGGGATTGTGCACTGGGCCCTTTTGCTGTAAAGCACATTATCAGGACAGTTGGAAAAAGTTCAAACTGTCTGCGAGAAGGTGCTAAACTGAGTCACGAATGCTGATGCCCTGATGTCACAGGTTGTAGTGTAGTGAGATCAGATGTCCTTGTGGGAAACAGACATGACCATGTTCAGGGATGAAGGGCATCAGGTTGGCAACTAACCAGTGGTTTACTCCCTGAGCAGACATGTCTTAAATACCTACCACACCCAGTTACCAGGGCTGAGAGCTGAGGAGCATGAGTTGCTGGTGCCCGGGCCCCCAGCAATCTGGCAAGGAGGGGCAAAGGGCTGCAGTGTCCCAGTGTCAGCTCTGCCTCTAGGGCTCAGGGTCAGAGGCATGGTACCAGAATGATGGTGTTTGAAGTAACCTGGAAGCATAAGGAAGATTTTGCCAGGCAGAGTGCTGAGGAGTGAAGAGTGAAGGGCCTGAAAGGCAGTAGCAACCTAGAAAGCAAAGAAAGTACCACAGGCAGTGTGAGTCATGGCTGAGTGGCAACTGGCCTTTGTGAGCACGTGAAGACATTTGGATTGGCCCTCTGGACTTATCCACTGCAGAGGAACAAATCACCCCCAAAATAGTGACTGAAAACAACAAAAATTATCCCACAGTTTCTGTGGCTCATGATCTAAGAGTGGCTTAGCTGTGTGATTCTGACTTGGGTCTGTCACAGGCTGCACTCAGGTGCTGGCTGTACTGTGGCCTTCTCCAGACTTGATCCTTGGGGAGACCTGGAGCTCGCTTACCTGACAGCTGGCATGCCTTGGTCCTTTCTGGCTGTTGGTGGAGACCTCACTTCTTCTCTACGTGGCATCTCCATGGAAATGCTCATAGCATGGCAGCTGGCTTCCTTCACAGTGGGGCATCTGAGAGCGGAGGAGAGCCCCCAGGACAGAAGCCGCAGTCTTTTTATAACTGAATCCCATCACTTCCTCTGGATTGTGTTTGTTGGCAGTCAGTCACTAAACCCATGCTCAGGGGGGCAGGAATCACACAGGGACAGGGATGCCAGGCATGGGCTTGGTGGGTGCCATGTGAGAGTCTGCTTGCCACATAGAAGTCCCCACAGCTGGACAGGCAGGGGCACAACCAGGCATGCATGTTGGAGGTATCACTCTAGCTTTGAGGGGGAGCAGCAGTGAAACTATTTGGGAGAGGCTCACAGAGGATAGAATTGAGTGGGGAAGAAGAAAGGGGCATCATCATCAATGTAAAACACTGCTCAAGCAGTTGGGGAGGGAAGGGGGGTTAACCTGAGTGGTTAGAAACCAGCTTCTGCAGAGATGCTTTTGCAGGATCCCTTTGCTGTGAAAGCTACAAGGCAGCGACCTCGTTTCAAACACCTGGTGTCACCAGCACCATGTTTTAAAGTTGTGAAATATCGGGGCTGTTATTTTTTCAGTTATGTTTCGTAAGCACTACTTTGCCTTGACTGTCAGGAGTCAGATGTGCAAATGAAAGCTGTTAACATTGTCAGGTAGGTTGACTGGACCAGGCTTTAAAATAGCAACTAATCCCTTTTGACACTCTGATCTTTCAGCATGATGGTTAAAGGATTGTGTCTTTCCTTTTGAAATCTCCCAGTTTTTTAAAGTCTGATCTGAGCACAAATTATTTTAAAGAATGAAGTTTTCCCTGAGATTTTAGATTTTTAATTTCACCAAGCCAGTCTAAACAAGATGAACTGTGAGCTCTTGGGGTAGAGCTACATATGCAGTGGGAACAAGGTCAAAGATTGGGAAGGAGGAGGCGGCCATTCCCTGTGAAATACTACAGAGAGAGCATACCAGGTCTGTATCACAACAGGCTTTTCCTTGCATCATTGTGCTTGAAGTTAAAAACAAACATCACAACCTCCCTTTAAACCTGTATGTTCCCTGGGAATAGTAGCGGTCTGGAGTGTGGTTAAAATGCTGCTTCTGGAAGGGTGACCTGGGCCTCGGGCTTCCCTCCCCAATAAAGGCCTGGCTTCTGCTGGGTTCAGGCCCAGCCCCCGCCCCCTGCCCCGGGCATAGAGCACTCAGAGCCGGGTACTGCATGATGCTGGTGACACCAGGTGTTGAAAGTAAAAAATGTAATTTATTTCCACACTTTTCAAATGGCCATTCCTGTGGCTTAATATTTGTACTTCGGTCGACCTTGAATCATGAGAGTGAAAACATAATGCTCTTAGAAAATGTGTACTCAGCATTATTTAGGCAACAGTCTCGTAGTTACATAGAATGATAGGAAATTTAAAGGGTGAATGTGTACTAAACTTGGAAGTAGCCACCTGTTAGTTATTCTAAGGCTTTTTGTATTATCTTCATTTTTACATATTTTGTTTTCCTTTTTGTATAACTTGGATAATTTTTTAAAAAAGATATGTTTATACAAATCTTCAATCTTTAATAATTGGAAAATTAGCTTTTCTGGTTCTTTGAACTTGCCATGTAGGTGAAGGTTGAATATAAGTCTTTTTTAGGAAAACCTGTGAAAATGAAGGAGTGCCCCTTCTCTGTTTTTACAGTATACAGAGCATCATGAATCCTCTTTAATCTAAAAGTTAGTAGTTGGAGAGCATCACTGTAAAACAGAAAGACCCTTCCCACAATCAATGATTTTCCCAAAGGGTAATCACCAGAATCACCTGGAGAGCTTTGAAAAATACTGTATTTTATTTGAAATGTAGATTCCTGCTCCCAGCTCCTAAATTACTAAATCCAACTCTCTTGCAAGGGACCTAGAACATCAGCGTTGAAGCTTCACATGCATTTTGGGAACTCAACAGGCGTGGGGAGCCCCAGCCGCAGGTCCAGCCCAGGGTGGCCACAGGCACCCAGACTGCCCCAGGCTTCCCTCCACCCAGTCCCTGTCTTTTGGTTCCCAGTAGCCCACAGGTCCTCAGGGGGTCCAAATCCCTGTTCCCTATACACGCCTGGGCTCACGCTCGTTGCCTGGAAGGCACCCACCTCCTCCTTTCCCCTCTTTCCAGCATGGTTTTTACCCTCCTCCCCAGCAGGGGCAGTGCCCCACCCTGTTGGGGGCTGCATCCAAGTCACCCACAAGCAAAATTCATTCTTCTCTTTCCTGTTCCTTATGACATGCTGAACAAACCCCTCACTGTGGCATTCCACACATCATATTCTAATAGTAGATTTTATCTGTATCATCTTTTAAAGTTTAATTAATTAATGTAAAGACAGGGTCTTACTGTGTTGCTCAGGCTGGACTCAAACTCCTAGGCTCAAGTGATCCTCCTACCTTGGCCTCCCGAGTAGCCAGGACTACAGGCATGTGCCACCATGCCCAGCTTGGACCATTTTAAAAGATTTATTTACTTTTAATTTAGAGGTTTTTTTATTGAGATAAAATTCACAGAACAGAAAACCATTTAAAAGTGAAGGATTCCATGATTAGTACATAATGTTATGCGATTACAACTTCTGTCTAGTTCCAGAACATTTTCCTCACCCCAAAAGAAAGAAACCTCATCCACACTAAGCATCCCTCCCATTCTTCCATCCAGAGCCCCTGGCAGCCCCCATCCCCCTTCCTGTCACTGTGGCTTTACCCGTGCTGGGTGTTCTGGATCAGTGGACGTATGTCACATGTGCCCCATGTGTCTGGCCCCTCTGAGTGAGGATAATATTTGCAGATTCATCGTGGGGCAGCGTCCATCAGTGCATTCATTCACTAGGGTTGCCACAACCAAGTGCCACAGACCGGGTGGCTTCAACAACAGAACTTTCTCACAGTTCTAGAGGTTCAGAAGTCCAAGATCAGGGGCTGGCAGGGTTGGTTTCTCTGGAAGCCTCTGCTTGGCTTGATTTATATAAGTAAGATTGTGTGGAGTCTGCTTGCAATTCGAGGCAAGTAATGCTTTGACTTGCTTTCTTTTTCAGCACATGGCAGTGGGGGACCAGGCAGGGGAACGGGAGCTCTTTTTTTGGAGTTGTTAGGAGCTTGAACTCTGAGTCAAGAAACCACCCAAGTTTAAGGCTGTGCTTTTTTTTTTTTTTTCTTGAGACAGAGTTTCGCTCTGTTGCCCAGGCTGGAGTGCAGTGGCGCGATCTCAGCTCACTGCAACCTCCGCCTCCTGGATTCAAGTGATTCTCGTGCCTCAGCCTCCCAGGTAGCTGGGATTACAGGCACGTACCACCATGCCTGGCTAATTTTTGTATTTTTAGTAGAGATGGGGTTTCACTATGTTGGCTGGGCTGGTCTCAAACTCGGGACCTCAGGTGATCTGCCTGCCTTGTCCTCCCAAAGTGTTGAGATTACAGGCATGAGCCACCACACCTGGCCTCCTGTGCCTCTCTTACCAGTGGTGTGACTTTGGGTGAGTTGCGTGTGCTGTCTGTCCCAGCGTCCTCTGAGTGCTGTGAAGGTGGGTGAAGTATATTTGGTGAATCACAGGTACTGTGTGAGGGGCCAGGCATGATCCTTGCTGGTGCCAGGTTTGGAGAAAATGGTGTTTGTGCAAGGAAAAATTTTTTTTTCTGTGCAAAATTAAGGTGTATTTATGAAAATGGAAATCAAGTCTTAGCCCTCCACCGAGCTTAGTGGTAGAGATATCTAGGGTAGTTTCTGTCAGGGTCCACACAGGCAGCAGACAGGGGCTTGCCGTTTTGTAGAAGAATGAAATTTCACAACTTCTGTGTACTTCCAGTAATTTGAGCTTTAGGGTGAAGCTTGCGAGGTAGGCAAGGTAAGAGTTTCTGTCACCATTTAGAGGTACCTAAACCCCAGTGAGGCAAAGTGAGTCACCCAGGAGCTGCCTGGAATCTGGTCCTTTCGAACCCACTGTTGGACACAGCCTCCTCCAGGGCATGCAGACTCTGCAGCATGACCTTTGAGCAGAGTTAATGATTTCCTATTTGTTTTATTTCATTCAAAACAACTGTCATTGCTTGAACCCACCCATGCTGGGCACTTGTGTACTCCCAGGGGATCCCACTCCCCCACTCTGGGAAGTGCCAGAGTCTCACTGGACCGAGAAGGAGATCCAGGATGAGAGGTTCAGTCATTTGCCAAGGTCGTGAGCCCCAGCCCCCCACTGAGCAGCACCTCTGCCCCTCCAGGGTCCTGGGTTGGAGGTGTGAAGGGCATCCCAGGCCCTCCCACTGCTGGGTTCTTCTAGGTACAGGAATCTCTGCTGCACACATCTTCTGAAGATAGCATTCTCTTGATCTGAGAAGGGAACCAGTACCACTTGCTGGGTGTTTAGCCTGCGCTGCACATTTCAGAATCTCATCCTGGTGTTAATAGCCCCAGGTAAGACAAGGACACGTGTCCAGGAAAGCCTTCTGTGGGAAGACACAGCATTAAGATAGCTCAAAATCCGGGTGAGGAGGCAGGAGGCAGGGCTTATCAACTATTACCTTTATGATAGAAACCATTTCAGTGTTATTTTTATATTTGCTATGGATCTATACAGAATTGCATTATTTTAATGCTTTATTGAGAAATAATTCACATACCTTACAGTTCACCACCATTACCAAGTCAGATGTAAGCAGCTCTCTGGGGCTGTTCCTAATATGGAAATGTTGCTTATACCAGAAAATGATAACCAAAATGAAATACAACACAACGTTCAAGGAAAGCTTGTAGATAATCATTGGTAAAATAATAGCAATGGAGCTGGAAATACTGAAATAGAGAAGTTAAAATGCCCGGGGGGTATTGCTGCTTGATGAGACTTAGGAGGGCATAGCCACAAGCTTCACCATGAATGCAGTCAGGAGCCAGGGGAAGAGGCACGTGTTCCTGGGCTGTGTGGATGAGTGGTCTAGGAGGCGTGCTTGTGATGAAATGACAGCCCACCAACCCACTATCCCAGGCCCTGGAGGAGATGTGGGGTGCGCAGCCTGGGCTGTCAGAGATGTTCGCAATTGCAAAGATTCTGACCCATATTTTCCCCCACACATCTGTCTTGCTAGAGCACGTGTCCTGGTTCTTTAGAAAATCACTCCATTGTACTTTAGGACACCATGTCCTAGGAACACACTGACACCAAAAACCTTGGCCAAGAGTCAGAAAAACAAAGCTAGATTATGTGAGGGAATGGAAATGTCCAGAATAAAACCTGGGGAGACTAAACGGATCACATGGAGCTCAGTGACAGCAGAGCTGCAAAGCTGCAACCCTCCTCAGCCAGGAGCGGCCCCAGTGAAAGCAATGGATACAAACCCACAGGGCACGTTCCCAGCGCAGCCCTCAGGGCCTGGGAGAGCCACACAGCTCCCACGGCTACTCACTCCCTGTCCATTCCCTGCTGGCCCTGGAAGTAGACTTGAGTTAAGCTCCTGGGTAAAGAGCTAAGAAAGGAGAATATGAAAAGACTTCTAGCCATATTCACTCAAATAGGAGAGAGGAACAGACGGGCCTGTGTGGCAAAGAAGAAAAGGCTTAATGTTTATGGAGCAGCAACACGCTGCCGAAAAGCGAGTCAGATCCTGGGGGATCAAAGGACTTTGTTCAGATGCTGCTGTTTAGGAAGGGCTTCTCCCCAAAATAATTCCACTTTTTTGATTTACAGACAAAATTTACTCACTGTTTAAAGTTCAGTGCATTTTTTTAAAGGGTCAACGAATCTTGATAAATACATATACTCATGTAATCACCACCACATTCAAGATACAGGCCCTGTCCCATCTCCCCAAAAGCTTCCTGAGACCTTCTTGCAGTCAGTCTCCTTCCCCAGCAATAGCCCCTTGCAGCCTCTGCTCTGCCCCCATGGCTTGGCTTTTCCCGAATCTAATGGAATCATATGGGATATAGTCTTTGGTGTCTGGCTTCTTTGACTCAGCTCATGTGTTTTAGATTTATGCATGTTATTGTATCTGTACACCTCAGTTTGTTTAAGCATTCTCACGTTGATGGACATTTGGGTTCTTTCTAGTTATTGGCTGTTAAACTGGTATACATAACTGAATTACATGTAACACAAAATCTTTTCAACAGCTAGATTTCTTTTTTTAAGACTTTCATATCGGCCGGCTGTGGTGGCTCATGCCTGTAATCCCAGCAGTTTGGGAGGCCAAGGCAGGTGGATCACTTGAAGTCAGGAGTTGGAAACCAGCCTGGCCAACATGGTGAAACCCCATCTCTACTAAAAATACAAAAATTAGCCAGGTGTGGTGGCACACACCTGTAATTCCAGCTACTCAGGAGGCTGAGGCAGGAGAATTGCTTAAATCCGGGAGGCAGAGGTTGCAGTGAGCCGAGATGTTGCCACTGCACTCCATCCTCGGCGACAGAGCAAGACTCCATCTCAAAAATAAATAAAAATAAAATGTACAGGTCGGGCATGGTGGCTCACGCCTGTAATCCCAGCACATTGGGAGGCCGCGGGGGGTAGATCACCTAAGGTCAGGAGATCAAGACCAGCCTGGGCAACATGGTGAAACCCCATTCTACTAAAAATACAAAAATTAGCTGGGCACGGTGGCACATGCCTGTAATCCCAGCTACTCGAGAGGCTGAGGCAGGAGAATCGCTTGAGCCAGGGAGGCGGAGGTTGCAGTGAGCCAAGGTTGTGTCATTGTGCTCCAGCCTGGGCAACAGAGTGAGACTCCGTCTCAAAAATGAATTAATGAATGAATAAATAAATAAAAAGTAAAATAAAATGTACAGTCCAATGGTTTTTTGGGATGTTGTGCAGAGCTGCATTTACCATCATCAGAGCTGTGCTCTGACTCATAAAATGGATCACCATGATGGGTTTAGAACACTTTCATCATCCATTAAAGAAACTCCATAACCATTAGTGGTCATTCCCTATTTCTCTCCTCTTCCATCCTCCACACCCACTACCCCTACACCCCAACTCCAGGCAATTACTTGTTTTTGTTTCTGTATGTTTGCCTATTCTGGACATTTTTCTTTTATTTTTTTAACTCCTCTCATCTAACTGTGAATGTGTGCTCTCTGACCAACCTCTCTCCATCTCCTCTCTCCCTAGCTACCTCAGCCTCTGGTAACCACCATTCTGCTCCTAGGAGGTCAGGTTTTTCAGATTCCACATGTGAGCAGGAACATGCAGTATCAGTCTTTCTACGCCTGGCTTATTTCACTTCACATAGCATCCTCCAGTCATGTACAGGTCTTTATGTGGATATTTGAGTTCATTTATCTTGGGTCTGTTCCCCAAAGTAAAATTGTGGGTTGTATGGTAAATGTATGTTTAACTTTAAAGACACTGTCAAACTGCTTTCCAGAGTTGCTGTACCATTTTGAATTCCCAGAAGCAATGTATGAGAATTTCAGTTACTCTACATCTTGCCAACACTTGGTATTAATAGTCTTTTCAGTGTTAGCCACTCTAATGGTATCTCTTTGTGGTTTTTATTTGCATTTCCCTAATAACTAATGATAGTGAGCATCCATCTGTTCATGTGCTTACATGAGATTCATAGGTCTTTGGTAAAGTGCCAGTTTAAATCTTTTGCACATTTTGTTTGTTTGGTTTTGTTTTTTTTGGAGAGGTAGTCTTGCTGTGTTTCCCAGGCTGGTCTCTAACTCCTGGGCTCAAGCAGTCCTCCTGCCTCAGCCTCCCAAATAGCTAGGACTACAGCACCTGGCTGTTTTGCCCACCTTTTTTTTTTTTCTTGAGATGGAGTTTTTCACTCCTCTTGCCCAGGCTGGAGCGCAATGGCACGATCTCGGCTCACTGCAACCTCCGCCTCCTGGGTTCAAGCGATTCTCCTGCCTCAGCCTCGAGAGTAGCTGGGATTACAGGCATGTGCCACCACATCTGGCTAATTTTGTATTTTTAGTAGAGACTAGGTTTCTCCATGTTGGTCAGGCTGATCTCAAACTCCCGACAGGTGATCCGCCCGCCTCGGCCTCCCAAAGTGCTGGGATTACAGGTGTGAGTCACTGCGCCCAGCCTTTGTTTTGCCCACTTTTAATTGGATTGTTTTTCTTCTTGAGGTGTGAGAGTTCTTTGTATATTCTGGATAACAGACACAGTCCTTTATCAGATAGCTATTTTGTAGATATTTTCTCTGTCTACATTTGCCTTTTCATTTACTCACCTGAGTCTTTTGAGAGTAGGTGTTTTAAATTCTGAAGTCAAAACTTATTCATGTTTTCTTTTTATTATTTGTGCTTTTTATGTCCTATCAAAAGATTTCTAGAAAGTTTAACTCTTATATTTGGATACATTTTGAGTTAATTAGTGTGTAGGGAATGAGATAAGAGGTTTTTAAAAATCTATTTTTTTTGCATATGGATATGCAGTTGTTCCAGCACCATTCGTTTAAAAGTCTATAGATTCCCCATTGAATTACTTTGGCATCTTTATTGAAAACAGTTGACCCTACAAGTAGGGGTCGACTTCTGGACTCTGTTCTGTACCATTGATTTTTTTAACTAGTTTTTGTTTTTTAATTGAAGTAATTCACACAACATAAAAGTCACCACTTTAAAGTATACAAGTAAGTGGGTCTTAGTATATTCACAAAGTTGTGCAGCCTGCACCACTAATTCCATATCACGTTATCTCAAAAAGAATGTTCCATCAACCTTAATGCATATCTTTTCTCTAATTCCACTCTGTCTTGTTTATTGTAACTTTGTAGTAAGTATTGAAATAGAAACTTCGGGCTGGGCATGGTGGCTAAAGCCTGTAATCCCAGCACTTTAGGAGGCCAAGGCTGGCAGATCACTTAAGGCTAGGAGTTTGAGACCAGTCTGGCCAACATGGCAAAACCCCATCTCTACTAAAAATAGAAAACATTACCAGGCATGGTGGTGTATGCCTGTAGTCCCAACTGCTTGGGAGGCTGAGGCATGAGAATCGCTTGAACCTGGGAGGTGGAGGTTGCAGTGAGCCAAGATTGCACCACTGCACTCCAGCCTGGGCAACAGAGCAAGACTCCACCTCAAAAAAAAAAAGAGAAACTTTGTTTAGCTTTTTCAGTGTTGTTTTGGCTATTCTAGATCCGTCAAATGTTTATATAAGTTTTATTTTTAATTTTTGTGGGTACATATTAGGTGTGTATATTTATGGGTTACATGAGATGTTATGATACAAGCATGCAATATGAAATATGCACATCATGAAGAATGGGGTATCCATCCCCTCAAGCATTTATCCTTTGAGTTATAAACAATCCAGTTACACTCTTTAAGTTATCTTTTATATAAATTTTAGAATTAGCTCATCAATTTCTACAAAAAAAACCCCTGGGATTTTCATTAAGATTATGTTGAATGACTAACTCAGTTTGGGGAGAATTAACATTTTTACTGTGAAAATTATCCATCAAAACATGGTATATCTCTCCATTTATTTAGATACTAAGATTCTCTCATCAGTGTTTGGAATTTTCAGTGCACAGGTCTTGCACATATTTTGTTCAATTGGACCCTAAGTATTTCAGATTTTTTGGTGATACTATAAATGATACTGGATTTTTAAATTTCAAGTTCCAGTTTTCCCCTGCTAGAATATACAAATACAATTGATTTTTTTATATTGGCCTTATATCCTAAAACCTTGCTAACCTCATTAGTTCTAGTAACCTTTTGGTAGATTTTCTTAGGATTTTCTATACTGACAGTTATATTAACTGCAAAAAAGATAGTTTTCTTTCTTTCTGAAGTGTATGCCTTTTATTTCTTTTTCTTCCTTTATTAGCCTGGCTAGAACCTCCAGGATTTAGAAGTAGGAAGAGTGGACGTCCTTGCCTTGCATCCAGTCTCAAGGGAAAGTACTTGATTATTCACTACAAAGAGAAGGATGTTAGCTGTAGGTTTTTCAGAGACTTAGCCTTTTTAGTACATCGAGGATGTCTCTTTGATTTCCAGTTTGCTAAGAATTTTTATCTCAAATTTGCTGAATTTTGTCAAGTGCTTATCCTGTATTTATTGAGATCATCATGTGGTTTTTCCATTTTAATCTGTTTCTATGGCACGGCAATTCATTGACTGATTTTTAAATATTAAACTACATTGCATTCCTAGGATGAAACATTAGTAATGATGTATTATCCTTTTAACATATTGTTGAATTTTGTTAGTATTTGTTCAAGACTCTTACATTTATGTTAATGATGAACAGTGGCCTGTAATTTTTTCTTTTCTTTTTTTTTTTATTTTTTGAGACAGGGTCTCTCTCTGTTGCCCAGGCTGGTCTTTAACTGCTGGCAGATGATCCTCCTGCCTCTGTCTCCCAAAGTGCTAGGATTACAGGTGTGAGCCACCATACCCAGATTTTTTTCTTTTTAAAAAAAATCTGAGATGGGGGTCTCACTTTGTCATGCAGGCTGGAGTACAATGGCACAATCACAGCTCACTGCAGCCTCGACCTCCTGGGCTCAGGTGATCCTCCCACCTCAGCCTCCCAAAGCTGGGACTGACTACAGGCACACACCACCATGTCCACCTAATTTTTTGTATTTTTTGTACAGACAGGGTTTTGCCATGTTGCCCAGGCTGGTCTGAAACTCCTGGACTCCAGCAGTCCACCTGCTTTGGCCTCCCAAAGTCCTGGGATTACAGGCATGAGTTACCATGCCTGGCCATAATTTTCTTTTCTACCTATGTCTTTGATTTGGTATCAGGTACTACTGGCTTCATAAAAGGAGTTGAGAAGTGCTCCTTCCTCTTTGATTTCCTGGAAAATTGTTTGGTATTTATTGGAAAACATTGGTATTATTTCTTCCTTAAGTGTTCAATAGATTTCACCAATGAAGCCATCTGCCTCTGGGCAAGGGTTTTTAACTGTGAGTAGATACAAGGCTTTGCAGGTTATCTACTTCTTCTTGAGTGAGCTTTGATACTTTAGACCTTTTGAGGAATTTTTCCATTTCAGTTAAGTTGTAGCATTTATTGGTATAATATTTTTCATTATGTTCCCTTATTATCCTTTTAACGTTTGTTTTATAGTGATATTCCCTCCTTGATTTCTTATACTGATGATTTCTTTTCTCTCTCTCTCATTTACCTATAAAAGTAATAGAGCAGTACAATGATTCTCATATATCCATCACCCAGTTTCAATAACTATCAAGCCTTTGCACACATGCCTTATCAATTCCCTCTTTTCTTCGATATGCTGACGTATTTTGAAGTATGTTCCAGACATGATATTTCTCAAATGCTAGATACTTCCATATGCATCTCTTAAAAAAATAAGGATGTTTTCTTACAAGACCACAATGCCATTATCATACCTTAAAACATTAATCGTGATTCCTTGGTAGACTCTTTTATTACCTAGATTTACCTATAAGATTTTCCTAAGTGTCTCAAAAATGTCATTGTGTATAGGTCATATCTTCAAATCAGAATCCAAACAAGGTCTGTACATTTACCCATGGCTGTACCTGAAATCGTTAATGTAAGGGAAATCACCCTCACCTTTTCTAATGCAATAAACTGTCTTATAATCATTTCTCCCCTAAAATGCCTCACATTCTGGATCTGTCTGCTTCTAGTTGGTATCATTTAACTTTTCTGCAATAGGAGTTTCTTCAGTCTGAGAGAACTAAATGATGACTTGGAACTTTCTGAACCCCTGAGAAATGTACCTTGGCTTTCATCGCCTGGGGGAACATAAAGGAAGGGTGGGCAACTGTCCATCTCAAGACCTGGGAAATATCTGGTTTCTGTGTCCAGTTCAGGCCAGGCAATGTCCATGAAGCCTTTGATCTCCATCACCTCTGAATTCCACTTAATTATGTGTAGTACTAACTATATGTAGTAATTAATTATGTATCTTTGTTCATTGTGTTTCCTTTGTGTAGCTCTGGCCCTTGAAAAATCCGTCCTCTACTGTTACTCTGTGTTTTTAAGGCTTAGTGTACATTTTATGAAAGTATACCATACATTAGAAGAGTGCAGGATTCCTGTGGACACACTGTGTACCTGGCCCCTGGCACAGAGGTTCGTTTTTGCTGTTACTACTTTTTTTTTTTTTTTTTTTTTGAGACGGAGTCTTGCTCTGTCACCCCCGCTGGAGTGCAGTGGGGCGATCTTGGCTCACTGCAACCTCCGCCTCACGGGTGCAAGCGATTCTTCTGCCTCAACTTCCCGAATAGCTGGGACTACAGGTGCACACCACCACGCCCGGCTAATTTTTGTATTTTTAGTAGAGATGAGGTTTCACATTATTGGCCAGGCTGGTCTCGAACTCCTGACCTCGTGATCCGGCTGGCTCAGCCTCCCAAAGTGCCGGGATTACAGGCGTGAGCCACCACGCCCGGCCTGCTACTTCTTTACCTTCAGGTAAACTTGTCCTGCAGTGTGTGCCCTTGTCTGGCCGCTCTCAGGTGGTGCTGCTCGTGGTGAATGCCATCGTGTTGCTGCCCCTATTCATTCTTGTTGCCATAGAGTATCCCAGGTATACCACAGTTGACTGGCCCATTTGACTGTTGGTGGACATTTCAGTTGTGTCTGGTTTGGGGATATGACACCTGGTGCTGACCAGCACATTCCCATTCGTGCCATTTTGGTGTACCTGCGTTCACATTTTTGCTGTGCATCTGCCTGGGAGTGGAATTGCTGGTCCTTGGGGACACACAGGCTCAGCTTTCCTAGAACTGCCACACAGTTTTCCCCGGGGATTCACTGCACAATATTTTAAAACCCAGATCCTACCATACACCTCCGAGGCTTAATACCCTCGCATGGTTCTCATCACACAGACGCCGAAATCTGGCTCCATAAGATACCATGGAAGGCCCTTGGAGGCCCGGGCCCTGCCTCGCCCTGCCTGCTGGCATGCTTTCTGTTCCCCCAACAGCCCACCATCCCCTCTGCTCAGGTCCCCCTCCCCTCCCCAGCCACCCGCCACCTGGCCTGCCTGCTCCTGGGTATCCCCAGAGGCTCTACTGCTTGCCTGGGTCTCCCTCTCCTGCAGGACACTTGATACCTGGTCCTGATGCGGGACTCATTGTCCCCATTCTGGAGTGTCCTCTCATCGGCACTCAGCATCTCTGCCACCCCACCAGGCTGCAGCTTTTTACAAACAAGGACTGTTGCTTTTTCTGTCTTTGGATGCCTGGCCCGTCGTAGATGCTCAGTGCCTCTTGAATGAGTGAATGAACGAATGGACGTCCTGAGCACTGGGCAGATGATCTTAACAGAAACGTTAAGTGGCTGGCAGGCACTCCTTGCCTTAGAAAGCCTTTACATCTAGCTTTGGTTTTTAAAGTTGGAAAGAAAAGGACTCAAAGCACAGCCCCTTGCACAGGAACAATAGGTGGGGATTGATAACAAGGCTCATGACAGGTCACCGTCTTTACATCTCAGAATGGTAGTGTTTGCTGGGAGAACCAACTAGAGCTTCAGTCTCTTCTTCAACAGAGAACTTCCCCGTCTGTTTCTCCTAGTTGACCACAGAGTATGTTGGGGGATGGCGTGTGGATTTTGGATCAAGCCCTGGCTTAAATCCAGCCCATAACAGCTTTGCTGTGTCAGTTAAATAACTCTTCTGAGCCTCAGTTTCCCATGTGTGGGATGGGACAGTAACACCTGCCTCGTCACGGGGCTGTTGGAGGCCCAGTTTATGAATTCCTCATTTCCCCAGGAGAGAACAAAATCAGTTCCTGGAGAGCCCCTGACAGCCCCCATCCAATGAATTTTCTTCTTCTCTCCTGGGGAAATTAGAAATTCATAGGGCAAGTTTCCACCAGGCTTTGCCTTCCTGAGACATCTGGCCTGGACCACACTCGAAGCTTGCCCTGCACGTGGCTGGGAGAAGGGTCAAGGGCCCTCAGGTGCGGGTGGCTGTAGAGGCAGCATGGTCTGGAGGGAGTGTGCCCACAGGGAGCTACCCTGGCCAGGAAGCCCCTCCTTTCCTTCCGGAGTGCTAGGCCAGGGGAGGCGGTATAGCCTACCTCTCTGTACTGGTCTTGCCCCCTCTGAGAGACAGAGACCTGCTCCCTAGGGAATTGCCTTTAGATGGGGGCAAATGGAAGGGAGAGAAATTCCTTAACCTGAAAATAAGTATAATCATTGTTATATTAAAACAACGCCAAGTTTGCATGAATTTTAAAGAAAAACCCTGAACATCCAAGGGATGGGAGCACCTTCTTTGGGCAACTGTGGCCCGCTCCTCAGCTCTCCTCTGCCTGGGCACAGGTGCTCCCTGGACAGCACAGCCTCGGGACAGCATAGCCTCGGGGTCCTGGATTTTAGGGGACACATTCAAAGGGCCAGTAAAGAGTTGAACATTTTTAAGCTGCTTCAACTAGGAATTTAGTTACCCCTTAGCTATTTTGTGGTTACTGAAGCATGGCCCCCAGGAGAAATCCCTTTTTCCTTCTTTTCTGGGAAGTTCCTGGGAGCCGAGGGGAAGTCTGTTAATACCAGTTCTGGCAGGTGGGAAGAGGCTAGTGGCCTCCTCACCTTGCCACGGGCGCTGGTCCCTCCCTGGGGAAAAGGTTTTCTTGGCTTGGACAGCTTAGGGGCAGAGAGGAGAGTGTCCTTGGTTTTATCCTGTTTATATATACATTATGGGTTTTTGTTTTTTTTTTGAGATGGAGTCTCGCTCTGTTGCCCAGGCTGGAGTCCAGTGGCGCCATCTTGGCTCACTGCAAGCTCCGCCTCCCGGGTTCACGCCATTCTCCTGCCTCAGCCTCCCGAGTAGCTGGGACCACAGGCGTCCGCCACCACACCCGGCTAATTTTTTCTATTTTTAGTAGAGACGGGGTTTCACCATGTTAGCCAGGATGGTCTCAAACTCCTGACCTCATGATCCACCGGCCTTGGCCTCCCAAAGTGCTGGGATTGGGATTACAGGTGTGAGCCACTGCGCCTGGCCTTGTTGTTTTTTAATTAAGAAAGTAGTTTGGATGAGAGAAATGATAAAACTTTTATATACGCCTCCCAAAAAAGTTAAATGCCTCACATGTGTGAGCTGTTCAATTCAGAAAATGGCTGAGTAAACATGATTTTAACTTCATGACTGAAAGAGAACACTAAATTTGGGGAGAAGAAAAAACTCCATAATGAAAAACAAAGCGGCTGTTCTGTTTCTGAAGCAAGTGGATTGGAGAAAGCGCCTCAGTCGGAGGAACCGCCTCTCTCCCTGATAACCACACAGCAACAGTGTCTCGGGAGTGGCCTGTGCGTGGGCCTTTAAGTGCTTTTTCAGAAGCCAAGTATATACCCAAATGTGCTTTTAAATAATATCTAGGGTCCTGGGATCCACCCCCAACACTGAGGAGGCCAAGGAGTTGTAAATCCAAAGACTGGCGTGTTTGGCTGCAGCCTGGCCTAGCTTTCGTCAGCGGTTTCTGGCTATAATGGAGCTTTTAAAAGTGGGGCGTGTGTGTGTGTGTGTGTGTGTGTGTGTGTGTGTGTGTGTTATAATCGGCTCAGATTTAATTCATTCAGCGCATCCAGTTTCCTTAGCAGGGCCAGTCGTGTGTGTGTGTGTGTGTGTGTGTGTGTGTGTGTGTGTGTGTGTGTGTGTGAAAATCGGCTCAGAGTTAATTCATTCAGCGCATCCAGTTTCCTTAGCAGGGCCAGTCCCTCCAGCTCAATGCCTTTTTCTGGAAGTTTTGGCCTCAGAATTCAGGCTGTCCGGCCAGCACACAGTGGCCGGCCGTGCGTTTAGGACTCACTGGAATGTGGCAGATGGACCCACTCTGTGCAGGGGGTGTAGAAGCTCGCTCAGGGACACGTGCTGAATTGCCTCTCCCGCTTCCTTCTTCCTTGTGGTTCAGTCTTAACTTCGCTCTCAGCCATTTTAATTGAATTTAACTTGGGGTAATTATACAAGCACTAAAAGGATTTGAATGCTTTGGGAACAAGATAATTCATACAAAAAAACTTAATCAGGCTTAATTTTGAATTCTATGCTTTTATCTTTAAAAATGTTTATTTTTTTCAAATGTGTGAAAATGGCATCGTGTATGTGTGCTCATGTGTGTTGGGGATGAGGTCTCATCTCCTTGGGTGCACTGACGTAACCAATGGACTTTTCTAGAGTTGCTTTCCTTTCTTTTATCTGCCACCTCTGGCTATATGATCTCCAGGTAGTTAGCATCTTTTTGGAGGGTTTAAACTGGTTTTAATAATATTCTTAGCGAAAGGTGATGCTGAAAGCAAACCTGTTATTACTACCAAAAGGAGTCCTGCCTTACAGAGCCCACTGGAGGCAGAGTCTGGCTGGGCCCTGACCCAGCTCCCTGCCACTGGCACAGGAGACCAGGTAGCTATGATACAACTTGTTGCCCAGTTTTCAGTGGCCAGTTGGGTTCCTTTTAGCTCCTGACTTCATGTTTCTGGGCAGTGGGATGTGGGACCCTGGCTGGCAGTGCCAACCAGCAGCAAGCCCTGGATTAGAATGACGCTGTGCTGGTTTGAAGTGGACAGATGAGCAGGTAGGGCCACATGAGGGCCACATGGGTGGCTGTTTGTTTATTTATTTATTTATTTATTTATTTATTTATTTATTGAGATGGAGTTTCACTCTTCTTGCCCAGGCTGGAGTGCAATGGCACAATCTCGGCTCACTGCAACCTCTGCCTCCCAGGTTCAAGTGATTCTCCTGCTTCAGCCTCCTGGTGTAACTAGGATTACAGGCACCAACCACATCTGGCTAATTTTGTTTTTAGTAGAGATGGGGCTTCACCATGTTTGGCTGATCTCGAACTCCTGACCTCAGGTGATCCACCCGCCTCAGCCTGCCAAAGTGCTGGGATTACAGCCGCGAGCCCTTGCTCCTAGTCCATGGGTGGTGGTTTCTAAGCTGTGCTCAGGCTCCACGCATAGTGGAGGTGGCATTCCTAGGGATTTTAAATTTGACATCTTGCAGTTGTATTTGGTGGTTATCTTTGAAAGTATTCTCTGAAATACTTTGACTAATTCATGCTGATGCATTTATTCTGCTCCACGATGTTGGGTGGTGGCCTCCCTGGTTGGCTCTCCTGTGGACCCTGTGTCCCCTGGATGTGCCTGCAGTCTATCCCACCCTGTTGTGGCTTTGCCTTGCTTGGCCTGGGTCAGGCAGGCCTCTTCCCAGATGTTTGACAGGAGTGTGGCTTTGACCTCTGTTTATCAGCTCTCGGTTCTTAAATTTTTTTAATTTAAAATTTTAAGGGCACAAGATAATTGTTCCTGTTTATGGGGATCTCACTATTTTTGTACCCACTGTGTCCAGTCCCTCTCCAGGGGACTTGATCCTCCCAAAGCAACCAGATGGCTAAGCTGCTAAATACAGGGTGCACTGGCCCAAGCCTCGCCAGGGGCCTCACCTGTATCTTTAATTTGTATTTCTTCACTTTTAAGTAGGTTTAACTTCTTATTCTTACATATTCTTATCCTTCTAGAATATTCTGTCAGCAAACCACCTAGAGAAGAGAATGACTGTGATATTTTGTAATTGTTTTGTGCTGCTTCTAACTTAAAGTTGGATTCTCTATTTCTCATTTAAGAAGGCAAAACAGTAATATAAAACTATGTTCATCAATACAACCTTAAGATGTTTCTAAAAAACAAAACACTAATATATATTTTATTCCTGTTTCAAACTCAAAGTATTTCTAGCCTAAAGGTTCCAAATGAAAAGCAGCCATGCTCTAGAAAAATGAACAGCAGAAAGGCACAGGTGGCATTCCCAGGCCTCCCTTGCCTTCTGCCGGAGTTGAAACAATCCAGACCTTTGGGAGCACACAAGGTAGACGAGAAGTTGCCTGCCATCAGCCAGACCTGGGTGTCCTATTTAACAAGTGGAAAGCGGGCTGGGACAAGCCACAGATTCTTGGCTTTTCCCGGCTGCCCGGGGTTTTGCTGCCCCAGGCAGAATAAACATATTTTGAGCAACTGCCAGCATGTGATTGCTGCACCGTCTTCCAGCAGGCCTGGAAAAATACTCTAAAAGGCAAACCGTTTGCTGTGTTTCTTCGTGGGAACTGACTGCTTAGTCAGCAGCTGGTGTGCATGGGGCCCTGGGTGGGCAGAGAAAGCCCTGGTCTCCACCCCAGTGCCCAGGCCTGCAGGGATTACGGCCACCTCATGCCTCCGGGCCTGCTCGACCTTGACCCTGCTGCCAGAGACGTCTCGTTCTTGTCCTGTTTTATTGAATGTCTCCAGAAAGCAAGTGAGTGTAAGGGAAGCCAGCACAAATCTGTAGAAATGCTTTGGACAGACTTGGGTACTTGTGGAAACCCTAAAGAAAAGATGATTCGGGGCTATGAAGCCTGCTGAGCTCCGACAAGAACGCACACGAGTGACAGTAAGCACAGACCAGGCCTGCGCGGGGCCTGCCTGCCTCCCGTGAGCTCATTCTGTCTTGTTTTTAGATCACCTTTTTTGAGGTATAATTTACATACAACAAAATCCACAGATTAAGTGCATAGATAGGGCAATGATTTTGACAAATGTATCCCCCATGGAACCACTGCCCAATCAGTATAAAGAGCATTTCCATCTCCCCAGAGGGCCCTGTGTCTGCGGCAGCGAGTACCCCACCCCCTCTGGTCTGGGTGCTGTCCCTGGAGGTGAGTTTTGCAGGTTCATTGTCAGTGGCTGTAATGGGGGCTGATTACATCCCGCCTGGCTACTCTGCACGTCCCGCTTCTGCCCTGCTCCTGGGCCTGGTCTGAGGGTCTGGAGACCTGGTTCTGTTGTGGGAAGGAAGAGGTGGCAGAGCCAGCACTGAATCCAGGGCCTATGAATGTGCCCCCAGGGCTATGTTTGAACCTGTGGGGTTTGAGAGACAAGGAGAACTTGAAGGATTCCCAACAGACCGAAGGCCCATGGTGCCTCTTTGGGAATCTGGGCTGAGTGGGATGGCCCCTTGGCTTCCTGCAGTATTTATGATAGTGCCTACTGCATGCACTGGGCCGTGCCAGATGATGTAGGGGGGTGAAAGGAAGAGAAGGCGAGACCTCACCCTCGAGGAGCTGTGGTTTAGAGGCATGAGGATGGGCCATGCAACGCCCTTGCTCGAAAAGCAAGAAAAGGTGCAGTCAAGAGACCTGGAAGAGGCGGCAGCCCTTTCCTCTGCTGACTTGCAGCTCAGCCTCGCAACTTGGCATGGAGGGTTTTAGTTGTTAAAAACTAAACATTATTTTATTACATATTCCATATTTGTTATTATTTATTCAGAGACAGGGTCTCACTCTGAGGCCCATGCTGCAGTGGTGAGATCATGGCTTACTGTGGCCTTGACTTCCTGGGCTCAAGCGATCCCCCCATCTCAGCCTCCCAAAATGCTGAGATTACAGGTATGAGCCACCGCACCCAGTCTATTTCCTTATTACAAAATTCTCAGCAAGCAGTTTTTCATTCATCTTTATTGAGTTTCAGTGCATTTAACTCGTGGAATCACAGAAATGACAGTTTTCACAACTTACACATGCATATTTCTTTTTTTTTTTTTTTTTGAGACAGAGTCTTGCCCTGTCGCCCAGGCTGGAGTGCAGTGGCGCCATCTTGGCTCACTGCAAGCTCTGCCTCCTGGGTTCACGCCATTCCCCTGTCTCAGCCTCCCAAGTAGCTGGGACTATAGGCGCCCGCCACCACGCCCAGCCAATTTTTTTTTGTATTTTTAGTAGAGATGCGGTTTCACCGTGTTAGCTAGGATGGTCCCGATCTCCTGTCCTCGTGATCCACCCGCCTTGGCCTCCCAAAGTGCTGGGATTACAGGCGTGAGCCACCGTGCCCGGCAATCTATTTCATTCTTAACAGAAAGTTAACTGAGCTGTTTTTCACCTCTTGAGGTGCACATATTCTATCAACACTGTCGGCCTTCACCTACTGATGATGGAGGAAAAGAGAGGGAAAGGCACTCTGGGTGGCCCAGCAGGTTGCCCTGGCTTTCTGTGTCATTTTCTGAGTATGTGGTTGGCTGACGCGTGTGTAGGAAGGGACAGGATGGGGCCTTTGGTGTCTGAATTCTCCGAACCCTTACTTCCTTCTGCAGGGGAAGAGGTTCTGCTTGCAGTGGGAAGTGCAGCGGCTCACCCAGGCCTCACCCTGGGTCCACCACGATCCCACACTCCTGGGCTCTCCACTCACAGGAGTGCTGTGTTATTCCAGCAAGCTTCGCTTCGCTTCGCTTACAAAATACAAAGACAAAATCGGGAATTTCAGGATAGTGGCAGCTCCTGAGTGCCAGTTCCATGGCACATGCCAGGCAGGCAGGCAGGCAGCCCGGGGCGTGCTTAATAAACCCTGAGGGTACCTTCTAGATTCAGGAGGCCACGGCGGATGTGACTGGAGCCTGGTATGAGGGCAGCCCAGACCACTGGCTGCCTGGGGTCCTGGAGTGGTTGGGGGCAGTGAGGGGGTGCCCTCCTCCAGGGGCCCTGGGACGTGGAGGTCAGGAAGGAGGTGTGAAGGCTCTGCTGCCCTTGCCTGGGTCGCCTTGTGTGTGAGTCACTTCATCTCTGCCCCAGCTTCCCCATCTGCAAAAGGGGGGAGAAGCTGGGAGTGAAGCGGCCTCACCATGTGGTTTGGAGCACCAGGTGAAGAATGTAAGTAAAGCACTTGGCATGGGGTGGGCATGGAGTCAGGGCTCTCCCTTGGGGGTGGCGTTGATCCCCCGTGAGCCACAGGTAGGTCCAGCAAGTGGAGCCAAGTTCCTGAGGCTGTGCCCGCAGGTTGAGGGCCCTGTGTGACGAGGCTGACAGCATCTCCGGTGTTAGGCCGCTGGCTGCCTGCCCAGCATGTGTTCCTGGCTCTGGCTCCCGCTGCCGCCTCCGCTGCGCCTTCTGAGTGTCACACCAGGAGGCAGCAGGGGCTGGCAGCACCTCCGCTCCTGCTGCCGCCTGGAATTTGGGGCCATGGCCCTGGCCGGTTCTCCATCCTGCCTGTTTGCATAGAGCTCGTTCCCTGGCCTGGCATCTTGGGATTTTCCAGTGATTCCTTTCCATACCTGAAGCAGACATGGGATGCAGGGCATGGTCATGTCTGTGTGGTTGGTCACTGAGCATTTTTAAATGTTCACTGCCCTTTAAAGTGATATGGCATGAAAAAAATCGTTATTTATATTTGGCATGGCCAAAGAGTAAAAACTCAAGGGATGGTTGCTGAGGAGTGTTCAGGAGGCCTGGGGTGGCATCAGGGACCAAGTGTCCGTTTGATTTCACAGACCTGTGAGTGTTCAGTGTCTTGAGCGAACTGTGAAGAGGAGACCCTGGCCTCTGATTTCAAAGGCGCTAGCGTTTTACCGGGGCCTGTGCAGATAATGGAAGAAAGGTGTTTTGCCAGGGACTTTTCCGGGGTATGCAGTGGGGCTGGTGAGGGGTCTGCCTTAGCAGGAAGCCCTTGCCTTTGCTGTAAAGAAACTAGCAAGCGACAAAATGAAAGCATCAAAGAGCCAACAGGATGCGGCCCGAGCCCTCCCTGGCACGTCGCCGCGAGCCGCGCGGGGAAGAGTGACCTTAGGGCCCGCCTCGCACACACAGTCCAGGCACAGGTTGAAAGTTCAAGGCATTTTGTTTTTTCACCTGTTTCCTACAGTTCTAAGAAACTTCTGAAGAATTAATGTGTAACTATATCAGACACTCGGCGTTTTCTCCAGGGAAAAAAATGTTACAGTGGGGGAGGGAGGGGAAGTGGCTACTTGATGAGACACAAGAAGGTTTCCATAAAGTAAGAAAAACCCTCTCTAGGGGAAACGTGCACAACATCACATGTGCCTCTTACTCCGTCTCCACCATGTAGAATGGCTGAGTTTGCTCAGGGCTGGCACAGTGTGGGGCTGCTGGTGGTCACAGAAGGACTAGAGCAGCAGTTGGTGTCCTTGAAACCAGTGTACAGCCGTGATCGCCATGCCCTTCGTGAGTCTGGTGGGCCCAGGATCTGCTGGGGCCAATTTTGACATGAGGTGTTGAATGACAAAAGCAAATTAATGCAGCAAATGTAAAGACAGAGATAAGCTCTTTGCCAGGCCATCTTCTGGACCAGGAGTTTATGATTCTGAAACTATTTCTCCCTGGCCAGTGGTGGAGCCCCTCTGGCAGGGGCCTGAGCTTCATGCTACCCAAGTCCAAATCATTTTACTTTTTTCTAACAAAGTCTTAACTTGCCAACTGGCAGTATGCATTGTTACTGGCTTGATTTATCATGTGGAGAAAACAGATGCTTTGACATGATGACATACAGATTTTACTAACATTTCCTCCTATCATGAAATTTTCATATAAAGATGAATATTTTCTTGAGGCACCATTTATAAAGGTGGTTTTTATGTTAGAAGCTGGTGTTGGCCAGGCATGGTGGCTCATGCCTGCAATCCCAGCACTTTGGGAGGCCGAGGCGGGCGGATCACAAGGTCAAGAGTTCGAGACCAGCCTGGCCAATATGGTGAAACCCCATCTCTACTAAAAATACAAAAATTAGCCAGGCGTGGTGGCAGGCACCTATAGTCCCAGCTACTCAGGAGACTAAGGCAGGAGAACCGCTTGAACCCGGGAGGCGGAGGTTGCAGTGAGCCGAGATCGCACCACTGCACTCCAGCCTGGGTGACAGAGCAAGACTCTGTCTCAAAAAAAAAAAAAAAAAAAAGAAAAAAAAGCTGGTGTCTTTTAAAAATCCTTTTGTAAATTAGTTTAAGAAGAGTTAAACACTAGCCCTTTCCTTGTTCAGTTCACCTGGTCTGTGTATGCATGCTTTTAAATGTGTACCAGGCATATGAAGTGGTTGTGATTTGTAAACTATCATCATAAACTCTTTAAATCGTGCCTTTTACACTCTTGCCACCAGGTGGCTAAGAAAAAAGAAATCAAGAAAAAAATCTAACAGTTATGCAAAGGACTCGTAATCACTTTCAAGTTCTGCTTCAGTGGTGAAAGCACTGAAATATGAAACTATAGACGGACTGCGTTTCAAGGAGAACTGCTGAATAAGTGACAGGCATTTCAGGCAGCGCCTGGCCAGATGGACAGCTCATGAGTGTTCTTATTTTCTCAAATATTGGCAATGAGAAACCAGATTTTACTGATCTAAAGCTTTTGGAGACTCTCTCAGCCTGTTCCACCTCCGTGCTGTCCCCTGGATGTCGTTATTGTCTGGACCAGTTAGATTTGGGACAGAGGTTCAGCTTTGGCCTCTTGGATTTCCAGAGTGGAGGATGCCTGAATCCTGACCACAGCAGCAGGCCGCCCTTATCCTTAACACATCAGCATCAGGGAACGACATCTGCAGAGATGTTCAGTGCCCTCAGAATTGGCTCTAGGAACCCAAAGTAAAATTCTCCAAACTGATGTTAAGGTCTCATGCATGTCTTTCTTTGATTCTGTGTATTAACAGTAAGATGCTCTGAGGAAATCCATGCACGAGGGATGATGGCGTGGCAGGCTGGAACACGCTTTTTAGATTTACTTTCGTGGACTGGATCTGTTAAGAGTAAGGCCAGCAACCTAGGGCGCAAACCATGCTCTCCCCAACGTTTCCGCAGCGTCATGAAGGACGCTTTTGTCCCATGAAACAAACCCTACCCGTCTTCTTGCTGGGGGGTCAGCGGCTGCTCTGCTTCTCCTGTGCACCCAGGCTTGCTCTTCAGTTCTCTAACTTAGTAAGTTGGACTGGCAGCCTCTTGGTTGTATGCCATTTTATTCTTGATTCACTTTTCTGATTCAAAGTGAACCTGAGTGCCTTAATCCTCTAAGGGGAATTAATTGCTTGTTTCAGTGCTTAACTCTGATCCTGGCTCAGTCCCCATGGGGACAAGTTTCTTCCTGTTAGGATCTGTGTGTGTTGTTCAAAACACAATCAGAAAGGTAATGAAGTTTTTCTTATGACAGAAGCCAGAAATGCAGGCTATTTTCTTTTCTATTGCATAAGTAGTGTTCTCAAACTTTATGTTATGAAGTATGCTATTGAACTCAATACATAAAATGTAGAAAATTTTAGTTGGTCATTCTAGCAGGCTGGATTATTTCCTAGAAATGAAGGTTAACTTGTATTGCCTGGTTTTATTTTACAGAAATAAGCTATTATCTTCTGCAGAAGACAGTTACTGAACTGATTTTCCAGAGTTGGAATTAACCTTCTGTGGCCTAATCACCTTCATTCCTGTGGAATATCACCCTCCCAAGCATTTTTCTTGGTTTTGGAAAATCATTAAGGCCACAACCACTATTCGATATGCCTGATGCCCTCTCCCACTTACAATGTGTTCATTTTTATTTTTTACGGGGCTTCATTGAGAAGACTATAGCTAGTAGATATTTCTAGAAGATCTTGATAAAGGATGGAGTTAGGTGGAGACCTGAGGAGGGAGCAGGGATAAGGAAGGGCCAAGGGAAAGAGGGAATTCACGTTCATCAGGTGCTCATGCCTGCACAGTCGGCAGTCAGTGGAGGGTAACCCTTTGGGGTAAATAGGAGGAAATAGAAGCTCAAGGACTTGAAATCACTTCCCCAAAGTCCCACAGGTGCTCAGGGGTGGAGGCAGGAACTCAAGTCAGGCCTGTTATGGCACAGTGGATTGTTTGATACTTGCCATGCACTCTGTCCCTAAATGCCCATCTACGGAATTCTGAGGTTGCCTTTCCTGATGCTGGCCCTGCAAGGGCCGGGCTCACACTGTGTCTGATGCAGCAGGGCTGACTTGGGGGCAATTACTTCACATTAGGTAGAGACCAAGAGAAATACTTGTTTTAATCTGGAAAACTCAGATGGCTTGCCTACAGCCGTTTCTTAACCATTACTCATTAAACCAAGCCCTTACATTTTATCTAAGACTCTGACTCTAACCCTGTGCCATGGAAAAACAAACAAACAAAAAAAAACTAGCATGGTGAGATGGGGCAGGGTTGAAGACACAGTAACATGTGGCTCTCAGAAGGTGGCATCCCCTTCTGCAGTGGCAGTGTCACCCCTCCCAGCCCGGCCCAGGGGCCTGGTGCACCCAAAGAGGAGGCTGACATTCTCCCAGCCAGAATGAATCACAGGCACGTTCTGCTGCAGTTCTGAGAGGCATCTGGCCAGTGTCATAGACTTTTCATGTGTCCTATTGGTTGTGATCCTCACAGCAGCCCTTGGAGATGGGCTGAACATGAGAGACAAGGAACAAGAGTACAAGGAGATAGAAGCTGAAAAAACAACAAACAAAACCCAAAGCTAGCAGAAGGAAAGGAACAGTAACGATTAGAGCAGAGATAAACAAAATAGAGAATTTTAAACAGAGAAAATCAGTCAAACCGAGAGTTGGCTGTTTGAAAAGACTAACAAAATTGACAGACCTTTAACTTAAATAAAAAGAAAAGATCTAAATAACTAAAACCAGAAATGGATGAGAAAACATTATGTCCTACAAAACAACACATCTTGCAGAAATAAAAAGGCCAAGAGAATATTATGAACAATTATGCCAACAAATTGTCTAACCTAGATGAAATGGACAAATTCCTAGAAAGACACAACCTACCAAGACTGAACAGACCTACAACTAGTAAAGAGACTGAAGCAGCAGTCAAAAATCTCCCCCAAAAGAAAAGCCCAGGACCAGATGGCTTCACTGGTAAATTCTACCAAACATTTACAGAATTCACACCAGTCCTCCTGAAATTCTTCTAAAGAATGAAGAAAAAGGAACATTTCAGTGTTGAGCATCACCCTGATACTAAGGCCAAAGACACTCCAAGAAAGAAAACTACAGACTAATATTCTTGATGAAGATTGATGCCAAAATCCTAAACAACACACTAGCAAACAGAATTCAACAACACATTAAAAGGATTATGCAATGGCCAAGTGGGATTTATTCCTGGAATGCAAGAATGTTTCAATATAAGAAAATCAATCAATGTAATACACTACATTAACAGAATGAAGGAAAAAACACACAATCACTTCAATTGATACAGAAAAAGCATTGGACAAGATTCAACACAACTTCATGATTTAAAAACACTCAACAAAGGAACAGAAGGAAATTACCTCAACATCATAAAGGCAGTATATGAAAAGCCCACAGCTAACATGATACTCAGTGATGCCAGAATGAAAGCTTTTCTTCTAAGATCAGGAACAAGAAAAGGATGCTGCTTTCATCAGTTCTATTGAACATAGTTCTGGGAGTCCTAGCTGGAGCAATCAGGGAAGAAAAAGAAATTTAAAAGGCATCCAAGTCAGAGGTAAGAAGTAAAACTAACTCTATTTGTAAACAATATGGTCCTGTATAGAAAATGTAAAAATTCCACCTTAAAACTTTTAGAACTAATAAGCAAATTTAGTGAAGTTGCAGGAGACAAAATTCACACAAATAATTATTGCATTTTAATACACTAACAATAAGCAATCTGAAAAGACAATTAAACTATTCCATTTATGATAGCATCAAAAAGAATAAAATACTTGGGAATAAACTTAACCAAGCAGGCAAGATGTGTACACTGAAAAGTACAACACATTGCTGAAAGCAATTAAAGAGGACACAAATAAATGGAAAGACATCCCATGTTCATGGACTAGAAGACAATATTGTTCACATGTCAATACTTCCTAAAGTGATCTACAGATTAATGCAATCCTTTAATGCAGAAAGAGGAAAACCCAATCCAAAAATTTATATGGACATATCAAAGGACCTTAAATAGACAATGTCATCTTGGAAAAGAACAATGTTGGAGGTCTCATACTTCCTGACTTCAAAACTTACCATAAAGTTACAGTAATCAAAATAGCATAGAACAGGAATTCCTCCTTATCTGTGGTTTTGCTTTCCATGGTTATTGTTTAATGGATACAAAGTTTCAGTTTTGCAAGATGAAAAGGTTCTGGAGACCTTTTTCACAACTCAAATATACTTAACACTACTGAACTGAACACTTAAAAATAGTTATGATAAATTTTATGTGTATTTTATCACAATTTTTAAAACTCCACAAATTAAAAAACAGGAAATACAGAGAAGGATTTGGTTTATCAGATAAAATTTAAAACAAGTAAGGAACAAAAAGCATAGGGAAGTGTAGGGTGCTTTGCAAACCATCTCTGCCATTGCAGAGCCTGAGTCCTACACCATACTTGACAGGGTCACCTCCCTTGGGCCTTGGGGTCAGTGCAAGTGACAGAGCCAGAGAGGCTTTTGGAGTCCAGCAGGCCCAGGTTCAGTTCCTGCTGCTGCCTCTCACCAGCTTTGGGCCAGAGTCCTCATCTTAGTTTCTTCATTTGTTACATGAAGATAATACCACCTGCTTTACAGAGTTGACAGCATTCAATAAACTGAGATGACACAGGCTACTTAGTGCGGGGCCCAGCACACCCAGTGAACCTCGGTCATCGGAAAGCAAGGTCCCAGAAGTCCTCGCTGGGAATTAGCCTTCTTCCGAAACACCTTCTTCCAACTCTCTTCTCCTCCTACCTCTGTCCTAAGCCTGCTTGTCCACTCCTGGATGAAATATTTTTCTTCCTTTGCAGTTGAATCCCCGGAATAGTGAAAACAATGACCATTGTGTGTCGAGTACCTGCTCTGTCCTGGCATCTTACAACTCTATTCCAAAGTCTGTGCTGCTTCCACTTCTTTCCATTTTGCAAGTTCTCAGCCTGGCAGCAGTCTCCCTGCCCAAGTGGATAGTGCCACCACCTCTTACTGAAGGAGCGGTTTCTGAGGGAGAGCGCCTGTGCTGTGCAGCTGTCTCCCGCGAGGCGCCCTTTGACAAGTCTGTCTTCTGTCTCCCGTCAATGACACTGGCTTCATGGAGTCTCATTGCATGCCCAGCACTTAGCACAGGGCGTCCCTGCATGGCTGTGTTGTTCTCTGCATGGCTGCGTTAGGCTTTCCTTTTCCTGCAAGTGCTGCCTCGTCTCAGCAGCAGGAAGAGCAAGTCCTTTCTCTGCCTCCCCGCTGCCTGGCTCCTTCAGCTGTCACCAGCCATCCCCTCTACCCAGCCCTCACTCTGGTGCCACAGTTGCTACTTTCCTGGCATCTTCACGGGGACCTGACATACCCTTGAGTCTCCTGTACCTGAAGAAAACCTCCTTGCCATCCTTCTAAGCAAGCAGTTTCTGTCTTGTCGCTTCCTTTCTGGCTCACATCAAGTCTCTCAGAGGAGGGGGCTAGGGCTGGCGGGTGCAGCAAGGGAGAAGACAGGGAGGACAGGCCCTGTGTCCAGCTTCCTCCTAAATGCTACTCAAACGACCCACAAGGACAGTGGAGGAAAGCGGGCGACATGCTTCTGGAAGATGGAAAACAGAAGTGAGTGACAGCTGACTTAAGCTAGAGACACCCAAAACTTAAGCTCCTGCACAGTGAGAGGCTGACAAGTAGTCAGCTGAGCAGTGTCTGCAACGCTGGAGGACTCCAGAACCGCAGGCCACAGAGGCAAGGACGGGCCAAGACATGGAAAGGCTGGGAGTGTGCACAAGGTGCAGGGAGACCCCACTGCCTCCCCTCACACCTGGCAGAGGACGGCAGGTTCCTTTCTGGAGAGCTTGACAAGAACACCTCCGTGCTGGGGACACAGGCCTAGCTGAGTGGTGGTGAGGTGGCACCCTGAAAACAAGCATTGGGGGAAAGTCTGCAGAGCTCCCAGCGCCTCTCCCCAGAGCCCCGTGTGAGGCCTGCCACCTGGCAGAGCTCAGCCTCACTTCCAAAGAGTGGCTCAGCTTTTCCAGCCGAGATCACATGTGAAGAAAATCTCTTGAAACACAGATACCAAAACGGAGAAAAGAGGGAGTTAGGAGAAATGGAGGCAATGAAGGGAATGAAGAAAACTTAAAAAAAAAAAAGTATTGAGCCTGTGAATGAACAAGAAGTTGAAAAAAACACACACAACAAGAAAAATATATTGGAAATAAATATCATGGCAAAAAAATTTTTAATAGAAGAAATGAAGATAAAGCAGAATATAATATAGACGTGGAGGAAAGGAGAAAATATAAGAGCATTGGAGGCTGAAGTCAGAACCTCCATTGCCAGAATACTGGGAGAGCCAGAAAGAACAAAGAGGAAGGAGGGGGAAGAAAATGCCCCCGTGATCCAGGATAAGGAGCATTCAGATGAAAATTCCAGCACAATCAATGAAAACAGAGTTTACATCATCAGAAAATTCTAGAATCTGAGGGATAAAAGGAAGCCCTTAAGAGCCTCCAGGGAAGACCTCGAGTCACACACAGGGGACCTGGATCACAGCGCACTGACTTCTCCACAAGAACTCCGAAAGTTAGAAGACAATGAAGAAATGTCTTTAAAGTTCTGAGGGAAATGATTTCTAGAATCCTCTAACCAGCCACGTTATTAACCAAAAGTGGGAGAGAATACACTTCAGCAAAATGTGGCCGACATCCCAGCCAGAGGACGGGACAGGAATGAGGGTGGCCTGGATGGCAGCGACACAGAGAGCCCAGACTAGAGCTGGCAGGGAGGACTTCCCAGCGGATGGTCAGGACCCGGGTTCTGGCCATGCTCTCAGAAAATGTGAGGCTGAATTACAATCCTAGAAACTAAGCAAAATGCAAAACAAAAAAAAACAAACTTGAAGCAATTTTTAATTTCAAGAAAAACATAAAGTTGTCCAAGAAAGGAAATGTAATCATAGTATGCTCAGTGTCTTAGCTAAGAGCCGTGTTTGCATGGTTCTAATGCCGAAACAGATCTGGGTCTGACCCAAAACTATGATGAGTCTGTTGGGAGGATGGCAGGATGTGGTAGGAGAGCCAAGGGTCAGGCTTCTACAGTGATGACAGCAGTGGCACATGCTACATGTCAACAGATCACACGGGACCACGTGTGTTGGTACCCACCGCAGTCTCCGAGGCAGGCTGCTACTGTGACTTCAGTTTACAGTTGAGGAAGCTGAGGCACAGAGGTTATATGATCTGCCTAAAGTCACACAGTTAAAGTCTGTGCTTTAGAACCACTGTGCTCACCCACTTTTTGAGCAGAAGGGCAAGATATGATTTAAGACATCAAGAAGTAGCAGTGTAAGTAACAATATGGAGATAAATGCCAAACACAACAGTTAAAGGCCTTAAAAGTGTTGTCTCCAGGGAGTGGAAAGGGGTAGGAAACTTCATTTTTCTTATAAAGCAATCTATTGACATTATGGACACATGTCATTTTAAAAAACTGCATCAGGGAAAGCCAGGCAGGCACCTGGCTGTGGAGAGCTGGTCTGCAGTGTGACTACGGCCCTTCCCGGCTGGCTGGTCCTAGATCGCCACCAGCCTGGGACTCGGCTTCCTCACCTGCAGGTGCTGGACCAAACGGTTTCCAAGTTCTCTTCTGGCTCTTCATGTTCCAGCAACAAACAAGACCAGTGATTTAGAGAGCACGTGTGCTATAACGACAGCTAGACAGAGTGATGTGACAGACTGAGTAGGCCCTGCCTGCTACTCCTGCCCCCTCCAGGTCAGGAGCTGGCGGGGGCAGGAGCCACCTGGATGAGGGGGGAGAGGGTGCAGGAGATGAGGTGGGAGAGTTGAGTCTGCAGCAGGAGATTGACAAGGACCCTCTGGGTGGTGCACTGGGGACAGGCTCCAGGGGAACAAAGATGACGGGGATGCAGGCAGGCATTGGAGGAGGAGAGCAGGGTGGGAGACGTGGCAGGGGAAGCGCTGATGGGTCTCGCTGGGGGCTGGAATGCAGGTGTGGGGAGGGACATGAGTCCTTCCAAATGCTGAGTCCCCAAGGCAGCTACACAGCAGGATCCAGACCATCATCGCCCCCCGGGTGCTCGTCTTTTGGGATGGCTCCTTGCCCGCCGTTGTAGACAGCCGCTTCCATCCAGTGCCCTCTCCAGACACCAGCGCTGCTCTCAGCCGGTGCCTTTTGTCATTTTCTCGTACACCCCCGCTCGTTTTCCCCAGCAGCCTAGTCCTGGCAATTTTAGGCCTGAGCACTTGCCTCTTCTCTTCCCTCAGTACCGTCCTACCCCAGGTTCTCCTTAATTCACATCTCAACTTTCCTATCCCAGCATGCCCCCCAGGTCTAATCTGTGTCCCCACACTGGCTAGGGCATCCCAGGGCTATCACATGGCCAGGCCCACAGGGCTCACATATCTGGCTAGCCTTGTGTTTTTCCCATGGCCACACCTTTCCTAGGGAAATGTGCCTGAAATCTGGGAAATACTGATGTTGCACAGGCTGGTGACAGAACCAAGAGGCAGCAGACGTGCCTCTTGAGCAAAATGAGGCCTAGAGCCCCCCAGAGCAGCTCTTGTTTGCTGAGAAGAAAACAGAAGTCCCATGAGTTCAGTGTGACTTCAGTTTCTTCAGGGTCCACTGTCCACATGATTGGTGGCAAGTGCTGGTGTCCGGGGCCATTTCTGGCGGGTCACGAGCTGCTGCTAGTACCCAGATAGCCGCATTTGTTTTCCTGCACCTGCAGTCCCGTCTGCAAAGCCCATCTCAAGGAGTCGCCCCACAGGCTGTCACCTTGTGGCAGGGGCACACAGGGCAGCGGAGCGAGGGGCCGGGGAGAGCGGCCCCCACCCCTTTAATGTTCGTTTCCATTTTTGTTTGAGTCACTTTCACGCAAATCACTTCTGTCCTTATGTACGTAACAGTCTGTGGCCCAGACCCAAGCAAGTGGTAAATATTTACCTTCACGCTGGAGCCAAGATCGCTGTGGGGAGTCCCGTGAAGCATCACTGCCCTCTAAGACCTTGGAAAGGGAAACACTAGAAGGTGTGGGTGCTGAGCTCCACTATGTCAGACTGCCAGGACCCAAGTGGAACTCAGTGCTGAAATCTGGGTTCTCACTGCAGCTGGATAGCAGGTGGTTACAAAATTATATGTATTTTTAGGGTTATTTCTAATTTTTCTATAATAGTTATTGGCAATTTTCAAAGTCCTTTAAGAAACACTGAAAACTGCTCAAGAAAATGGCAGTTCTGCAGGGCTCAGGTAGCAGGGCAGGCTGTTGGGACAGGTTTGACAGACTGTCCTAATACAAGCAGCGCCTTTTCCCAGATCAGCAGCTCTAGAGGGTGGTGGCCTTGCCTGGAACCTCCGCAACCTCCGTGCCCACCACACAAGGGCTGAGAACAGTGAGGTGTGGGCTGTGCTGGGCTCAGGAGCAGGAGTAGTTGCTCACCTGGACAGGGTATGTCTGGGAGGGCCGTACTAGGGCCTGGACAGGGCGTCTTCTGGCCTTGAGCTGCTACGATGGGGGTAGGAGTTGGGAAGGGTGGAAGGCTGGTACCCTCAGGGAGTCGGGGAGGCTGCGCAGTCAGCAGGTCAGGACTGTGTTCCTCAGAGAAGGGTGGCCTGTGCAGGCGAGGCAGGGCTGCCCCTGCAGGGCTGAGGAGCATTAGTCCATCCACGTGGTGTGGGGAGGCTGAGGGCACGGTCCTCCTGCCCAGAACGCAGGTGTCCTGTCTGCTACAGACACATCAAGGAAGTCACCAGTGTGTGCCCCTTTCTCTAGCCTAGGGATTGGCAAACCCAAAAACACCATGCCCACAGGTTAGAGCCGACCTGGTGCCCGTTTGTGAACGGCTCACAAGCTAGGAATGGCTTTCACATGTTTAAATGGCTGCAAGTCAAAATATCACATGATGTGTGAAAACTGTAGGCCATTCTCATCTGCGTCAGTAAGTAACGCCTTATCTGAGCACAGCCAGGCGCATTCAGGTGGTGCGGCCCCAGTGGAGGCTCTGTGGGCCGGGAGCCGGGTCCCAGGTGCAGACACAGAGCTCCCACCGCGGGCTGACCTGTGGCTTCCCCTCTCCCCGCAGCTCTGCCCGGATGGCCCTCGTCTTCGTGTACGGCACCCTGAAGCGGGGTCAGCCCAACCACAGGGTCCTGCGGGACGGCGCCCACGGCTCCGCAGCCTTTCGGGCGCGCGGCCGCACGCTGGAGCCCTACCCGCTGGTGATCGCGGGGGAGCACAACATCCCGTGGCTGCTGCACCTGCCCGGCTCGGGGCGCCGCGTGGAGGGCGAGGTCTACGCGGTGGACGAGCGGATGCTGCGCTTTCTGGACGACTTCGAGAGTTGCCCGGCCCTGTACCAGCGCACGGCGCTGCGGGTACAGCTGCTGGAGGACCGGGCCCCGGACGCAGAGGAGCCGCCAGCGCCCTCCGCGGTGCAGTGCTTCGTGTACAGCAGGGCCACCTTCCCGCCCGAGTGGGCCCAGCTTCCGCACTATGACAGCTACGACTCCGAGGGGCCGCACGGGCTGCGCTACAACCCCCGGGAAAACAGATAAGGGGGACGGGCAGGGTGGGCCTAGGTTTGAGAGCCTTGGGGCTCCAAGATGCGCCCAGCCCATGCTGGGTGAAGGCGGAAGCAGAACAGGGCCCTTTCCAACTAATCTGCGGGAAAAGGAACCAATCTTTCAGTGGCAGCTGATTTTACAAATAATGTTGAGATACGAATAGCAAGGTGCTTCCCTCCCATCTTTCTACCTGGTAAGAAAAATTTAGGATTTTAATTCCCCTAAATGACATTTAGAGAACTCGTGTTATGCCTAATTCTTCTTCTGCTCCTCTTCCTCCTCCTGTTGTTTCTGCTGTTGGCTCTGCTTTGAGCTCAAGATAATATTTAAGATCAGTGTAAAGACTTGGTGTTGCTGCTAGATTTTAGCAGCCCTACTATACTGATTCTGGCCTGTAGCCCCTGAGAAAGCCGATTTTACACAGCTGAGTAGAATTTGTAAAAAAAATCCACAGGGCAAGCATGCTGTATATCAGAGTGCGTATAGCACCATTCTTCCTAATTTTTAGATCAAACTTCACAGCAAATATTAAAGGTTATTTAAATTTGAAGTCGATGTTTTGGGAAATCAGATATAAAAGTGTTGGTACTGTGTTTGACCCCCACGTTTTTTGGTATACTTATTTGGTAGAAGGTTCTTTACATTCTGATCTAGCAAAATAATGAACACCCACTTGCTGGTAGACACAGCTGAGTGCCCGGACTTCAAGTGGAAGTTTATCTGAGCCCAGATCTCAGTAGCCAGACCCCGTCCCTGCCCCCTGAAGGGAGAGCATTTGGGGGTGGGTCCTTTCAAAGAAGAGCCAACGCATTAGTAATTTGTTCTTCAGGCCTGACAGAAGCTTAGCTTCCAAATACAAACAGCACTTAAAATAATTTTAGCAAGGCACAAAGTACCAATTACTACCCACCTCCATCTGATAATTGTCAGCATCGATTCAATTCGGTGCACGGCTCTTTGCTTCTGCTTCCCAGGAAAGTCTAAAATGTATTCCAAGAATTTCAGAACCAAATGAAAATGCAGCTGCTGTGATCCTTAGTAACCTCGTTCTCTGTTGGGAGAGCTCACTTACTCTTCAACTTAATAGCAGACTGTGATCGCTAACTGCATCTGGCACAAAAACATGATCATTATTTTTAGCTTCTTTTGCTTAATTGGAAACTTGCTTCACAAAAAACACAAAAAGGCTAGGATGGGTCTCAGCTGATGAGCTCCTGGTGGCCCTGTGCTTGATGGGGTGGGTGAGGCAGCCCAAGCTCCTTGTGACTGCCCTGGCTTGTGCAATGGGGAAGGGACCAGGCAACGCGCTCATCCTCAAAACAGTGGAGACAGCACCCCCGGCCAACCAGGAGGCTTCAAGATGACCTCCAGGGGGGTCAGCCACCAACACTACACCCACATAGAGACACAGCAGGAAAGGGATTGCCAAAATCTGCATTTGCAGTCTCTGGTCCTTAGGAAGTTATGAAAATCAGCACCAGGAGTGAGGGCCTCACTTCCAGAAGTAGTAAGGCAATCAGATGAAAAAATGGCAAGTGCTAATTTAATAAAGCAAGGCAGAGAACTGACATTTGTATCAATCTCTTAAAAGGATCACAAAGAAATGCTGGTAGTCTACTGGCAGAGCCTGTCGCCTATGTGTACATTGTCTTCATTCAAACAAAGGGCAAACTAATATTTAGACAAATGCTCAGTTTTATTGATTTAATTTTGACACTAGGAAATCTCACAGCAGAAGTACAAATCATATGTACAAGTATTTATATCAGTGAAAATTTCCATTGGTGATTTTTTGGCAGAATATTGGTCTTGACTCTGGAATAAATGACGACGTAAATGTAGCTGCACAGGGGTGTTCCTGTAAAATGCTTGAATCAATCGTGTGTGAAAGCATCATCCAAATGGCTAATTAAATTGGGTGATGACTGAAAGGTTATAAATCCTTCATTCCAGCTCCACGAGCAGATCCCCTTCTCCAACTGTGTCTCCAGCTCGACAGTGCACAGATTTCACCTTGAATTTTCAGAAATGCAGGGGGAGGGGAGAGTAAGAATTAGTAACCAGAACCAAGAGGCGGCAGGCTCCTAATCCATTTCTAGAAATGCACAGTCCTGCAGGCTCAGCAGCACAGGGACAAGCCACCCCACCAGAGCCCATCGAAGGGACCCTGGTGAACAGGGAGGCGCCATGGTGGCCGTGGCTCACCCCTCCCCTCTGTCCTCGGCACCCTCACAGTGGCTGGCCTGAGGGCTGCTCTCCGGAGCACTTGCGCTGTGGCCTGCGCTCTGGCACCCTCAGGTCTAGGCGGGCTCTTCACTGCCAGGTAAGTTCTAACCCCTAGCCTCCTTCTCTGTGGTTTTTAGGTTGTGGAAATGTTCTCCGAGAATTAATGGAATACTTAGTGTAAAAGAAAAAAAGGAACAAAACACACAACAGTCAGATCAGCTGCTGAGTAAGAGGAGGACCTCCCTAGCCTGGGCGGCACCTTCCTTCTGAAGGGAAATGGAGTCCTTGGCAGGTGGGGCTGTGCGGTCGCCCTTTCCAGCACCATGGGTGTATGGAACTGTGCCTTTTTGTCCTGCCCATTTCAGTCAATCTTTATCAAGTTTTGCTTTCCCAAATTTGTGTTCTGACTTAAAATTAGCAAGGAGGGGGTTGAGGTTGGGAAGAGACAGTCATTTGACTTCTTAGAGGCTCTTGCTTGGGCCTGAAAATGAAAAATGGGTTAGAACTAATCAGCCACTGCAGATGCTGCTTGGACTGAAGAGGCTGCTTTCCACAATGCTCCTGCCTCCATTTAGCAGCCCTACTAGGGGACGCAGTGTTAGTGATGCAGCGATGACCAGAGTAGAGGATCTGTTTCCTTTGTGAACTTTTTTTCTCTGTGGTCTCACAGGTAGGAACCAGGGCCTGCTACTCTGCACGGGGGCTTTGGGCCACTTCTGCTTTTCCTGGTTGGGTTGGAACTGAGAGGCCTGGGGATGGGGAGAGGTGAACAGAATGCACAGGAAGACTCCAACCGGGAGGGCCGAGGGAGACCCAGGCCACGAGGACAGGAAACCCACTACCGCATGGCACCATGCCCCTTCAGGGAACTGAGGCCAAGTTCATTTCTGCATTAGCACCTCAGAACTGCAGCACAGGGCCCTTGGCATGCGGCGGACACACGTTCTCGGTCCCCCACAACTTAGGCCAAGTTCTCATCATGGATGGATGTCGTGACACTAGGGCAGCACAAATGTTAAATCCCAAAGAACAGATACAAATATTTACATGAACAGAAACCAACATTTTCTTGTTCACTTTTTAAAAAAAGTAATTTAGAAAGAATTCCTTAAAAACACCGCAAATCATGCCATCCTACTCTCCATACCCCAACACCACAGTGCAACTGTCCACACCCCTCCAGACCAGCTGGCCGGGCTCAGGAGTCCCTGGCATACACCTGGGCCTCTGTTCTCCCAGCCGGGACCAGGCATGACATCCCTGCTGCCCCTTGTCTAAGAATCCATTTCATTGCCTTCTGCAGTGACAGAGCATGAGACAGAGGTTGTGTGTCTCTCCGATGCAAACCTGGGTATGAACTGATGGATCTCTCTTTGCACCTGATGTCCCCAAGGCATGGCCACATGCAGAACCCGGCCAGCCTTGCGCTTCCAATCCTGCTCTCCCATGCAGACACTTCCAAAGCAAAACGGCCCTCAGAAAAGGATCATTTACCTACTAATGGCATCTTTTTAGTCTTTTTAGTCACAGGAAGAATAATGAAGTTACTGCTTAAAAGGACTTTCCTATCTTCTTCAAGAAAAAAATACACTTAAGTTTCACTACTAATGAATTTCAGTACTAATAGATATTTTTTTCTGCCTAAATAATTAAGTCCCACATATACATGGGGTTTCGGCTCCTCTTGATCTGCAACTGAATTGTTCTCTTTGTAGAGAAATTGTCTTGAAGAGTTACATTAATTTTTGCAATCTGTAAAACCATTTCCTGCTGTGTCACCTAAGTCTCAGATAACTAACTGCCTTCAAGACAGATGTAAACATTAAAAATTAAAGACCCCTTAATTTGAGACATTAAGGTGAAGAACAATTGTTCTTTGACTACCTGAACATAAAGCACAGACTTTTTGGAAGGCATGCTCTCTACGCGACAGGGACACATCAGAGCAGAATGGCAAAAGCTCCCAATCCTAACCTCCTCCTCTGTAGAAGCGAGGGGGAGAGGGCGCCTCTGTGGCCCTTTCCAGCCAAACCACCCACGATTCAAAGGTGGGCGTTCCTCCATCCCACGGCCAGCCTGGGCTGATGGAGCCTTAGGGACTCACCGTGCCAGTTTTCCCAGCTGTCATACTATTCTGCATTTTCATGGCTTCAATCACACAAATTTCTTGACCTTCTGCTACCTGGAAAACAAACATGGGCAGAAGTTTTAAAAGCATTCAAATTTTGCAATAACACTTAGGAATGAAGCCATTAAGAAATTCTTTGTCAAATGCCCCAAAATATGTGTCTATGAACAGCAGCAACAATCCCTAAAGTTTCCTATTCCAAGCTCATCTTTAGGAACAGTAGAAAAAAGCCATTCTCTCTCTCATAAAGTCCTCGTTGGAAAAAAAAAATCCCTGACCCTGGAGAACTGGGGACCCTGGCGGCAGGGCCTACCCTGGGGATCTCTGAGTCTGCCTCTGCCACTAACAGAGGTGTTGGGAAATTGGAATGTTTTCCACTTACCTGAAATGTCCAGAATAGGCAAATCTCTACAGACAGACTCGAGGTTGCCTGGGGTTGAAGAGGGAAGGGGAGTCACTGCTGAAGGGTACAGGGTTTCTTTTGAGAGTGATAAAAATGTTCCAAAATTGATTGTGGTGACAACTACACAACTCTGAATGGACTGAAACCACTGAATCGTACACTTTAAAGGGCTAAATTGTATGTGAATTACATCCCAGTATAGCTGTTAAAAAAAAAAAAAAAAACCCACCACCAAATATACATATTTCTGTCTATAGTCCCGGGGAGCTGGGAACGGCTCGGCCCTGGCGCCACAAGGACCACTGTCCCATCCTCTGCAGGATACAGCAAGTACCCACAACGAGGCACAAGGCAGCTTCCGGAAAACCCGTCCAGACACAGGAATGACTTCCAGAGCTACATGCATTCCATGCTAGGAAACTGGGAACGCCCACGGGCCTTTGCTCAGACTGCGTTCAGAACTTGCCTTTCATTCTGAGGGGAAGCCAGGCTGAGCTGGGTGTAAGCCCACTGGGGTTAAGCCCGAGGCTTCCCTGCAGGAGTTAGCTGCAGCTGAAAACCATGCTGCGCACTCACATCGCTCTGCCTCGATGGGTCAGCATCCTGAGCCGGCCAAGTTTTTCTTTTGCCTCCCAGTCTTTGAAACGGGCAAGTCCAGGTTCCTAGGGCAATGGCTATGTCGTGTGGGTGGGTGTCCTAGCGTGGGGCTCCTGGTCCTTCACACCATTGTGGCCATATTCGTTCAATGCCGCAGAAGTGCCTAGAGAATGTTCTTTCCTGAAATCCCCAGATGATCTCCAAGTCCCCCTCTGGGCCCCCCGTGTGGCGCAAGCTGTCTTGCTGGCACTCTGGAGCGCCTGAGCCGATGTACTCTTTTCCTCTGCTGTTCAGGTGGTGGGCTGCTTTTTCCTGGCACAGAAATATAGGAAGAGAGACGATGCCAAGGCTTCGGCGCTGGCATGGAGGAGAGACACCGCGCTGAGGAGCTGGGCCTGGAAGCACTGCCCGCGCTGCCCTTTTTGATTCATTTTCACCTGGCATCTGCATTCCAGGGAGAGCAAAGAATTGGCCTCGAGGGCTGTTTGCAGGGGGATGGGAGGGGCAGCCCATAGACAATGCAGAGGCCCCCATCAGCGGTGTCAGAACAGTCACTCCCTCCAGTTGGCATTTTAGAGCCTTTTTTCTCTCTTCAAAGGCAGGCAGAGACCAGGGAAGCCAGGAGCAGGTCCAGTTCACTGCAGCACACCTGCCAGCCAGCTCCACACAGGGGACCCTGGAAGCCTGGCCGTGTCCTCTTAGAAGCTGGACTCACTGTGACCGACTCTGACCTAGGACTGAGCACTCAGGCAACAGGACCGGGGACTCTCTGGGAAATGGATCCGAGACTCAACATAGTAGAAATGCCGTCCAAAAATGAGGAATCCACCCTCCCGCTCTGGGCACTGTTCTCTCTCCAGGTGGTGGAGCTTCCTGGGGACTGCATGCCGGCCTCCCACACACCCACCCAGCTCTTCCTCTGCAGGCATCTGAGGGCCCAGGACTGGCCAGAGCCCCGTCCCCCCGCCATGCACATTGGCTTCACATGGGTGGCACAGCCCCTGCCCTCTCTGCCAGTAGGTGTGCCCTTCCACCACATGTCCCCTCCCATCCCCTTGCTCAGAACCTGCGGGCCAGACAGGCAGACAGCTCCTGCTTCTGTTTTACAGGATCTTCAAGTGAGCGCGCTAGCAACTAAACTGCAAATATGAAGAAATGCGGCCTGGGGATTTCCCAAGGTCACGCCAGGGGCAAAGGCCAGCCTGACCTGGCTACAGCTCTACTCTGGGCCCCGTCAGGGCCTGGGAGCAAGCGAGTGGTGGACAGGAGCTTAAGGGGCTCTGCTGTGGCTGCCACTGACCATCTTTCTGGCTGGCTCTGTGCTTCTAATGTGGGCGATTTGCAAAGAGGTAACGCACAGGTAACTGCAAGTGCTGGGTCCCCAGTTGTTCATCAGAACAAAACCTCAGATTTAGCCCAAGACAATCAGGAAAAGTGGGGCGGCCTGAAATTCAAATAGTCCTTCCGTCTGATTGTGAGAGTCCGGCAATTCAATTCAAAGGACTTTAAAGCAGGCGTGTCCCCACTGAAGCGATCCCATCTTCTGCCCCATCCAGGCACAGCACTGAATCATAGAATTAGATCCTCCCTGCTCCATCTGCCTTTCACTCCTATTTCCCCTCCCTAGTTCCTCTCGTGGTGTCTACTAGTCTACTTATTTAGCTCTATCCTATCTATCTTATCTGTCTATCTGTCTGTCTATCTATCTATCTATCCTATCTAATCAATCTATCTGTCTGTCTATCTATCCTATCTAATCTATCTATCTGTCTGTCTGTCTGTCTATCTATCTAATCTATCTAATCTATCTATCTCAGAGACAGAATCTCGGTCTATCTATCTATCTATCCTATCTAATCAATCTGTCTGTCTGTCTGTCTATCTATCTAATCTATCTAATCTATCTATCTTAGAGACAGAATCTCGGTCTATCTATCTATCCTATCTAATCAATCTGTCTGTCTGTCTGTCTGTCTATCTATCTAATCCATCTAATCTATCTATCTTAGAGACAGAATCTCGGTCTATCTATCTATCTATCCTATCTAATCAATCTGTCTGTCTGTCTGTCTGTCTGTCTATCTAATCTATCTAATCTATCTATCTTAGAGACAGAATCTCGGTTTGTTGTCCAGGCTGGAGTGCAGCGGCACAATCTCAGCTCACTGCAACCTCTACCTCCCAGGTTCAAGCAATTCTTCTGCCTCAGCCTCCTGAGTAGCTGGGAATACAGGCGTGCACCACCACGCCCAGCTAATTTTTGTATTTTTAGTACAGATAGGGTATCACCACATTGGCCAGGCTGGTCTCAAACTCCTGACCTCAAGTGATCCACCCACCTTGGCCTCCCAAAGTGCTGGGGTTACAGATGTGCACCACTGTGCCCAGCCTAGATTATTTAGCTGTAAATGAAAAACTAAGTAACACACTTCTCTATTAATTTTGCACCATCTGTTTTGTAGACCATTTTCCCTAATTCATCCCTAAGAGATGGTGTTTAAAAACTTCGTTGATGCCTTACAAAATAGTGAGATACATCTTGTTCAACAGAAACATGTTCTACCCCAACACACACACACACACACACACACACACACACACACACACACACGAGCTTAATTGAATTTCAACTTGTTTCATCTTTTGGAAAAAATTGAGCTGGAGAACCAAATGTACAAACCAAATGTCAAACAATGCAATGGAAACACAAACTACACCTGCCCCAGTCTGTGGGAAGAGGCTGACACTCGAGGGCGTGCTCCAGGGATGGGTGGGCATTGAGCTGGGCTCTTTCCAACAATAGCAAAATGCCAGCACTCGGCCCTTGGAAGCAGGGGCTCTCACCTTAGGACTTTGGAGGCTTGCTCCCAGCAGCGCTGACTCTTGCAGAATGTGTCGCACACCGTAGAGGTACACGTAGGGTACACCAGGGAGCTGGGCAGTGGGCCCAATAGAAGCAACACCTTCTGGATTGCCCAGGGTAGCTGGGAAGCCAAGCATTAATTGGGTGCACAGAGAGGGCCCTCCAACATTCCGTCTCCATCAGACGCCCCCATGTGCGGGGCCCGTTCCTGCAGGATGTGTGCGCACGCTTCTCCAACACTTTTGTGAATCATCTGATAAAGACTTAATGATTGTGACAGGATGTCTCCAATGTTGGGCTTACAAAATGGTCACAAGCCTCGCAAGTCTTTCTGATGAACCTAGTGGGCCTGATGTATTTCCCCGCTCCCTGTCTAATTGGTGTAAAGTTTGGAGGCCTGAATCCTGTATCTTTCATCCAGCTTATTGCGTCCTCTCCTTTGACACGAGGTCAAGGTTCACATTCGCATCCGATTATCAGAGCGGCACTCATTAAGCGGGAGTCGGCCTTGCCCCAAACAAGGCTTGAGAAAAACCTCGGCCCATTTACTCAGCAGATTTTTGCATGTCGTGGGGGCCCGAGTGTCACCCAGCGTTGCTCTGTGCTGAAGAGCTGCAGACACCTCCAGCTGATGATGAATTGTGAGTGATGGGAATCAAATCCCGTAAAGCCAGCTGCTTGCCATGGTCGGCAAAATGACTCTAATGGATATAGGCTGCCAATTTTCCAGTTTTACTGGCAAGTCTTCCAAGTGTAATTAAGGGAAGTTATAAATGATATGGAAATCTATCAAGTTCCATTTATTTTCAGAGGACTCTTTCCCCAGAGACTTTTATCTTCAAGCTTATAGTATGCTTTGTTGTGCTAATGATTTAAACCACTTCTTATTTCTGATTAAAGCCCCCAATATCCTTCTACCAAGTTCTCTTCACTCCTTCCACAAAGATTAAAAGACAGAGAACCTTCTCCCGGCACATGCCCCCTCTCAGAAAACATGCTAAGACAGGGACACATTTGGCAATGCCGATCATTCAAACTGCAAACTGCCATGACCACGAAGAACGCTCAAAGAAAGTGCAGGAAGAAAAAGAGAAGAGAACGGGGGAAAAAAGACCACCAAACATAAAAGGAAGCCCCCACAAGCACAGACTTGAAAGCGGTGCTCAATACCAGATATTCATCAGAAGGTGGTGTAGCTCACTAATGTTATTTGATTTGGAATAAAAGCATGAAAATGATGGCAAAGGCCTAACATTGGAGATGTAAAGGATGACTGCACAGTATTCCATTTCTCAATTTCATCCTTCAGAGCCACAAAATGGGGGTGACACCGTGAGTGGATGAGATTTACAGTAACAGCTGTGGTCTCCCACACAAGGGAGGCCCTTCTAATGGGCTGAGGTCTGTGTGGAACAGACGGGGAGTAACAAAACAAGGTTCCCTATTAAGAGCGTGCAGTCGTATTTCTGATAAAGAAAATGATGAGGGAGTCAGGTCTCCTTTAAGACAGCCCCATCGTCTTTTTGTTGCCCAAACCCAGGGCTGTTTTAAAGGTGTTATCGTTGAAATAGAGGCTACGGGACGTTCACAGCATCGATCCCCCCGCCCCCCAGGAAGCCCACTCTCTAGCAACTGTAAGGAATGCAGAGGAAACGGTGCCAGTGGCATATGGCTTTCCACTGTGCTAAACATTCATACAAAAGACAGGTTCATCAGTCATTGGAGTATCTGGATAAAAAATTAGCTCCTGATGGATGGTATTTTGAGCTTACCTGCTGCTAGTACATTACCAGAGAAACACAGGTTTTGAAACCCACATGACATTAGAAACTGCAGACCATGAAATACGACACGTGCAGGAGCACACAATGTACGCCAGATTATACAAAATAATAAATAAGCTATTTAAACCCTCTGCCTAAAATTGGGCCCGCTGCAAGGAACCCTGGGTCACTTCTACGCAGGCCAATTAATGCACAGCATCTGCTGTACAGAAGCAGGGCATGAAGCACTTCCGAATGATTTCGGCAATTAAAAGAAAACTGTTTCCTGCCTGTTCAGACAGCAACTGTTTCGATGCGAGAGTGAGCACCAAATCACTGTGTGCAGCTGAAAAATTAAGTCCCCTTTTTGGGGAAGAAGGGTTGGGTGGGAGGAAGAATTTTTATGGAAAAAGGAGGCGGCTTTTGTTGTCCTACATTCTGTGCTTTTCTGCCAAATTAGACAGAAGGCTCGGAGGGCTCACCAGCCCGCTGCAGTTTCCACTTCTGCAACGCCGGGCCACCGGAAACACGGATCAGTATCAGCCCTGCTGACTGCGCCACAAAAGTGAAAATCCCTCCATTTCATTGTTAAAGGCTGGTCTGCTTGGAACACAGGTGCCTGAATGCCACACATTTTAAGGCCCTTAGATCTGAAGAAAGGTTCAGTTGACAGTCACAAAAAAAGGCATCTCAGATTGAGTGAAAAGGCACTGCTCGCATCTGATTATATTAATAGCAACTTCCTCTGAGCCGATAAGATAGGCTGGTAAATATCCCCTGATATTTCCTGAAGAAGAAACGTGTATTCACATCCCAACATCTTCATGTAAAGCGAGACGGGGAGGGGGCCACGGGAGACTGCAGTATTTGAACAAGGATGGAACCATCATCAAATTACAAAGACAGACCAGGCGGGCAGGAGACGCCGCCCAGCCCTTTCTCCGGCTGAAGGCGCCTTTAATGGCCCATGCACGAGCGGCCTCACTCTGGAGGGCGCGGGAACCCAGGGGCCACCCATCCAGCCCCGCTGCTGGCTCAGGACTTCAGGCACACATGCCGTCTGCCTGGTGCTCCCCTTGTCTCTCGAGTGGGGCTCCCCAGAACTGGGCAGCACTCAAGCGGCTAAGGGCAAGAGTACAGACTTGTGGCCAATATAAAACAAATCCAGTTTCTTTTAAAATTCCTTAAAATGAAGAAAAATATGACTCCCTACTGCCCTCTAAGTTAGCTCAAAATCAGAGCCAAAGCCTACAGTTACAAAGAGAACTAGTGAAAACTGATGTCACTCACAATACCTTTGGAAATTAGCCTGGACCCTCTACCTTTGTAAAGCATGCTGCTTGAAAGCGCTCTGTGAAAGGATGTTTTTTGTAAACTTTTATTTTTATTAAAAGAGAAAAAGATAGTTTACATCTTGGTAAGGCTGAGAATGGTCACTTACAAAAATGTTGAAAACAAAGAAAACACCTGCTCCCAAGCAGATCACTCCTGAAAAATCAAATCAAACGCCAAGCTTGGAGAAGACTCTCCTATAATATTTAATATACTGATCCACATAAATATTTTTTATTTTATGTTGATAATTATCATTGAGTATATTGAACTGTAAAAATTCCCAGATTGTTACCTCCAACAAAAACCAACTCTTAACATTTAAAAATAAATGTTATCTGGAAAAGATTAAAAGGCCAAATCCAGGGGGAGTCGTTACCTCTGAAGAAGACAGGACAGGAATGAGATGGAGGAGCTTGCCACAGGGGAAGTTCATGTTATATGTAATGTTTCATGGTTAAATAAAATTTGAAACACATATGGAAATGGTGAAGAGGGCACAGGAGTGCTTGTTGGATTCTTCTCTAACTTTCTGCATGTTTGTAGTATTTCATAATTTTAAAGTTTTAAAATGTTAACAAATGCATGGATCTCTATGTACATGCTGTGAGATACAATCTGAGGTTTGGGTGAAAACTGGCATCTTGTCAAATAAACTGCTTGAATAACTATTGCTATAAAACGTATAAATTTAATTATTGCAATTATTTTGTGATTGTAAATCAAGGTATCCAGAAACTGGAAAGTCTGTGAAGCAGCCAGGCTAGCCCCTCTGCCAGGGAAAGATGCAGTGAGCAAGCCTGGGCTGCATGAGGCACACAAGCGCGATGCCAGGTAAACACCTGTCGGGAGGGCCCAGCCCTGCCTCCTCGTTAGGATACTTGAGAGCTTATGAAATTTTAAAATCTTGTTTAAGAAATAAAAAATAAAGGTATCTCACCAAGTTTGCCAGTTCTCTATGGTCAGCTATAAGCTCAGTTACATGAGGCTTAGAGACAAAGGGGAGGTGGGGATGTCATACTCTGAGATGGGATGGGGTGCCTGTGTCTTGTGGCCCTGACTGCGCACCTACTTCGGAGCCTGCCCTGTCAAAGGAGCAGGTGCAAGGAGGAAACAAAATCAGGGTGAAGTGTAAGAGGTGTTGCTACCGACGCTCACCAATGTGATGCTTTCACTGGCACACTGTACAGTAGGCTGTTTCTTGCCTTTAAGGCGTTGTTCACAAGAGGAACAACCACAAACACCTCACTGTCCCCTGCTAAAGGTCAATTCCATCACAAGGTGGATCTTTTCATCTTAGCCCCACCAAAATATCCCAAAGTCTATCTAATATTAAATGGGCTAATTCACAAGAAAAAGCAGCAACAGGTACTTAATTTCAATCTATTCTTTCACCTGGTTTCACTAATCGTTAAGAAAGAAAGAAATGCAGATGAGTATATAGCCAGCTTATGGTTCGTTTCTCATTTAATTGTTTGGTGTATTAAATGAGTATTTCTGATGCAAATCTGCGATGACTGCAGAATACAAACATTACTTGAAAGAATCTTAACTAAATGCAACATTAAAATGCCTCCTTGGGTGACTATCTTATGGGGTTGTTTTGTTTCTGATATCAAAAGGCTAACAAAGCGAACGTGCTCATCAGGACTTTATTTGACTTCAAAGTCAAAGTGAAAATTATGCAATAAATTCAGCAGCTATAAGTCTAATTTAACATGTGGAAAAACGTATTCTACCGTTATTCTGAAAATATATATATTTTTAACATTTCTGTTCAAGAGTTCATAAAGGTAGAAGTTTGAAACAGTTGAGTCACGCTAACTTTGATTACAGAAGTGCTCCCAGTTTACAATAGTGCTCCCAGTTTACAATAGTGTTCCCAGTTTACAATAGTGTTACGTGTCTAAGAAAACGGGTTTGTTTTCAAACTGAAATGAGTTACTGCAGAAACATTTTCAGAAGGCATATAAAAAGGCACATAAAATTTATTCTATCAGTTGTTTCCTAAATTATATTAGTGATTCTGGACCTTAATAATCCACTGTACTTTCTTATTCTTTGCTTACCTGCATTTTAACTGTGTATTAACATCCTCTCTCCACGTGTTCAGAAAAACTATTACACAATCATTTAAAATGTGACCTGCCACATTTAATGTTAAATAGTATATAATAGACACCAAAAAAGTTATTAGGAACTTTTGCTCTGTGAACCCTACAGAAGCCCTTCAAATAAAACACAGCTGCTGTGTTTAGGGCAGGCTGAGTGTTTCAAATGAATCAGTTCAGAGGCCTTGGCACACCAAGCGCCCCGAGTGGATTCATTACTTCTCAACGGCCACCCCACATCTCTTCTTCCTGAGGTTTTTAAACTGTGTTCAAATTGTTTACTTCACAAAACACATTTGTTCATTACGATTTATGTGACACTTTTTTAGAACTTATTGCCAGGCCCACCATTCTAAGACTGGTCAAGTTGTACTTCAGCTAAATAGAAACATGATAGATTACTGGAATTTAAACGATAAAAAGTAACATTTCAAAGAAAGAATACTTGTAAGGCCCTTAGTTGTTCTGGGGTCCTTATTTTCCTTGAAAATACACCAAGGAGACTGACTCCATTATCTTCCCACCCATAAAAGGGGGACCTCGCTTGGCTATTGTTAGTGCGGAGGAAAACACAACACGCCCCTCGGTGTTAAAATCACTTAAAACCGCAAAACTTCAACGTGACAAGTAGTGTTTCCTCACAATGGCCTCAAGTAAGTGACTGTGCCTCTGGCCCAAGGAAGCTTCCTGTGTTTTAATTACACTAAGCAGAATTTAACTATAGAAGTTGCTCTAACAGCCGACGATGAAACTTCTCAGGCTGCATTGGGTTTTGGTATTAGTGGTTTAGGACATTTTTCACAAGCAGTAATTCAAGAGAAAAGACTGTTTCATCAAAACACAATGGCACAGAATATGAAAGGAAGTTCTGCAAGTACCAAAAAAGACAAATAAAAGCAAGTATACGCCCCACCTGAGCAGCTCCCGCAAAAAGAACTTAGGAGTGGGCTGACAGATCCCGAGGTCCTGAGCCTGTTCACTAGGCATGCCCCCCGGTACTCTGACTTTAAAGGAATGCATAAAATATAGGCCCCATTGCTCTGCCGTAACATATTTTTAACAGTTCTCAAACCATTCTTAATGAGTACACACATTTAATTATTGGTGGGTGTTTTTAATATCTGAGCTACATCAATGAACCGAGGACTGATACCACATTGTTCCCATTTACAAAATGCCTTGCTTTCTACATTCAATTATTAACCAGGAAATGGAGCGTACAAAGGCCAAACCCTTTCGGTATGTGGGAAAGTCAGATCAGGAGCCAGCAGCTGTTAAGAAACCAGAAGGCTGCGCTGATCTGGCCTTGGGAGCGCCCCGTTTACTGCCTCTGAGCAGCCTCCTTGAGGGCCGTGTGAGGGGCCAAGGCTGCAGTCTCACCCTCTTGCCCTCCAGGCTTGAGGCAGGAGTGGTCTCCCTCCTCCCTGCCGTCCCTCCCTCCACTCTGGTTTGGATTCAGGGGTTAGAAAAGGATTTAAGGAAAACACTTACTTGAAACATACACACACACACACACACACGATTTTATAATTAAAGCCACACAATTAGGAGTGACAAGCTCAAGCTGGCAGTATACAGACTAGATGCCTTCCAGAAAAAAAACTTAAGAAAAATGAAAAAAACAAAACAAAACCCTTACATTATTTACCAACCTACATATCTAGTCACTAGAAGATTCCACTGACAGCTCTGATAATGTCATGTGCAAGTGAACGACTCTTAATGTCAAGGCCAAGAGACTATCTTCTTACGACCCTAATTCTGGAGAAGGAAGATGTCCTCCCCTGAATTTTAAACACACACACACACACACACGTAATTTTTCTTATGGCCTCTCCCAAATCCTTAACACGTGCGCATTAGACAGTCTTAAAGAGGGCTTTCTTCCAGATGTATCAATGCTTTCAAAGCAAACAACAATTCACAGCCATGTAGCCTCTTTTACGCCTTTCTGAAACAGTGGATGGTTCTATTACTGTATCACCAGGCAAAGCAACTGTTAAGTCGGTTTTCTAACTTCGCATATTAGTTTCAGGGCTGGTCATTCAAACAACTAAAACTGATCATGTTTTCTTAATATTCACATTTATTGCAAATACTTTTCTAGAAGCCAATGCCAACTACCTGATTTTTTCCTCAATGTTAAGTGGATATTTTATCTATACTAATTGAGAAATCAGGAGGCACTAAAATGTAAGTCCCAGTGACCTGAGATACAAAATGGAATCACCACCTCATCCATGAGAGACAGTCATGTCTGGATGCTATTTTCCTGCATGTGAATAAAAATGCAAGTATTTAAGTGTACCCGGAAATCTGGTTGCCTCTTAAATTGTTTTCTTTTCACTTTTGCCGCTCATCAGTAGAGATTTCTATCCATGTTCTAAGAAAATGTGTGCATCCTACCAATTCATCCATAGTAAATTATCTCGAGGAAATAATATAGCTTTGATTTGTGCTTTAATGTCACAAGATCAAGATGAAAAACTTCAAACTGTGATGCTACATTTTATTTACCAAGTAATGGAAGCGCTCTGGTACTGTACAGATTGCAGAATTAACCTTTCCTCAACTCTTCTTCCCAATTAGACATTTGTTCCAGGAATCATGCAAAAAGTTCCTCATCGGAGTCTTATTCCCTGGCATGACTTCATGGATGCTTTGTGCACAGCATACTAGAGAGTAAGCAACGCTTTTAAGGAAAGTACTTCCCAAAACACTGCATTTGCAAAATGATGGAATGAATCTGGCCTTCTTTCTGCTCCACTCCCAGATCATTTGGGAGGAGAAGCGCTGAGGGTCTTGGCACCAACCTAATGCAAACGTGAAACAGGTCAACAACACACGAAATCGATTTTGCTGTTTGGTGGGGGTCAGTTAAGAAAGAACTGCAAAGAGCCGAATCGTGCTGTGCCATTAGCCATCATTTTGGAAGGAGAAGTCTGAGACCAGCATGTCCTGCAGAGACACACACAGCCCTTACCGCGTCTCCAGGCTTGACAGAGACGGCCACCACCACTCCGGGCATCGGGGAACGCAGAACACTGCTTGTGTCCTCAGTCGCTTTTTCCAGCATAAATTTGTTCAATTCTGCGGCAAGTTTGGTTAAGATATTCACCTTGTACTTAAGGGAAAAACGAAACAAAACCATAAATGAGTTTAAATGAACTTTTCCTCAAAAGTAGCATTCATTCTAAATCAGTTTTTAGCTTTTAAATTCAAATTACAGTAACAGCCTTAAATTCAAATGGTTCTCAATTGCTGCACACATCAAAATATATTTGTTTCTGTCATATATTGAGCTATTTCAGAAATTTCTTGAAATAAGGGCTATTCCAGTTATTAAAATTAATCATTGATAAATATCATCCTATATCTTTAAGAAAAACATCTCAAAACGTTATAAAGAAAACTGAGAATTTTACTTGTATTCCCTTCACCACCTACAAACTTACCCCTATCAAGGAAAATCCCGTGAGCTGGGCAGGCCCAGGGGATGGAGGAGGTGACATGTGGACAGGCGCCAGTAGATGGCAGCAGATGGCTGTCGCAGCTTCCCACAGCCCTCCAAGAGCAGCTGTACTACGTATCAGTAAGTTAAGACAATGGGGTTCAGTGTTCATTTTGGGCAAAATACTATTTAAAATTCCATATTTTCAGTGACAGAAAATGTTATATTCATGACTGAAAAAGTTGGCTTTTCTTAAAGGCACTACATAGTCTTTCTGATGTAACAAGATGGTTAGGAAAAGATGCACGATAATGAGAATGCCTTCTGCACTGAGAGACAATAACATCAAGATGTTATAAACACGGATGGAAAATACGCACAGACAAGTATATTCATGGCACCTTCTGTAGGTGGCTCTCAAACAATCGGGCATATTCAGGGCAGTTCAGTGAAGCAGAACATTTCAAAAAAGAATTCCTATCCTCTCCGTGAATAAATCTATGAGCCACAATTTGGTCTATCCAAACAGAAAAAAGATAAAATGGTTTGAGGAAGTGTCTCTCGGTGAAATTGGAACCACCACCCAAAGGTTCTGGATCCCTACCAGGTCTGATTTCTCTTGGGTAAGAAAGCAGCAGCAGTGAGACAGCTCCATTTTGTTCAAAAAAACCCTGCTGTAACTCAAAGCCTCCTGTGGGCATCATGATGGCAGGGATGCAAAAACAAAATATAATTCCCCCTTTAATTCTGCATGGGGACGGCGGGAATCTCTAAGTGCCTCTTCACAGGGCCTACTGAAAAGGGTGGGGGGAGAGCTTTGATGGCCTAAGTTCCAAGTGGATTTGCGACACTGTGACAGGTTGAATAATAACATCTTTTGCATGTTTCTTTACTCCTGAGCGTGTGTTTTGCAATCAAGACATAGAAGCGTCTGCCAGTTTCTGAAGGATATGATCCTTAAGTGAAATTACAGTGCAAATAAAAGCTTTTTGCTCCTATTAAAATTCATCTGAGTCATAAGTGGTGAGGGAAAAAGCGAGGAGAGTGCGCGCTGCTGTCAGTCTAATAAACATTCTGGGCAGGGGGACTATTTATCAGTGATGAATTGTACCTCCAAGTCCTTCATTAAATCAATGGGGGAGGGTGTGGAGGGACAGAGAGGACTATAATTGGACCAAATTGCACAGTTTTCATATCTGTGCTGTCTGCCATGGGGGAAAAATCCAACATCACTAGAGGCATCAGAGTCAAAAAAAAAGTTACTTTTCTAGTTGGTATCGCCCTGAGCTGCGCCTTCTGTGTGACTGACTTACGATGTGCCTTGTTCAGTTTTCAGTGTAGCACACAGATCTATTTTTTTCTTGTTTTGCAGAATTCGACTTCAAAATGTGAAGCCTAAATTCAGGAAAAGTATCTTCATACGTTGAGAATATGATTTACCACATTTCACCACAGTGGATATACTCCAAAACTAAGTTTAGTTATATCACAGATCAGCCTGCATATGAACAAAGTGCTAAGAACAAAGCTTCATTTCTCCCCAGAAATTACAAGATTCTGACGAACACTGGATCCTTTTACTATTTTTATAATTTTCATCTTTCAGATTCCTGTCTCTGTAGGACTCCTGCTTTGCTTGGAAAGAGATGTAAAAGAGTCACAAACTCAATGCCTTTAGATGCAGTCTTTGTTACTGATGAGATGTTCCTTTTCCTTTTGTATTTGTTTATTGTTCTTAAATCTGTTTGGGGGATAAGTGACTTATTGTAATAGCAAGTAAAAAATAACAACAGGGTAAACTCCTCCAGAGAGGCCTTGGTGCAAATAGTTGGTTTAGAAATGACCTTTCTGAATATAAAAAGAGAAGGCAGAGAGAGATTCTCTTTTTAAGATTACCTTTGATGTTGTCCTGACCCCGTGAGTGTACCACACAAACACGCCTTCTTAAAACAACCTCTCAGCTGGCCTGTGCTGTGCTGCACAGGGCGCGTGCCGGGATGGGGCCCAAGCGGGGTGCAGCATATGGGCCCATCAGAATGAACTGCCTGGTGAGAACCGTAAAAGCTTTTTGATGCCCCAGAAAAGAAGTCATTTAAGAATGTACACCAGGGCTTTCCAAGCTTCTGATCAAAACTGCTATTTACTGGCATCTCTGGATTCTTTGGGGGCACAGACAGCCAATGCTTTGTGAGACTTCAGGAATGTGCCCCTACCTGGACCGTGGGGTACAAGCTCAGTTTCACCGTGGGCATTTAACTATTCCTCATGGGTTGTGCGAAACTCCCTTAGAGTTTTGATTTTAAGTTTTTGTGGTTGTTTTTAAGAAGATAAATCACAAGGTTGATGTTTGAGGGTAGGAATCCAAGACTCTGAAGGCTTGTGGACAGGACAGAGTAGCAGGATCCCAGAAGCAGCCAGGTTTTCCCGCTGCCTGGGTAGGATGAGGGAACATGCCAGCATGGGTGACAGGCAGCTGCCTGTGGGTGGGGCTGGGCTGCCAGGGAGCCAGAAGATGATTCGCTCCAGTGAGCTCGGGGCTGGTCAGTGTGTGGAACTTCACTCCGCTGGCTTAGGAAGGTGTTCTCCAGACCACATAGCCAAATGAAAAAAAAATGTTCTCGAAAAACAGCTCACCACGTAAGTGAGAACAGAACAGTTGCTCTCTGGGCTTGACCTGGTGGGACTCCTCAACCCACACACGAGAGTAATGGGAGGGAATGAGGTGTTATCTAATGACCCAATGACAGAGAAGCGGCCCCAGCCTGGATCTCTAAGCAAATTAATTTTATGGCCTCTGCAGTATGAAACCATGTCTAACAAGAAAATTTCTCCCAAAAGTTTAAAAGAAAGAAAGAAAAGGAATCGCAGCTGACATGAAAGGGTCAGGAGGAAAGCCACAAGAGCTGGACAATGACAAGAAACGCCAGTGGGATTGTTTTTAAAACTGACACGCAGCTCTTCCATGGACCTGATTAAAGGCTGGGGGCTGAGAGTGGTTGCTGCAGCAGGAGGAGGAGGCTAGTCACAGTCTGGGTGAGAGAGGGATGTTATCACTGGACCTCATTAAGAAAAGCATCCTGCAACTGGGCATGTGTGCCTGCACCCCAGCACCCCAGAACTCAGCACCCCAAAGACAGCAAAGAATCACCCACTTTGAGACACACTCCACTTTGACGGATACACAGAATACCACCCTGGAGGCTTCTGTATTTGTACAGTACATGCACCTCCTTACAGCGTTAAATCCACCCACCTGTTTCCACAGCCTGTAGAAGTACCAGTAATTTAATTCTGCAGACCCCATGTGCTAAATGTTGCAATGATCCGAGGTCTGTGACTGCTCCCGAGGTGAGCACTTGCAGTTTGCTGTACAGTTTTCAGCTGTGATTTCAGAGCCTCCAGTGCCACTGTCAACCTCCATTCCTCTTCAAGTGGGCTCATTTCCAGTTTCCATTTATGAGTCATTCTTCCAGTAACAATTAGGACACGTACAGTTGACTGACTGTTAATGTTCTTTCATGTCCTCAACTGTTGGCCATCTCAGTCAATACCAACTCAAGGGCAGGTGCTATCTTTGACTGTAAATCACTGTGCATCAGAAATCTTGAAGCACTGGCCAAATACTGTCCATGCACCCCTCACTAAGTAAGGGGACAGACACTTCTTCAAAGATTAGGCTCTCTTCCTAGTCAAGGTTTTACACCTTCTGGCCCCAAAGGTCTTCAACATTAAGCTCTGTCTTCATTTCCGCAGCGTGGCAGTGAGAGCAACACTCAAATATTCCCCTAAAGGTCTACTGTCCTAACTCAGAGCTGGGGAAATAGTGTCAGTGTTTTTAAAGTGATGGAAAGGGCGAAATGCAAAAATGATGCATCTTTAAAAACACTGGCTGTCGGAAAAGCAGAGAAAAACTAGATATAAATTGAAACAGTTCAGTGGAATGAGACTTATAATTCAACCACATTCTATTCTCCTAAATTCTTTGTAGGGTACACAATTATCACTTAAGGAAAAACATAGCAAGGTTCGGAGCCATACAAAATAATTTCCCTCTAGTTCTGCACAGGGCCCAATCGCCTGATATCTGAGCTACACCACCACCACAAATCTCCAAGATACAACAGTGACAATACACAGAATTGAAGCCTACGGCTGTCCTTCCTTTGGAGGTGCAGCCCAGGCAAAGGAGCGGACGTGAACAGGCAGCAGCTAAGGCGCAGGGCAAACCACAGCCTCCTACAGCTGCAGTCACTGGAGCAGCCTGTTAGCATAATGCTGTGACAACTCCATCAGTGCAGTCTCAAGGTAGCTGTCAATCAGGATGCATCATTTAATCCAACAGCACTCGGAGGACTTTCTCCTACAACCCACATGACAGCATATCTACAGCTCTATTTATATCAGCGCCCAGTTGTGTTTACAGTGTTGTTGTAATTAGAAAAGATGCAACAGGCAGCAATATTATTGAGATTTCCATTTTGTAGTATTGCCCTGTAAAGTGTGATCTTGCTTCACAGAGTCATGCTAAATGACAAAAGGCTATTTTCTTCAATCTCCCAGCTCAGACAGCACTTCATTTGCAGCTATCTATAATTAGATTAATGGTGTAGTGCGGTACAAAGCAGGCCCACTTCACATCAGATAGCATATGAATTAGGACAAACACTTATTTCAATTCCAGGCAGAGAAAGCAATGACTGGGGTATTTAGCATACCCTTTATGGTGGAATGAGATGTTAATTGTGTACCATTACCTCTAAACTGCTTGCTTGTTGTATAAATCACTGTGCTAATTGATGCAGAGATAGAAATGTAGCCACAGGCGAGAAAGCAAAGGAATGAGAGCTGAAGATGGTGGATAAAGGATTATCGAGTAAAACCATATGGAGATGAGGTTCCTTTGAAACCTTTGCTTTCTGCCCATGAGCAGGATTTCATCATATACAGCAAAACTCTGGTACAAGAAAAATTAATTTTACATTCCTTTTTAAAAACACAAATTCCTTGTAGAAGTTCTGGCTGCCAGAAATCCAAATAATAGGTATGTGGAATTCATCTTAATATACATTTATAAAAACATGGAATGTATAGTTTTCAATAGTCAGAGCTCCTCATCTGGGTTTTTGGCTCATGGGTTAATAAGTAACACTTGTAAACTATACCTGAAGCAGATGTTTCTGACCCATCCACAGGGCAAAAACAAATTCTTTCCCAAGGCTTGAAGTTGTTCTTTTAGACAAAAAAAAAAAAAAAAAAAAAAAAAAACCCACAAAACAAAAAACCCACACCACCACTATGCTGGCTTAGTCTGTTATAGACTCTAATTGTATAGAAACATTTATTCAGGATGTGAATCCAACAGAACAGAATCATTTTTATCTACCATTAAAACAACGATTTTAACACCATCACCAAACACTGAAATCTGACTATTCCAACTTGAGGTATTCTTCCTTGTTTTTCTAAAACTAGCAAAAAAATAAACAGAAGCAAGTAGTAATTTAAAAGCTTCCGTTTTAAAATCTCTGAATGTTACTCTTCCCTTTTAAAATGTCTTGTTCTGCACTCAACAACTCTTAATAGGGTAAAAACGAGTGTCTCAAAAGCGCACATATAGAAATCAAATGTTTCATCCCACAAGTCAAACCGTCCGTGATCCACAGATAAACGTGCCCCTGGGAAGTTCATAAATCCTGAGTGCATGTGTCCTGAGTACAGGCTCACGTTTTTTTACTAGCAAGGCAACACTGAGGTGCAGATTAGTGCTGTGGACCTTCTCACAAATTCAGCTGCTTAGTAATTAGCACTGTTACAACATTTTATGCAGAGAACAAACTCATAGGGTCAGTTAGCAGCTCCAGTTCTCAGCCTCACGGTAACAGTTAACATATCCATCTACTGGCAAGTGTACATTTGAGAAACACTGTTATCATTCAGCGTTGTGAAATATGAACACCACACTAACTTGCAAGAAAATAAAACAATGTTTCAAGAAACTAGAAAGTCTAGTTCAAGTTACCAGGACTGAAACTTGGGAGGGGAAAGTCCAGAGCTGCTTTTTTGGGGGCCACAGCTGTCACCTTTCACTGTACAGAGTGGCTCTTATTATACATCTGACTGCTGAACTAAGGACACCTGGATCGCAACTGCAAGCGTTTATGGTTTAGGTTATTATGCTAAATAATATTAAAAACAAACAAAATCCACAAAGAAACATCAAGGACTCTCAGGATGGAAACCAACGTCAGCACAATAAATAGCGTGAACTACTCTGCAACAACCCCCACCCCCCAAGCATCAAGGCAACATAAATAGAAAGGAGAGAAGATGTGGAAACAGTGTAAAGCCCTGAGTCCTGGTCATTAATCACTTGTTTAGACCATTTAAACTAGAGCCTTACAGCCTGCAGCCAAAACCAACATGCCTCAGTGAAGCTGGTGTCAACAGAAGAAAATATATGGTTTCTGATATTACGTCCCAGTTCCTCAACATTTGCTCCAACTGAAAAAGGCAGTTAAACACAAAGTAAATCATCCAGTTAGCCTGGCTGTTTAGTGACACACAATTGATAATGTCAATACATTGCAGCGACATAATGCGTCACTTTCAACACTCATCTGCTGCTATTTATGAATCAATCTGTACTCAAGGTTTTATTGTGTTACTGGTAGGTGGTTTTTGGAGTTAAGTCTTTTACCGGACCAATGAATGTGCCACAAGAAGGCTAACGGCAGTGAACAGCAATCTCATTTTTCGAGGGAAAAATTAACACAAATAGGAGTGGGAAGAAAATCCCAACAAAACTGAAGAATAAAAATATCTGACGCCCATTCAGCAACTCATTTTTCGAACATCCTGCAAAACTGGGGAGAGTTTCCTTAGAGAATACCATCTTAAGGCTAATCATCAACAGCATTGAAGGAATGGGTAAGTCTGTGTGTATCTCGGGCTTGCTTCTGAAAGACGATCTCCCCTGGAGGGAAGAATATGGGGTTGTCAATAATACAAAAATCTAGCCTCATCCTTTGTTCCGTCTTGTTTTTGTAATTGGAAACACAAGGCTCATTCCAGTTATACTGTCCTAAGATGAGCAACTTAAAAAAAAAATAGTGCTGAAAATTAAATTGAAAATTAAACACTAGGCTGGGTGCAGTGGCTCACACCTATAATCCCAGCACTTTGGGAGGCCGAGGCTGGAGGATCATGAGGTCAGGAGTTCAAGAACAGCCTGGCCTACACAGTGAAACCCCGTCTCCACTAAAAATCCAAGAAATTAGCCAGGCGTGGTGGCGGGCACTTGTAATCCTAGCCACTCAGGAGGCTAAGGCAGAAGAATTGCTTGAACCTGGGAGGTGGAGGTTGCAGGGAGCCGAAGGTTGCAGGGAGCCGAGATTGCGCCACTGCACTCCAGCCCAGGCCACAGTGAGACTCTGTCTCAAAACAAAAAAAAAAAAAAAAAGGAAGAAGAAAAGAAAATTAAACACTAGACCCAGCACTCAATAACGGAGAGGATTTATTTCTTCCCTTGTGTTGCACTGAGGTTACCTTGTAATCTGAATCACTTGTATCATAAGAGAGGCCTAAAACTGATGTGGCGGGAAAAGAGCTAGCGTCTGGGAGGCTGCCCCATTCCTAGTCTTCTAAGAATTCCGAGGTGGTCTCTGATGGGCAGGAGGGCACTGAGAAGTCCTCAGTGGGTTTCCCAAGGAGCAATCTGTTAACGACAGCAGCCTCCCTGGAGCGTGGCGCCATAGTGCCATGTGTGCAGGTGTGCTGATGATAAAGGGGGCCCAGCCTCTGCCTGGCCCAAGTGCCCCCAAGCTGTCTAACAAGTAGGTACATATGCCACAAAGGCAATTTGCTGGAATAAGTGGCACTTTCACATCCACAAAGGCAAGTCCATTGACAATGAACTGTACAGAATGCACAAAATAGAACATGTGCATTCTGTTTGATCAGGAGTCTCCATGACACATGACAACTATAATGAGTCATTTTTTTCTTTTTACTCAAGAAAAATATTATAGATCTTTGAAAGCCATGTACTCAATTATATAACAATACCAACATCTGTTAACAGTACAGGCTGTTTCTATTCTGTATCTCGAATTGTTTTATGTAATTACGAGTTTATAAGGTATTTGGTAAACCGGTAAGAAAGTACCTTTTTAAAGCACTGTATAATTTGGGGTACAATGAAGTGTTCTCTTAAAAATCTATAATTAGGGCAGCATCAGCTTACAGAAAAGTACAGGAAATGTTATAAAAACACAAGTATGTAAATAAGCACCGAGGTGAGGAAGTGTATGTGCCACTTCACGGTGGTGCCCAACCCTCTTCTTTCTCCTCCTCCTATCTGGAATGTTCTTTGCTCATATCAAGTTGAAGTCAAGCTGTCAGAATGAATGATCTTTGGGGAAAAGAGATGGGGAGCTTCAACAACAATCTTGCCTTTACAGGTTTTCTTAAATATTTTTACTATTATGAATTCACTGAAGAAACTCAAAATTCAAAATGCCTAAATCCTGGCTTTATGGGACAGAAATTCAGAAACTAAAACACAGAAAGGCAGAGTAAACAAAAGTAGAGATGACTATGATGCTGTGAGGTAGACTGTCGGCCAAGAAAATTGAAGCAGAAAGCAACTGAAACCCCCGCTGCCCCAGCCCCCAACCTCCGCCCACAAAGGGTTCTGGTCTGAAGTAGCAGAAATGAGTGCTGGTAGGGGGGTTGCCTAAGAATCTTGGGGTTTACAGTTCTGACATATCCTAGACGCTGAGCCAAGGAGGACTGCTGGCACCCTCATGCTGTGCTGTATACAGAACACACGATGCTGAAGGTAGCCAAGATGGGAGAAATTGGGAGACAGGGCGATGTAGCCCCCATCCTGGCAGCAGCAGAGCATGAAAGCCCAAGTCTCTGAAGCCAACTGGCCTGAGTGTGACATCCCAACAAGATGGCACCTTTTGACCAAGTTACCTCCTTCTCAGACAAATGTCATCTCTAAAATCAAGCTAATACAGGTCTTGAATAACTGTTTTGAGGATTAAATTTACGAAGATCTGCAGTGCACCTAGCAAGTGCTCGACAGTAACTATTTACCAGGTATGATTTCCTGTCTCCTTTTCAAACATCTCTGGTTGTCTAGAATGAAAGACTGATGGCTTTTTTTTTTGGGGGGGAGGGGGTAGGGGAGGGTGGGTGGGCAGAGAACAGGGTACCACTCTGGCACCCAGGTTGGAGTACAGTGGTGTGACCATGGCTTACTGCAGCCTCGACCTCCTGGGCACAAGTGATCCTCCCACCTCAGCCTCCCAAGTACCTAGGACTACAGGCAGACGCCACCAGGCCTGCTTAGTGCTTGAGTATGTTTTGTAGAGATGGGGTTTTGCCACATTGCCCAGGCTGGTCTTGAACTCCTGAGCTCAAGGGATCTGCCAGCCCCAGGTTCCCAGAGTGCTGGGATTACAGGCATGAGCCACTGCACCAGACTGACACTGGTGGATTTTATTTTAAAATCATGTATTGTAGGACATCTCAGATTAACTTCTAATTGTTAGAGTTCTAGCTCTATGCTCTCCACGTTTGACAGCAAATAGATTACGTTCTTCAAACCTCACATCTGGCTCTAAAATCAAAGAAAGGAAGTTGATTCCGTGTTCAGAGAGGTTCCCGGGCACGCAGCGAGAGACCCCACGGTTGTCTTTTCCTCAGACAGTTAGAAGCATAGCGAATTAGAGAAACAGTTTGGTTCATTCCTTCAAAAACCATTTATCAAACATACCTGGGCAATTTAAGAATACAAAACAAACAAGAAAAAATGGCTCCTGACCTAAATACCATAATCTGGCCAGAGGGGAAAGACATTCATGAATGACACAATATAAACGTATTCAAGGATTACTAAGAATGCGATCAATATGAGGTGGGCTTTTTTTATTTTAGCCCCTCTCTTACAGAAAATCTCCAGGCTGCAAGGCAGTAGAGAGTAGTGGTTTACTGTTTAGGATCTGGAGTCAGAATACTCTTCCACTTAGAAGCTTGGGAAAGTTCGACTTTCCATGTCTCAGATTCCTTCTTTATGAACTGTGGATCATAATAATGCCTACTTCTGTGGAAAGTAAGTGAATTCCTTTTTTTTTTTTTTTTTTTTTTTTTTTTTGAGACAGAGTCTTTCTCTGCCACCCAGGCTGGAGTGCAGTGGCATGATCTTGGCTCACTGCAGCCTCTGCCTCCCGGGTTCAAGTGATTCTCCTGCCTCAGCCTCCCGAGTAGTTGGGACTACAGGCGCGTGCCACCACGCCCAGCTATTTTTTGTATTTTTAGTAGAGATGGGGTTTCACCATGTTGGCCAGGATGGTCTCGATCTCTTGACCTCTTGATCTGCCCGCCTCAGCCTCCCAAGGTGCTGGGATTACAGGCGTGAGCCACCGCACCCGGCCAGTAAGTGAATTCTTGTATGAAGAAGCCTCACAGAAATGTCATTAAGTATTTAATAGCCACCATTACTACTAATTGCTGTCATTAAAACATGTCCACAGATGGACAGAAATCTTGGGCACAGTCACTAAGAAGACACTGGAGGCTGCCTGGGTGGGCCTAGAATTCAACACAAATCGCTCTCATGCCCGCGTACATGCTCGCAGGTGCACAACAGCCAAGTACCTCAACTCTTCATGCTGAGTCTCTTCACTGGAAGTGTCCTCTGATCATATTCTTAGCCTAAAAATTTGGCCTTCTATTCAATTCTCGTATGAACATTCTCCCGACTTGGAACTTTGTCCTATCTATGTGGATCTGACTATAATCTTCCCCAGACTTTAAGACTATGTTTCTAATTTCTTATGGCAGAAGAATTCATATTTGAGGAACCTGAGATTTTATAAGAAAATGAAAATCAGGGGACTGAGTAAGTGAAATTTGACAGCTGTTATAAAACAACGTATTTTATGGAGTTTAAAATAGTTATAGGCTTATTATAACAGGTCCAGTGGTAAAGAGGTGTATGAAACAACTTACTAATCCACCCTCTCACATCTAATCCCACTCCCCTTCAGTAATGTCAATTTTTATTGTATATCTTTTACTCACATGAATCTATCAAAATATAAACATATATATAAACTACAAATACATTTAGCCTGGGTAAAATGAAACACGGAAGACTGCTTATTATTTTTGAGGATCTCACTCTGTTGCTCAGGCTGGAGTGCAGTAGTGTGATCCCAGCTCACTGCAGCCTCAACCTCCTGGGCCCAAGTGATCCTCCCACCTCAGCCTCCCAAGTAGCTGAGACCATAGGCACATGCCACCATGCCAGGCTAATTTTTTAAAAAATTTTTTGTAGAGACAGAGTTTTGCCATGTTGCCCAGGCTGGTCTCGAACTACTAGGCTCAAGTGATCCACCCACCTCGGCCTCCCAAAGTGTTGGGATTACAGGCATGAGCCACTGGGCCCAGCCCACAGCTCATTTAAAGAGGAAGAGATTTATGATCTTTTGCCATTCAACATCCTTGACTCACTGTAGACTTTTAAACACAAGATGTTTAATACAGAAAAAACTATTTTATTATTATTTCTTTTTTTCGGGGGGATGGAGTTTCGCTCTTGTTGCCTAGGCTGGAGTGCAATGGCGCGACCTCGGCTCACTGCAACTTCCACCTCCTGGGTTCAAGTGATTCTCCTGCCTCAGCCTCCCAAGTAGCTGGGATTATAGGCATGCGCCACCACACCCAGCTAATTTTGTATTTTCAGTAGAGACAGGGTTTCTCCATGTTGGTCAGGCTGGTCTCAAACTCCCGACCTCAGGTGATCCGCCCGCCTCGGCCTCCGAAAGTGTTGGGATTACAGGCATGAGCCACTGTGCCCAGCCAGAAAGAACTTCAGGTAAATTATTTTTCCTCGTACCTGCTTAGCTAGCTTGTCTTAAGCATGGCTGTTCTGAGCCTCTGTCAACAGGCAGCCTCTGCCCAGGACAACTCCAGAATGTGGCAGAGTATCCTCCACTGGCCCTGCCAGTCTCTCTTACCCACGATACAACCTCCCCTCCTCCCCAGGAATCAGAAGGTCCAGCTGTAAATACAGCTTTAACGCCCTAGGTCTGCGTCGGCCTCAGCTTCTACAACCTTTCCCAATGCTGCACTGAAAATTCCTGTCCTCTGCCATCTGCTCTGCCTCCCTCCCTCTTCTTTTCTCAACTTCGTTTCCTCTTTTTCTAATTATCCCCAACAGTGTGACTCGTTATCTGCATGTAACAGACAACTCTGCCTAGCTGCAGTAACTCCACTAGGATTTTCCCTAAATCCCTGTCCTTTACTCCTAAGAGTCTATCTCATATCCTACCATTCACACCAATCAACAGAAAGCTCTCTTAACTTTGTAAATTGTAACCACTCAGTCATTTTCAAGTCTAGAGGGCCAGAAATGCCAAAAGTAACTGCCAAAAGCTTGAGTCACAGAAGTTAAGGTCGATTCCCTGTGGTCTAATTTATAAATGATAGCTAATCAAAATGAAAAATGCCTCCCTAACCCTCTTACCATTGCAATTCAATAATGCTACACAGTAGCCCATGAAGTAAGACTAGGAGACATTTCCCTTGCATCTGTATAATCCAGAAACCAGGAATACTGAGTACCAGCCGTTCTGTGCCGCTCTGCTGTCCTCTTGGTTGAAAATACACAGTACACACAGCCAGGGCGAGGTGGGATGAGAGGGTCCCTGTTCAGCAGGGACATCTACCCTGGCTTCTACCTTAGTGAAATCTGCCTGGATCAGGGGCTGGGCCTCTGTTTCATAGGCTTAGAAGCTAGACTTCCACTATACACTCATAATGCATCATTCTGAACGAGATGGATTCACTTTTATCAAGCTCACAAGATATTGACGTGTAAACCATCTTAGGAATTTACAATCCGAAATAGGTTTGTAAAGGGAACTCACACACCTCCTAACTGTAGTGTGAGTACTAAATTATAGTCAATGGTTCTTTGATAAATACAGAATCAGCAGAAGAGGCACTGGCTGAAGTACTCTCCACCAAGACAGCATAAGCAGCAGTTCTCAACCACCGAAGCATCAAAATTTGCCTGGAGGGCTAGTAAAAACACAGACTGCTGGGCCCCCCACTTGAGTTTCCAATTCAGGTTTGGGGTGGGGTCTGCATTTTATTTATTTATTTATTTATTCATTTTTTGAGAAGGAGTCTCCCTCTGTTGCCCAGGCTGGAGTGAAGTGGCACGATCTCAGCTCAGCACAACCTCCGCCACCCGGTTCAAGTGATTCTCCTGCCTCAGCCTCCCAAGTAGCTGGGATTACAGGTGTGCGCCACCATGCCCAGCTAATTTTTTTGTATTTTTAGTACAGATGGGGTTTCACTATGTTGGCCAGGCTGGCCTCAAACTCCTGACCTCGTGATCCACCCGCCTTGGCCTCCCAAAGTGCTGGGATTACAGGAGTGAGCTGCCACACCGGGCCTGGGGTCTGCATTTCTGAGTTCCCAGGAGACGCTGCAGCTGCTGGTCTGAGGACCACATTGTGGGTGAGCAGAAGGCCTTCTCCACTATGGAATGGCCTTTCCCAGGGAATTTAGCTCATGTCCATGAGAAGCCTTTCTTCTCCTAGACTCAGCTGACAATGCACTGCTAGAGAAGCCTTTCCTGAGAGTGGACAATGGAGACTCAGAAGGGTGAGGGGGTGGGAGGAGGGTGGATGATGAGAAATTACTTAATGGGTACCATGTACATTAGTCAGGTGATGAATATCTAAAAGCCTTGACTTCCTCTCTATTCAATCTATGCATGTCACAAATTTACACTTGTACCTCGTAAGTTTATATAGATAAAATAATTTCAAAAAGTATGTTTGACTCTTGTTCTAGGTAGAAAAATCTCTGAGTGACACATTTTTTTTTTTTAAGAGTCTCACTCTGTTGCTCAGGTTGGAATGCAGTGGCACGATCTTGGCGATCTTGGCTCACTGCAACCTCCGCCTCCCAGGTTCAAGCAATTGTCCTGCCTCAGCCTCCCAAGTAGCTGGGACTACAGGCACCCACCACCACACGCGCTAATTTTTGTATTTTTAGTAGAAATGGGGTTTCACCATATTGGCCAGGCTGGTCTCAAACTCCTGACCTTGTGATCCACCTGCCTCAGCCTGCCAAAGTGCTGGGAATATAGGCGTTAGCCACTGTGACCAGCTAAAGATACATCTTTAAAGTATCTTTTGCATATATTCAGTCTTATTTGATGTCTCAAGGTTTGGGGAGTGTTTTGGTGTCTACAGTTACTACCCCATTAATTTTTTTCTGGCCTCAATGTTGCTGTCCCTAAATTGGATCGAATATATTCTTAGAAGGGTGAGATTAGGAAAGGAACTCGTTAATATAGACTGAAGGCCTCTCTAGTCTGTAAGTAACCTTAATATTCTGAGACTGGAGAATACCTCTATCTTTTGGGAGAGAGGTTCTCTTTAAATGTTTACAGATTTCAGATGAGCTGAAACCAGCCTTAACTGCTCAATATTTGGGCAACTGGGGACTGTTCCTTTGATCTTTTGGTTTATTAAAAACTATGGGGAAACTAAAAAGTCTGAGAAAATTTAGCAAGGTAACTTTAAATGGAATGCACATGTTATTACATGAACTAATTAAGTATAAATTCCTTGAAAAGAAACTTTAGTATTAAAACATATATAAATATATCCTTAAGGAGAGTTCTGGTCTCAACAAATAATAACAAAATATAAGCGCCAGATCACTACTGTGCCCTTGGTCTGGTGTCTGCAAGAGGAAATAACACACTGAAGAGCTGGACTTTCATTTGACTTTCAACTGTACTACAATCCTACTAGAACGTGGAGAGCCTGGTGACTCCATCCATTTTAACACTGATCGCCTCAGCCTGAAGATAGTCTCAGGAGAAAATGGACTGAGCCAGAATTGTTTAGCTTTTTTCCTGGGTGGTGAGATTCCATTCTTGCCCAATTTCTTACTTCAATTAGATTCAGAGGTAGAATAATCTAAAGATAGATTCCAAATACTATCTCTGTCATCTTTAAAAAAAAAAAAGAATCTGTTATTCCTTCTCCCCAAATGACAGAAGCATGATTTAACTGCATTTTCCTTCAAAACTCTCCATTGCCAATAAAATACTAACACCTCAAAAAAGTCTCAAGCAACCTGTGAATTAGAAACACAATAAATATTTTTTCCTTTGCTTCTCCTCTGTTATTTTGAAAACTTTGAAAGAAAAAACCTTTTTAAAATGTCAAATATACTTGTCTTGTTTACATTCAGATGTATGAAAAAGTTCACTGAGGCGTTGGTCTTATTTTTGTCACCAGACATAACGGGACAGATGTGCTTCTGCAACAGAGGTACGGATGCAGCATGCAGCAGTCTATCCTAGAAGCTCTGGAAACAAACACTCTTTATCCCAAGGAGGCAGGATATGAAAGGCTGCAACCGCCTTAATAAGATATTACTTGTCCCAACATAAAAGTCTGTCTTGAGGCACCCTACCACAGTCTTGCCTATTACTCTGCTGATTAAAGGAGGTTGACTAGAGCCATGTAGGCTAGAAGGAGTGAGGCCTGGACCAGAAGAAAATAATTGCAAGAGTTTCTCTGTCAAACATTGAAAGTCATCAACATCAGAATCACAAATATTTCACTAATCTGTTACATCCCGCAAATGTGCAGATAAGCCATTTCTCTCTGTCAAACACCTGAATGGAACAATGATTATCTTCCGGAATACAAAACTATCTCCTGGTTTCACCAGTTTTGTGAACACGGATGCTGACAAAGGAGAAATCTTATTTTTCAAGCGTCTTTTGGGAACAGCAAAGGCTATGAATAGTGAGAGAGTGCTATGCTGAGCAATGGAAGCAAACTCCTCGTGTTCCGTGTATTGACTGCACGCCCACAGTTCTGTGGCTTGGTGAAAAGCTTTCACTTGTCACAATTCACGGTTTTCTACAATAACATGAATTGACATCAATGATTTTGCTTGCAATGCTGGTGGAAGTCTTGTCTTCCACTGCCAAGTTCTCAGAACCAGAGAACTGAATCAATGCCTCGTTAAAAGGTTTTGACAAGGTATGGCGGCAGAATACAAAATTTCTCTCTACTATAAACAAGTATGCTAACATGACAGAGATGAATCATTAAACTACCCCCACCCCAGGAAATATCACTCCAAACAGTTCAATAGGGAGGAGTTATTTTAAGCATAAAGAACATGGTTGGTAGTGGAATAAACCTACGAAGACCAGACACATGCTCCAGTGTGGATGAACCTCAGAAGTGTTACACTGATGGAAGAAGTCACACACAAACAGTAGGCTAGGGGTTGCCAGGGGAAGGTGGGGGAATAGGGAGTGATCACTTAATGGAAATGGGGTTTCCTTTTGGGGTGATGAATCGTCTTGAAACTGGAGAGAGATGATGGTTGTACAGCGTGAATGTTAATAAATGCACTGAATTGTATGTTTTAACCTAGCTAATGGTTAATTGTGTTATGTGAATTTTAACTCGAGGAACAAGGAAATCTATTTGGCCATATGAATTTGTAAAGCTTTCATTTACAGGCTCTTCACTCACTAACATGGGTGTGTTTCCAACTGATTTGTGGCTTTCCTCTTTCTCTCTGTTTTTGGTATGTCTTCTCCAGTAGACAGTACTAACCTCCATGAGACAGCGTAATAGTATCTGGTACATAGAGAAGACATTCAATATTTGTGAATGAAAAAAGAAAAAAAATCGATAATTTTTTTTTTTTTTTTTTGGCTAACCTACACATCTCCAGACAAAAAGAGAGGCAACTGGTGATAACTATGACAACTTCCAATGTTGGGCTGGGTGTGGTGGCTCACGCCTATAATCTCAGCACTTTGGGAGGCTGAGGTGAGAGGATTACTTTGAGGCCAGAAGTTCGAGACCAGCCTGGGCAATATAGCAAGACCTTGTCTCTACCAAAAATAACGGTTAGCCAGGTGTAGTGACACATATCTACAATCCTAGCTACTCATGAGGCTGAGGCAGGAGGATCAATTGAGCCCGCTAGTTCGAAGTTTACAGTGAGTTATGATCCTGCCACTGCACTCCAGCCTGGGTGACAGAGTGAGACCCTGTATCTAAAAAAAAGAAAAGTAAAAAAAGAAGGAAAAACTTCCAATGCTGAAGAATGTGATTCTTCAGGCTAAAATCAAGAGCCCACAAATCTGGCAATTTCTCTTAGGGAGAAATTTACCAGGTCTTAGAAACCTCACTAAATTCTTTTGAACATTTATTTTTGCCTAGACATCACTGAAATTTAGACCTCAGTTCATAATCCTTTTCTTGCTGACAGCATCACTAATGGTCAGCTGCAAAGATGACCTCACTGGTAGAAGAACAGAGGAAATGACTTGGCATGAATTTAATTTGAAAACTCTTGCAGAATTGCAGCAGTTTCTTGACAGGAGCCTGGAAAAGTTCTGGCAGCTCTGATAGTATCTGCTACCCCAAGCCTTGGTAAGTCAGTACTTACTGCCACTAAAATTAAAAAAAAAAAAAAAAAAAAAAAAAAAAAATCAAATTGGCTGGGTGTCAAAGAGGCTACACTGCTTTACCATTCCACAATTTACACTTCTCATTCAAGCCAAAGAATAGTAGGCTTCTCAGATGTATACTTCAAAGCCAAATTCGGTGACTTTTTAGTTTTATTTGCACAACTTGTTCATATTTTCATTTTTCACTAATTTTCACCCTCAAAAAAGTGAGAGAAAAAGAAGTGACAATTTTTTGCAAAGATGATTTTTATTTTCTAAGAGAAGGAAACCAATTTCCAGTGCAACCAGATTAACTGTGCGTCCTGTGATGAAACTCCTTTGACTATAATCTTCCCCCCAGCTCCCCATTTCTCTGCTATTTTTAGCTGTGTGTTAATTAGGGGAGAGAGAACTATGGAATTAAGAGACAAAAGAGACCCTAGAGCTTTTGAGGAACAAGGAGCACAGCCTTTGCTTCCAGCGTCCTGTGAGAACAAGTGCACTTGTACTGCCATACTGGGATTCCGTGACATCTTCCGAACTCCATCCTAGAACTCAAGCTGCCAGCCACTACAGCGACCTGAACACGCCGTGCAGTTTCGTGGCTCCATGGCCGTGTTCATGGTATCACGTCCTTCTACAATATCCTCCCCATTTTCCTTGGCTTGGCTGACTCATAATCATTCCTTAAGTCACAGTTGAGGTGTCATCAACTCCAGAAGCCTTCCCTGAGCTTCTGGTTGGGTGACATCTACTTACTGGCTCCCAAGGCACCCTGGCTGTCTGTTTAACACTCACCATATTATGTTGAAATTATCAGCTTAACTATTTCCTTTACCAGATAAATGGAAAAAGGAAAGTAGTAACTTTAGAGTGGAGAAAGGGACAAACACCACCTGAACCAAATGAACAAAGTGATGCCATTAACAGTGGGAAAAAGAGAAACGTGAACATGCGCCTCCCGAGAGGAGACAACGAGGACAACGCAGCAGCACCACCGTTACGTTCCTGCCAAAAATGAGTAACAACCTGACTGTGAGGAAACACCAAATGAATCCAAATTGAGAGCCATTTGACAAAATAAATGGCCTGTCTTCAAAAATGTCAAGATCACGGAAGCCAAAGAATGACGGAGGAACGATTCGAGATTCAGGAGACCAACAGGACAGGAAAAGTCAACGCGAGGTGTGACTCTGAGCGGATCCTGGGCCAGAAAATAACGCTTCTTTTGCTTTTGCTTTAAAGCCAGTATTTTTTATAGTGAGTAAACTGGCAACAGTTTGAAAACATTTTAAAGAGTAGGAAAACTGGCAAAATTTGAAAGGTTTGTAGATTAGACAATGGTGCTGTTTCAATGTCGGTTTCCTAATTGTGGTAACAGTACTGCATTGCAGTTCCATAAGGGAATGTTGTCCTGTGTCGATGAAATACACACTTAAGTATTGTTAGCAATTTGCTGAAATGGTTCAGAAGATACCAATTATTTACATATATAGAAGGTGGAGGTGGGGAGAGAGAGAGAGAGAGAGAGAGAGGGGGGAATACACAATAAATCAGCCTTGATAAAATGTTAACATTTGGGGACTCTGGGTGAAATTATCTGGACATTCTTTGTATTATTGTTTTGCAACTTTTCCCCAAGTCTGAAGTTATTTCAAAATAAGTTTAAAAAAATTAAAAAGTATCAAAATCTAAAATAAGTTTTCCTTTTAGATGAGAAAAAAAATAAGTGTAGGATTAAAAGCATGTAGCTATGTTCAGGGTAGTGAGAAAAATCTGCAGTAATTACTTTGAAAGTGAAGTCAGTGGTTACACAGAGTGCTAATTGGAAGTTGGCACAATTCCAGGGTGCTGACACTATCTCCCAAATTAACCCAACAAACTGGACAGCAGAGCAGGAAAAGGTATTTTCTTTATTGGGTAGTCATAAATGAGAAGCAAGAACATTCCGAATAATGCTGAGCTTCTTTACAAATAAGGATTTTTCTCACAAGCTTTACAAACTTAAAAAAAATTTTCTGCACTAAAGGCAATCATCCTACAAATAACTACAAGTTAACAAAAATAGAAGGGACACTCAGTAGTCCCCTGACATTCACCATCAGCAGCAGTAGCGTCTCTCCAGTGCTGGCCATTTCAGAGGTGGCATTTTCCATGATGACCAGAAATTAACTAGACTAGCTATAGGGGCTACGAGACATGACACAGTGTGCAATTACTCGGGAACATGCACATGTAGAGGTAAATCGTGGAACCAGGTATGCGTTGGTAATGTGGACAAGTTTCCCAACAGCAGCCGAAAGCCTGGATTAATCTTTGTTTTGGAGTTGTCCTGTGTTGGGTGGGATGGTTAGCGGGGTCTCGGGCTTCCACACACTAGATGCCATAGCACTCCCTCCCAGCTGTGACAACCAAGTATGTTTCCAGACATTGCCGAATATCCCCTGGGGCGCAAAACTGCCCGGGTTGAGAATCGCAGCTCTAAGGTCCCTCCTACCAGCAAATTTCTCTGAGACTGTGTTGAGACAATGAAATGTTATGGAATTTCAGAGGGAGAACTAAGGCAGTCAGAGGAGGATTTTGGGAGCAGGGAGGATTTGAGATGAGTCTTGGGATAAAATAAGTCAAATAGGGGTAGAGGAAATGGTGAGCTTTCCAGAAGTAGGGATGTCACAATTTAAGGAGTGTACATAGGAAAGAACAGACCGCCACAGGACTGTTAGGAAGCCAGCAGGCCGGGCAGTCTTCACTCGTAGGTAAGGCGAGAAGCACTTGTCATGTTGTAATGTGTTGAAGGAATTACATTTTTTTTTTTTTTTTTTTTTTTTTGAGGAGTTTTGCTCTTGTCGCCCAGGCTGGAGTATAATGGCGTGATCTCGGCTCACCGCAACCTCCGCCTCCCGAGTTCAACCCATTCTCCTGCCTCGGCCTCCCAAGTAGCTGGGCTTACAGGCATGCACCACCATGCCCGGCTAATTTTTTATTTTTATTTTTTTAATTTTTTTTTGAGACAGAGTCTCACTCTGTCGCCCAGGCTGGAGTGCAGTGGCACGATCTCGGCTCACTGCAAGCTCCGCCTCCCGGGTTCACGCCATTCTCCTGCCTCAGCCTCCCGAGTAGCTGGGACTACAAGTGCATGCCACCACGCCCGGCTAATGTTTTGTATTTTTTAGTAGAGACAGGGTTTCACCGTGTTAGGCAGGATGGTCTAGATCTCCTGACCTCGTGATCCACCCGCCTTGGCCTCCCAAAGTGCTGGGATTACAGGCATGAGCCACCCCCGGCCTAATTTTATATTTTTAGTAGAGGCGGGGTTTCTCCATGTTGGTCAGGCTGGTCTCGAACTCCCGACCTCAGGTGATCCGCCTGCCTCAGCCTCCCAAAGTGCTGGGATTACAGGCGTTAGCCAACGTACCCGGCCGGAATTTCAAATCTAAAGCCAAGACTGCTTAGGCTGGCATCCTGACCTAGCCATGGCATCCAAAGGTGAATGCTAAGTGCAGTCCCACAAGGGACAATGTTCTTGTTAGACAACAACCCACATCATCTACTACTCCATCAAACAAACAATGGCTTAAGAGATGAGAACTTGGTAAATGTTTGCCCTTTATTTATTTATTTATTTATGTATTTATTTTTTGAGACAGAGTCTCACTCTGTCACCAGGCTGGAGTACAGTGGCCTGATCTTGGCTCACCGCAATCTCCACCTCCTGGTTTCAAGCCCTTCTCCCGCCTCAGCCTCCCGAGTAGCTGGGATCACAGGCATGCACCACCACACCCAGCTGATTTTTGTATTTTTAGTAGAGATGGGGTTTCACCATGTTGGCCAGGATGGTCACCATCTCCTGACCTCATAATCTGCCCACCTCGGCCTCCCAAAGTGCTGAGATTACAGGCGTGAGCCACCGTGCCTGGCCAAATGTTTGCTTCTCATATGCCACTGCTCTCTATGTCTGAATGATACAGATCGAATTTTAAGGTGTACTTTAAAGAGAAGCTGAAAGCAAGCAAGTTGGGAGGGAGGGAGGTGGAGAATAGTGTTCACCGGGCATGGACTAAAACACATCACGTTTTGTGAAAGATGGTAGAGTGCTGACTTCCTGCTATATTCATGCAACACTCACAGGCCAGGAAGGCTGGAATTTGCAAGTGTGTAGATGACCAAGACTTCAGTGTTTCTTTTGACTAATTCTATATTTTCCCAATTTGGACCACAAGAGGGACTTCTCAAGACTCTGGGGGGTTTGCAAGAACTGGGGTTGCGGCACACGCTTGAGGCAGTCTTATCAAGTTTCAAGTCAGCCCTAAGAACTGAGCTGCGTCCATGTGAGTTGGCTCTCTTCTTGGTGTGGGGCTCGGACGTACTCTGAAAGCCCCAGGAGAAGCTCACTGTAGTAAGAGGCTCTGTTGCTGTACAAGAGACTCTTCTAGTGGCCTCCCCTGATCAGGCATCAGCTTGGTGGGGCAACTCACACCCCCACATCCACCCAACAGGCCTTTGAAGGTCTGAGAATGCTGAGTCCCACCTGCATCAGAATGAAATGGGAGAGTTCCCTGAACTCCTCACAGGACTTGTGACAGGGGTGAAGCTCATTTGCTTGGCCAACACATGCTCAAACCCCTTATGGGAGGGAGAGCATGTAGATGGGCAGGGGGAGGTATAGGAGCTGGGGTGAGCACTTTTGGGCTCTGGCCCCATGGTAGTGTCTGGGGGTGTGTTACAATTAATGCTCTTTTAGAAGCTGCCATCCGCGGATGGCTACATGTTAAACCAGCTCAGCGGAGAATAAGGGTGACAGCCTTGTAAGCCCTGCCCTCTTGGTACCCAAGTCTTTGTCCAGCATTCAGGAAGAATCAGGTCACCCAGACTTGAAGGATGGTGAATGTGAGGATTTTACTGAGTGATGGAGATGGCTCTCAGTGAGACAGATGGGGAGCTGGAAAGGGGATGGAGTGGGAAGATGATCTTTCCCCTGGAGTTTGGCCATCCCACAGCTGATCTCTCCTACCTTCCCCAGCCGAACTTCTCTCAATGTTCAGAAGCACCTTTTCTTTTCTCCTTCTCTGCTGCACTGCTCTGCCACTCTTCTGCTTGTGGAGCCTGGGGTTTGGGGTTTATATGGATACAGGAGAGGGGGGCATGGTGGCCCAAAAGGCAACATTTGGGCACAAAAACGGGAATGCCTATTCCCATTTAGGGCTACGGGTTTCCAGGCTTGAGGGTGGGGCCTTTGCTGGGGAACCACCCTCTTCTACCCAGTATTTCCCTGCCTCCTGTCCATATCAAGAAGGTGCCAGGGGTGACTCTGGGGCCAATTCATTCAGTCAACTGCATGAGGCTGCAAACACCCTTCTGCAGTTCCCACTGTCTCTTGCTGCTTAGAGAGATGACAGTCTGCCGGGCTCGGTGGCTCACGCCTAAAATCCCAGCACTTTGGGAGGCTGAGGCAGGTGGATCACAAGGTCAGGAGATTGAAACCATCCTGGCTAACACAGTGAAACCCTGTCTCTACTAAAAATACAAAAAATTAGCCAGGCATGGTGGCGGGCGCCTGTAGTCCCAGCTACTTGGGAGGCAGGGGCAGGAGAACGGCATGAACCCGGGAGGCGGAGCTTGCAGTGAGCCGAGATCGCGCCACTGCACTCCAGCCTGGGCGACAAAGTGAGACTCCGTCTCAAAAAAAAAAAAAAAAAAGAGAGAGAGATGACAGTCCATCTAAGCAATCTAAGCAGCCCCTGTGGGGCAGGGGCTGCGGCTTCTTCTAAAAGTCATATTGAACCATCTCCTCTCCAAGTAGATGAACCTTTTCTAAGTAATTCTTTCCCTACATTCCAAAAAACTTCTGAAATGGGACCTCTGATTGAATTTTGCCCAGGTGCTTTATGGATTATAATTAGGCATCATTAGAGTCATCCAGTGCTTCCACTTGATCTTTCAGGGAGGCCCAGAAGCCACTTGATTCTCATTTAACTCATATTCACTAAAATATTTTTATTTTTAAAAATAGAGAAAAAAAAGGGACCAAAATATTTACATTTATTGGAGATTTAAAATATAAGCGTTACAAATCCAAAAGAGCTTGTACAAACCGAGAGCTTTAAATCCCAGGCCTCCTGCTGAGCCAGCCACCGGGCTGCAGCACCTTCTGCCAAGCTTCTCACAGTCAATCCAGAAGCTTTCTCCAGGGCTACGAAAAAGTTATTAAGAGTGCACCACTTTGGCTATTATTTCACAACCGAGTTAACCTCTATCCCAAGGGCAACATTTTGCAGCTGTTTGCAGTGAGTCAGTACTTTCTTTCCATTCTTTTCCTTTTTATCTATTTTTTTCTTTTTTGGTAAATTACCCTTTCCATTTTTGCCTGTGACTGGGGCATAGAAACAAAGTTTGGGTCTGCTTCTTGCTGTTCTGAATAGCTGTCTGCTTTTTAAAAGGCAGAAATGAAAACAGCAGTCACGTGATGTTCTTTCAAATTAAGGTTACACAATGACACAAAGCTGAGGCGCGCACACACACAAAATACACAGCAATGGTACTTCCCGCCATCGAAAACACCACTTTTCAGATGGCATTTAATAGTTCTGTTTATTATATAATTCCATCTCATAACATACATTTCCTTCCTTTAGAATGAACAATACTTACTTTTAAAAAATCCTCGTACGGTCTGCACCAACCACCCAAACCAATCACATGAGTGACTATTTCTTACAATGTTTGAAATTGCATAGACCAGGAGGTCTTAAAGCAGGGTTCCCTGACCAGCAGCAGCAGCAGCATTCAGGAACTTTTTACAAATGCAAATTGTCAGGCCCCATCCCAGACCTAGGGCGTCAGCAATTCAAGGGTGGAGCCCAGAAGTCTGTGGTCAAACAACCTCAGCAGGTGATTCTGAAGCTCACTGAAGTTGGAACGGGTAAGAGGGTTCTGGGCCCTGAGCACCTGGCCTCGGTCATTTGAAACCACCCTGAGTGCCCTCAGTGCCTCACTTCTTCACCGTGTAAAACAGAGAATGACAGTAACACTCCATAGGACTGTCTTGAAGAGTCCATTAGGTAATCCAACACTGTCCAAACATTGACAGTGCTTGCCTGTGGCTTGCCAGGGAGCAGGGATTGGCTGCAAACAGGCCGAAAGGAGCTTTTGGGGTGATGGAAATGCGCTAAAACTGGAATGTGGTGATGGCTGCACAACTCAGTTTGTGAGAACTCATTGAACTGTAGCTCAAGAGGTGAATGTTATCTGTAAAGTATACCTCAACAAAACTGTTCACAAAATACTAAAAATGTTTAGAAAAGTGCCTTGCTCATAGTAATCAGATGTTGGCTCTGATCATCTAAGCCGTTTGAACAGATTTATCTAATTGTGCATGTTCTTCTAAAAAGGAACTAATCTCCCTCCAAAGTGTGAGGGTCTTGTTCCACCTTGATGTAGGAATGGGATTTATGCTGTGACCTGTTACTGATCCAAAAAGTAAATCAGACCTATGGTGACCAGTTTCATGAGGAAGATTTTACAGAGAGAAAAATGATATTCTCTGGAGTACAGTAATATACCAAAGGCGAACTGAAATAGAATCTACCCGGTGATACTACTCCAGAGATCACATGTGTTTAAAACATATTGGATGTGTATATTTGCTCTAATTTATAATAGCTGGCTTCATGATTGCCATCTCTATTTCAATAAGCAATGATTCACCATAAACTGTGCTGACCACAGGATATAGGCAACAGAAGCAACGGAAGACAGAATGGGAAACACACAGAGGTGGCCATGGACAGAGCCTTAGGAAACAGCCCCATTTCAGTGCCAGAACCACACACCATGGGGTATTTAATGACACTTACTGATTTTGTTGACAACTGACAATGCTGAACTTTCCCTGAGCCCTGTGCTCCTAGAACACAGAAACAGTTACAGAATCTTCCTCCTCTTTCTTAACCCAGGAAATGGCTGGAGGCAAAGCCACCTTCCCCATAGACTTCCACTCTTCTTCATGAACCCCGTAATTCTTGGACCCCTCCCTCGTTCACTTGCATTTATAAAACCCTAGTTCTTCCTCTTCTCTGAGACATATCTCATTAATAAACATTACCCTACTGCAGTAGCCTGGGTAAAATTATCTTAATTGTCTGGTACATTTTGTTTTTGACACAATAAATATAAGTTTGGCCGGCCATTCCATCACTTTCAGTTAACAATGTTATTTGCAACACTTGACATTTTACAATACTTTAATATACCTATGTGCACACACATACACACACCTATATTAGCTGTTCAATTGCATGTATTCATGCTGGAGTATAAAAAGAAAATTAAAGTCAATTTGCACATGCAACTACCTATGACGAATCATCTAGGTCAGAGGTGGGCAAACTTTCTTCTGCAATGGGCTAGGTGGTCAATCTTTTCTTACCTGTTTTGCATGTTACACTGTCAGGTTCGCTTCAGTCACATGACTGCAGCCACTGACAGTACATACAGGAATGAGCATGGCTGTGTTCCAATAAAACTTTTTTTTTTTTTTTTTTTTTTTTGAGACAGAGTCTCGCTCTGTCGCCCAGGCTGGAGTGCAGTGGTGCGATCTCGGCTCACTACAAGCTCCGCCTCCTGGGTTCACGCCATACTCCTGCCTCAGCCTCCCAAGTAGCTGGGACTACAGGTGCTCGCCACCATGCCCGGCAAATTCTTTTTTGTATTTTTAGTAGAGATGGGGTTTCACTGTGTTAGCCAGGATGGTCTCGATCTCCTGAACTGGTGATCCGCCCGCCTCGGCCTCCCAAAGTGCTGGGATTACAGGCGTGAGGCACCACGCCTGGCTGAAACTTTATTTTCAAAAACAGTTGGTGAGGTGTAGTTTGCAGATCTGATCTAGAGTAGTGTTTCCTGAGGGAATTCTAAGGAACATTACTTTCAGGGCATGTTAATAGCTAGTGTGAAAAAAAATAAAAGTGGGGGTAAGGGAGTGGCCCATGGTAAAACAGATTAGGGGAAAATTGGGAAAAGTTTACTATAGCACTTTCCACTAACTTTATTTGTGAGGCAGGGTCTCACTCTGCTGCCCAGATTGAAGTGCAGTGATGCGATCCTAGCTCACTGCAGGCTCAAACTCCTGGGCTCAAGTGATCCTCCTGCCTTAGCCTCCCGAGTAGCTGGATTATAGGTATGCACCACCACACCAGCTAATTTAAAAAACAAAACAAAACAAAAAAAAACTTGTAGATACGACATCCCACTATGTTGCCCAGGCTGGTCTCAAACTCCTGAGCTCATGCAATCCTCCAGCCTCAGCCTCCAAGGTATTGGGATTACAGGCGTGAGCCACTGTGCCCAGCCTCCACTAACTTTAAAATGCTAATGTGTAATATTTTTGCATTTTTTTTCAAAATCTCAACTCACAGATTACTGTGTTTCTTAAAAGCACTTTGTAAATCCCAGCACTTTGGGAAGCCAAGGCGGGTGGATCACCTGAGCTCGGGACTTCGAGACCAGCCCGACCAACATGGAGAAACCCTGTCTCTACTAAAAATGCAAAATTAGCCACACATGGTGGCGCATGCCTGTAATCCCAGCTACTCGGGAGGCTGAGACATGAGAATCGCTTGAACCTGGGGGGCAGAGGTTGCGGTGAGCTGAGATCGCACCATTGCACTCCTGCCTGGGCAACCAGAGTGAAACTCCGTCTCAAAAATAAATAAATAAATAAAAAGCACAGAGGCAGAATGCTTGTGGCTTCATTAAAAGATAGATAGATAGATAGACAGACCAGACAGACAGACCAGACAGACAGACAGACCGACAGATAGATAGATAGATAGATAGATAGAGATATGGCTGGGCACAGTGGCTCATAACTGTAATCCCAGCACTTTGGGAGACAGAGACAGGAGGATCACTTGAGCCTAGGAGTTCAAGACCAGCCCAGGCAACATAGTGGCACCTTGTTTCTACATTTTTAAAAAATTTTAATTAGCAGGGTGTGGTGGTGTGCATCAGTAGTCCCAGCTGCTTTGTGAGCTGAGATAGGAGGACTGCTTGAGCCCAGGAGTTCTGAGGCTATAGTGAGCTATGATCCTGCCACTGCACTCCAGCCTGGGTGACAGAGGGAGATCCTATCTCAAAAAATAAATTAATTAAAAGGTCCCAAAGCAGCATTTCCTATGGTATCCCACAAAATGAGCTCTGTGAAAGGCTACTTAGTACATGCCCAAAGAAAACAAGGACTCAGTGGTCAAATTCCATTTGAGAAATGCTGCATTCTATATTCCATCTTGGAGATTCAAAACAGACATCCACTTAGTAAAGACTTTGAGACGTCCTGAAATAAAAAACATTAATTTAACCCAGCATTTCCCTAACTTATTTTAAACATCACACCACACACACAATCAACTAACTGAAATTCTTAGAATTCTATGTAAATTCAGAGTCAATAATCTTAAAGTCTTAAAGTCAGAAACTTGGTTAACACATCATTCAGTGATTTGAAGTTTTTCCCAGTTTTTCTGGGTTAAAAAAAAATTCATGGTGTGATACTTCCAGATGTTAGAAACCTGGAGTGTTGCTATTAAAGAAATGTGGGTTCCCCCCTTCAAGCACCTTAGTAATAACACTGCTTAAGTTCAGAACCTCTGCCCTTAATTTGTTCTATTATACAGGTAACAATGATTGAGTTGATTGAGTTATTAGTAATACTGCTGAGGCCTCTATGTCTTACTTTCATTGTTTTTCTTCCTCAATAATCAATATTTTTCATTTCAGCTACTTTTAATTAGCACAACTCCTTTACATTGATGTATTTTTCAGATATATTGCTGAATATATAAGGGATATGCTCATTATAAAATATCAGATGCTAACAGAAGAGCATGAAGACAATTCCGCTCAAGTTCAGCAACTATTAATAGTCCTGGATTAAGCCTTTCATGTTTGTGGGGGCTTTTTGTTTTTGAAACAGAGTCTCTCTGCTCTGTCACCCAAGCTGGAATGCAGTAGCACGATCACAGCTCACTGCAGCCTTGACTTCCCAGGCTCAAGCGATCCTGCCGCCACGGCCTCTTGAGTAGCTGGGGTCATGGACATGTATCATCACACCTGGCTTAGTGTATTTTTTGAATTTTTTGCAGAGATGAGGTCTCACTAGGTTGCCCAGTCTAGTCTCAAACTCCTGGGCTCAAGTGATCCTCCTGCCTCGGCCTCCCAAAGTGCTGGGATTATAGGCATAAGCCACTGCACCCAGCCTCAACTTTGTGTTTGTAAAATAAAACAATATCCTACACGGGCCATTTTATTTTTTCATGTTACAATATAGTTCAGATTGCATCTTTCCATGTTTGTAAACATTTACCTGATCACTATTTTAATGGCTGCATATGAATATTCTGCCATACGGAACAACAAAACTTCTTTAACCAAACTCCTATTGATGGACAGTCAGGTAGTTTCTAATTATTTTGTGAATACAAAGGACATGGTGGTGAATGTCACTGACATGAATCTTTGGAAACTTATCCAGTTAGTTCCCATGGTGGACTTGGCTCTCAGTACTCCTCTTGCAGAAGTCATCCCAGGTGGCAGTATTTACAGTGCCATATAAGCCCTGCCTCCCATCTCTGGGATTGGCTGATAGACTAAAGAACATCAACCCTCAGATTACCCAGTGATCCATTGAACACCTAGGTGAGAAAAGACGAGATGGGCCAGCCAGAGTCCTTCCTTCAGGAATGACAGAGAATGAGGCAGCTTTCAGGCAGACGGTGGTTTAGAGAATGGCTCATGACACTACGATGGGCTCCGACCTGCCATATGCAGAAACTGTGGATGGTAGTGGGAATGAAAGCCCCGGTGGGCAGAGGCCGACTCCTGTGTTAGGGGGAGCCCAGGTAGGCTAACGGGACTGCACTAGGATGAGTAAGACCTGGGAGCTGCTGTCGATGACACTAAGGCACCACAGCTTTTGTTCTTAGAGAGCCCTGGTTTAAGCCTCGTTCCTAGTGCCAGCTTATGTGACCCTGGGAAAATTATTTAACATCTGTATTTATCTTATGAGAAGATTAAATGAAGAGAGAATCTACGGTGCCTCACACATACTGAGTGCTCCACATACATCAGCTCTCCCAGTTACAGTGTTATCATCGTGACCCAAGCCACTGTGGATCCCAAGAACTGTCAGATAAGATGTTCCCTAGGGTTTCCATGGCTGGCCATTCCTTAAGGCCTCTGTATATATATATCCTTGTAGTAAGTTTAGGAAACTTGGATGAATCTCTTGCCAGCAAAATTAACAAAAACAATTCTTTAAGTTCTAGAGTTGGGGTTGCCAGTTCGAAGAGCAGAACTCTTTCAGAGAAACTCCTCTTACAATTGACCTGAGCAATAACTCAACTCTAGAAATGCTCACCACACACGTGCTGACTGGTTTGTAAGTAGCTGTTATAATATGGTTGTGCTATCTGCATTCAAGTTCAACACGGATCCAGAAACCTTGCCTAGAAACTTGCAGGGCACCTTGCCCCATCAGCAGGGCTGCCACAGCTAAGTGGTTCTAGGCAAACACTCAAGGAGGCAAAATATGGGAGAGAAAGAGATGGCTTAGCTAGCCAGTGCTTTAAAGAGCAAAGTAGCTGATAGAGAAACACACGCCCAATCCACGCATCCTTCCACTGTCATTAAAAGCAATGGGGTGGGAACAGCTTTTCTCTTCTACACCCATTCACTCCCTTCTTCCTCTTCAGCCCTGTCCCCCTCTGTTTAGACTGCTAAATATTAAAGCAATACTTTCCCTTTGATTTTAAACTCATTTCATATGAGAGACAGACAGAGGGGAGGAAGGGAGAGAGAGTGAGTGAGAGGAATGTGGAAACGGAAGACAGAAAACCAGTGTGAAATTTAAGTCGTCTCAGGCCTATATTTCTAAGAACAGCCCTAGGTCCTATCAGTGCATCAAATACGGAGCAACAGAAACCAAACCAGTCACCACTGGACCTCGCAAAAGAGTTCACAGCAGTGGCTCCTACCAAGGTGCTCACCGGAATCACTGGGCAGCTAATTCAAAATGGGTGTGAAGCAGCTGCCCGGGTGACTGGCTCCACCCAGACCCAATATGCTGTTGAGTTAAGATTTATAGTGAAAAAACAATAGTTTCTTTCAGCATTCCATTAGTTTCTTCTGAGTTCTAGCTGTCTATTTGATATGTGTTAATATCTGGAAGAAACTGGTATCAATAGTGGGCTCTCAAATTCTACATATGCCAAATATATCTACGGGGAGGGAGGAAGAAAAATTCAAACATCACTAATGCTCTTTCTGTAACTTCAGTCCAGCTTTTATCTCAGAGATCCTGAACGTGTTGTTTAGAAGTCTAGAATGGGAGTGCAGAGGCGACCACAACACATCAAAAACTTGAGGTGCAGTCTGATGAGTTTCTCTACTCCCTGCTTAGTAAATTTAGAGTTTTCTATTTTTGGAGGATGTAATCCCTATGCACACTGCTTTTAGCATCTAAGCATTTTCCTCAAGATGGGTCAAAGTGTCAAGGGTTTCACGAGAGTCTCGGTCAATTCCTGCAGAACACTGGGATCTGCTAAAGACTTAAAATAGGGACACAGTCCTTACAGTTTCAGCTTAAGGATCATAAACACAAATGACCACCTGAGACCACAGAGGACCGGATATGAGCTACTTATAGTCATACTGAGCCGGTGAACAAGAATAGCAGGAAAGCGGCCAGTTTTCTTGTAGTGAGGTTCTTTGAAGTAAAGTATTTATTAAACATTATATTATAGTGCATGAAACAAAAATCTTTGAAGGCAGGTTATCCTACTCTGCACAGTGGCCACTGCTAACGAATTACTTCCTTTTCCTCTTAGGTTTTGTTTTTCTATTTGTGAAACTGAAACCCAGATTGTTTTCCTCCATCCATGAAACCAGCTGGCACAAAGCACTCCTTCTGGTAATAATGTCCCATCAATAGAAACAGCATTAAAAACAATTCCAACCCACCACTTCACCACCACACACAAGAGGATGTGTAGATTAAGGAGGTGCTCTCTAAATATTGGTCAGCAACTTCTCTAAAATAGAAAACTAAGCTATTAAAAAATGACAAAATGACTAAAAATGGCAACAATTAAAATGGGGCTTCCATTTTTATTTAAAAGCAAAATTTACCGATTGCATTTCTCATTTCCTAACTCTAGACTGATATGCCTTGTTGCAGCTAGCATTTTCTATTTCTCAATCAAGTACCCTAGATATACCAATAAGACCTTCATCTTAAAGAAATGTCCAAAAGAAGACCAAGAGGGCGGTATAGTTTATTCTTCTGAACCAATTATTAACTTAAGAGTCTTTGCCTGGGGAAGGAGTACTGAGCAGCGGAACTCCCAATGAGCCAGCACAAATGGTCACACGCTGAAGATGCAATGGAAGAATCCTGGCCCATTGGCCAAAAGGTGTCTCCGGCTAAGTGTGTGCTGAGAGGAGAAAAGGACAGCGCCGGACACATGGCTGGGTCTGTTTCAACGTGGCTGAGAACAGTAGGAAGCTTTTTAAAATCTGGGAATACATCAAAGGGCTAATGCAGATTAAGCCCAGCTCCTTTTTTTTTCCCCCCTGAAAGGCTCACTTTTGTTCCTAATAGAAAGACTTAGATGGTATTTCTTCAGATCATAAAGCAAGTTGTACTTTTAATGATGGAATAAAAATTATAAAAGTAAAACGTGGCTTTTCCTCCCCATTCTTTTTTTCCTTTTTTAAGTGATGAATTCAGGAAAAGACCAGTCTAGGCCAAATTTATCTCTTGTTAACCTTCAGGGATATGGAGTACGCCAAGTATGTTAGTACAAAGTCAAATTTGGATGATGTAGTCATTTTTTGCTAATTCCATTATTAGAAACATTAGATAATATGGTAGTATCTAAGGAATACAGCTTTAAAAATAGTATGCACCTTCACTATCAAGACTGTAAGGCAAAATCAACTTGTGCCCAGGACTGAACTTTTGAAACAGAAAATTTTGTTATATCCATGTTAGCCAGGCTGGTCTCGAACTCCTGACCTGAAATGATCCGCCCGCCCCGGCCTCCCAAAAGTGCTGGGATTACAGGCGTGAGCCACTGCACCCGTGGCATGCACCTGTAATCCCAGCAACTCGGGAGGCTGAGGCAGGAGAATCGCTTGAACCCAGGAGGTGGAGGTTGCAGTGAGCTGAGACTGCGCCATTGCATTTCAGCTTGGGCAACAAGCGAACGCCGTCTCAAAAAAAACAAACAAAAAATCAAAACAAAAAACCTTGTTATGTCAATAGAGTATTTCTAAGTGGGTTAGCAGCTCCCTGACAGGCTACCTCTCCAGCCTTCCCAGGCCCACCCATCCTTGGTTCCCTCTCCAGCCTCACAAGACAGCGCTCTTCTCATCACACTCAGGCATTTCACTTGAGCCCCTGATCTTGCTTTGCCCTCCTCCCGGGGAGCCTGCCTCATCAACTGTCGTCTCTTCCCTCTCTATTGGCCCCTCCTCTTCATCCTGAAAGTCAACCTGAGTCATTCCAATCAACAAATTCTCTCTCGACTCTGCATCCCTCGTGGTTGCTGCCTTCTGACCCAACCCGTGTTCTCCACACAGTCCTCTGTTCTAGCTGCTGCAATCACACTTGCACTCACGACCAAACCAGCCCCAAGTGGCTATCACCACCACTGTTCTTCCTAACTGACAAGCTGTCTCAGGTACCCACAGGTTAGATATTTCAGGGGAAATGACTGTTACAGAAATGTTCACATTAGAAAGAAGAAACAGATCAATACACATCAATCATATTAAAAAGGTACTTCTAAGACAAAGCATAAATCATTTTTATTACTCATATTCAATATTTTACGAATTAAAGCAACTATGTTTCTACAAATTTATGGTTTTGAATTGATGGTACGTTGTAATAATGCACAGATAGGGTCTGCCTGAGCTTTCACCCCAGGAATTGTAAAATTTATATTACAGTAGTCCCCCATTATCCAAGGTTTTAGCTTTCCAAGGTTTCAGTCACCTGTGGTCAACCACGGTCCAAAAACATTATATGGAAAATTCCAGAAATAAACAATGTATAAGTTTTAAATTGTGAGTCATTCTGAGTAGTGTGAGATCTTGTGCTGTCCTGCTCCATCCTGCCTGGGTCATAAACCCTCTCTCTCAGGGTCCAGCATCTCCACGCTGTAGACACCCCCACCACCAGCCAGTCACTTAGTAGCCATCTCGGTTACCAGATCTGCTGTCAGGGGGTCTCAATGCTTAGGTTCCTTTTTTATTTTTTATTTTTGAGACAGAGGCTGGCTCTGTCACCCAGGCTGGAGTGCAGTGGCATGATCTTGGCTCGCTGTAACCTCCACCTCCTGGGCTTAAGCCATGCTCCCACCTCAGCCTGCAGAGTAGCTGGGACTACAGGTATGTGCCGCCATGACCGGCGAATTTTTGTGTTTTTCGTAGAGGCAGAGTTTTACCATGTTGCCCAGGCTGGTCTCAAACTCCCGAGCTCAAGTGATCCACCTGCCTCGGACTCCCAAACTGCTGGGATTACAGGCGTGAGCCACTGTGCCTGGCAGGAACTATTATTTGACTTCACAATGGGCTCAAAGTGCCAAGAGTATGATGCTGGCAATCTGGATATGCCAAAAACCAGCCATGAAGTCCTTCCTTTAGTGAAAAGGTGAAAGTTCTCAAGAAAAAAAGAAAGTATGCTGAGATTGCTAAGATCTACAGTAAGAATGAATCTTCTATCCACGAAATTATGAAAAAGGACAATGAAATTTGTGCTAGTTTTGCTGCTGTACCTAAAACTACAAAAGTTACAGCCGCAGTGTGGGCTAAGCGCCGAGCTGAAATGGAAAAGGCATTAAAGGCAAGCGTATACAGGGTTCAGTCCCATCCGCAGTCTCAGGCATCCCCTGGGGATTTTGACATGGATCCCCCATGGAGAAGGGGGGCTACTGTACAGTACTTCCCTTCAGCAAGCCGCATATTCAAGTTCTTTATTTCAGATTCCCCTTCGTGACTGTCATGCAGGTAGCAAAGAAAACCCATTGTGTCCAAGGAAATTTCTACTTTCTCTAGGGATTCAGAAACCTGACTTTCTGATACTCAGAAACTCAGTCCGCATGGGTGAGAAGCCTCGGTAGGGAACAGGTGCTTTGTATCTCAGGATCTGCTGGAGCTGAGGGTGTTTTTTGGTTTAATCTAGTTTCACTGTGTGTTTCATGGAGAGGTTCCTCTAGGAACAAAAGGTTCTATGGAAGTCACGTCCTTTATCCCTCTTAGCCATCCCTGTGTCTGCCTTAGCCAACCTCCCATTTGTAAAAAGAAAGCAGAGACCAGGCTATGGCTGAATAGTTTCAGACAGCCCCTATACCACTGTCAGCCTCTGCAAAGTGTAATGTTTTAATTACAAGGGTCACACAAGGTCTTAAGACACAGGAGTCTCCGTGTCTGAACGTAATCAGTGTATGCGTCTCACCCTAATGAGGAGGTGACTATCATGAAGGTCTGGTGGTGAAGATCTTGCAAGAAGGTGCCTTGTTTGAGATCTTTCAAGGAAACACAGTACTCAATGAATGTGGGTGAGTAGAAATTACAATTTAGTTGGGTTAATTTTTGGTAGTAATATGGAGCTTTGCAAAGAGAAAGGCATTTGCTGAAGACACTGGAAAAAATAATATGTGCTGAAGCTCTGCCTCATCTAGTCTGGTTCAAAAGTCAAATATCAAAGAGTCAAGAGACCCTTCTATTCAGAAGAAAGCCCTGACTTGTTAATTTATTAGAAGCAAGAGTAAATGCTCCATAGGTTTTTCATTAAATAAAATTAGATCTAGTCCAAGGGCTTTTCTGTAACAGGTGCTCCTGAGTCAGGAATCAAGACCCATGAAGTAAGAAAAGAACAGGTAGGCGAGGGGGTACCTTCTCCTCTAACAAAAGTGGCCTATCAGATGGTCAGGGAGCCTCTATCAGTGGAGCCAAACCAGCTTCCACTGACACAGTTAAAGACCCTTGCCATCAAAGTGCAAAGGGAAGCAGTAGGGCTTAGAGTGGCGATTTCTTACTAAAATGGAATCATTTTTCAGTTTGGTGTACAGTTGTGCCTTGAGCAACATGGATTTGAACTGCATGGGGTCACTTAAATGTGGATTTTCTTATGACTCTGCTGCCCTTGAGACAGCAAGATCAACCCCCCTCCTCCTCAGCCAACTCAACATGAAGACAATGAAGATTAAGACCTTTATGATGATCCACTTCCACTTAATGAATAATAAATATATTTTGTCTTCTTTATGATTTTCCTAACACTTTCTCTAGCTTACTTTATTGCAGGAATACAGTATATAATCATGTAACATACCAAATACGTGCTAAGTGACTCTTTATGTTATTGGTAGGACTTCTGGTCAGCAGTAGGCTACTAGGAGTTACATTGTGGGAGAGTCAGAAGGTATCTGTAGATTTCTGACTGCACAAGCTTGGTATCCCTAGCCCCCATATTGTTCAAGGGCCCATTGTATCTAGGACATTGCTCAGCACACTTGTATCCCATCAGAATCTCTCAGGAGTCTTCCCTGTGCCATACTCAGTGATTCCTTCATTACAACATTAGGCATCCCTGTGATGAATGGGCTTTCATTTTGGTTTTTATTTTTGAGTAACCAGCAGTTTACCTGGGATTTGAGGAATGGATAACATGGCCTTTTTTCCCAGTATATAAAGAGCTTTACCTAAAAGGGCCCAGCTATTTCTTTAATAAAAGTGAGTAGTGGGGCTATGACTGATGATTATCTGTCAGAGAGCAAGTACGATTACTGTGTTTTCAGGTAACGTCCCAGAAACTGTGGCTGTCCCTTACCCTGAGTGAGAAGGTTCTGGTGCATGCAGAGTCAAATTGTATGTGTGTTTCTATCCCTCTGAACCCTGTGCAAAGAGAAAAGTTGGTCAGCTTCCATTTCTCTTGGCTTACCAGTTCTAGTACCAAGAATTCTGCTACTATAATATGAGGAGCCCCATTCTTTCCTTTTTATAGTAGAAAAAGCAACTCGACTAGGTTTATCCAGAAAGGCATTCTAGAAGCCACTCCCTTAAGCCAGCCTAGCAGGATTTCCAGGACGAGTGTTCATGCCCCAGGGCTGCTTAGGAGGTGAGGAGTCACTCCCAGGGTGACCGCTCATGAGGCCGCCACAGTGCGCCTGGCTGTGAAGAGGCAGGCAAGCCCTCCTGACCAGGCAATTTCCTCCTCATCAAGGCGTCGAGGGTAACAGCAGCAGCTCCTGGAAGCTGTTCCCTCCTCCTGTGAGAACTAAGTCAGAGGCTGAGAGTTTGCTGGGGGAAGGGACGCAGGTCTTCCCACCTCTCAGTCGGGGACCTCCTCAGGGCCCCCAGGGAAGGGGTGGGACCTCCCAGGCACCTGCCCAGCATCAAGAAGAGGGCTGAGAAGCTACAGTTCCAGAGTGGGAGGGAAAGGACCCTCGCCAGAGCAGGCCGATCCCAGAGCTCCAAACTCCTCTGGTGTCCGCTTGGGCCCAGGAAGGGAGACAGTTGTCAAGGCTCTGGTCTGACCCACTGACTGCAGGCCACAGTGGTGACAGACCGCTCCTCGGAGGATTCAAAACTTTTCTCTGGAGGAGACAAGACTAGGTTGTTGAAGACAATTTCCTGGCTCAAGGGGAAAAAAAAAAATCCACAGAAAAAATAAATACGTCCTCAGACCTCCCCTTCCTCTTCAGGGTAAAATGCAATGAATTGAGGGCTTCTGAGCTAACAAGGCCAAGTTAGGCCAAGGGCAGTTCACAGCTGATCATCTGCTAAGAAGCAAAAGCCTAAAAGGCCCGATTAGCTCGAGCTCGCCACGTCCAGCAACAACCTGGAACGGCCGTCAGCGCAGGGCTGGGTACCACCCACGGCCACAGGCCTTGTCAGGTGCAGGTGGCCAGCTGTTCCTCATGTTCTGCGGACGGTACAAGAAGGGCTGCATTCAATCCAAGGAAGGCAGAGGCTTCTTTCTTTCCCAGGAACCAAGGAGACAGTCACATGAAGAGGCTGAGAAATCAGGACTCAGGGGTGACAGGCAACTCTGTGACTGCCTACAGGAGAACACACACTTCATAGGGCTCGCCCAATCATTTTCTTTTGTTTATAGTATTCCTGAGACTTCCCTACTGTATACTGTCCAAACTTGCTATTCAACAAGGAATACCACAGTTCTTTTTAGGAACAATCCTTGCCACAGTACTCTCTGGATGATTTAAACAATTATTTGCTTAACAACTCTCTTCCCGTCATCAGCAGGGTCACTGCCTTGCCCCCAAAGCCGCCGTCTCTCACCTGCACCACCCGAATGAGCACTGAGAACTTAAAGCTGTATAATATCAAATCATTAACATGCAGAAAATAGTATAACTTTCAGTAGTATTTTCTTATTCACTGAATTTCCAACAGGAATTAGGAACTCCACATCTAACTTAGTTGCCTTTAGGAAGCAGCTATGGCAACCAGAAAGTTCCCAGGATCTTGTCTCCTAAAGGTAAATAAAACTTTACTCTTGGGTGTGAAATATTTCCACACTGCTAGTTATTGAGTGATAACATTGTGCCAGGAACTATACTAAGTGTTATGCATGCACCAACTCATTTAATTCTCACTATCACCAATGAGGTAGATGGTACAATCACTCTCATTTTACAGACCCAGAAACTGTGCCGAGAGAGAGTAAATGAGGCCAAGCAAATAGCCAGTAAATTAGTATGCACTTGACTTTAAAGCAGGTGCCCTCGGTCATTACCCGGTAAATTACCTTTTGTATATAAACAGATGGGATAGAATTATTGAAGTAGTAACTATAACATTTGAAAAGGAATTCAAGAAAGGAAGCAAGATAATTAATTTCTGTAGAGATTTAATACCACAAAACTAAACTATGGCAGAATAAAGTGACGAGCTTCAGAGTCTAAAGTCTTCATTCATTCTACTCCCTTATTCAACTGCCCTGCCCCACCCCTCAACCAGGTACTCTGGGGACTGACCTCAGAGTCCCCCAGTTTTGCTATGAAGAACTAAGAAAGGTGACTGTGTGACACATGAAGGTGATTTTGATACATATGAATTTGTATTTAGGTGCAGTGTGTACACCAGCTGTTGCCACAGGATGCTTATTTGTGATTCAGATTTCTGTCCTATTGAAATTGGTCCATTTCCACAATACCTAGAACATTGTCCACCACAAAATATGTACCTATCAAATACTTGGATAAATGAATGGGTAAATGGATTACAAACTTCCATGGGTATGCAAACTAAGGGTGGGGGGTAGACAGGACTTTCTCTTCCCTACTTCTGCTAATTTCAAACTAGTGACTTGGAAAGATACTTAATATGTTTTTCTTTTTTCACAATATTAGTGCTAATTAAATAGACTGTCAGTTATTACATCCCTTACAAACACATGTAGGTGGTCTCCAGAACAGGATTAATATCTAAATGACTAAGGAATTAAAACACTGGTATTTGAAGCTTTGACAAATATTTTTACTATCTGAGTTTCCAAGGCAAAGTATCAGTTCACAGGCAACAAGAGGAAACTGCCCAGTAATGTACAAAAAATATTAGTTGGTTTAAATCTCAAAATTTTACACATTCCTATTAAAAATTACACAAACAGCGTTAATTTTCTCTTGTATGCTGATTACTCTTTTTTCCTCTCTTTATATAATGATCTTCCTACACAGTATGTGATACCATTAAAAAGAGAGAGAGAGAAGGAGCATAGGAAAATGAAAGGAACTCTGTGCTTAATATCAAAATCATCTCATTTGAGATGAGACAATAACGTCCTAGAAAATATATATTAACTGAAATGTATGTGCTTTGTTGCTTTTGGGGGGTCAAGTTTGTTTTAAAAAAATAAAACAAATTAACATACACAATTTGGGCTACTTCTCCATTCATTATAATTTCTAGGGAAGAAAGCAGAATACTACATAGAGAATATTTAAAAAAAAAAAGCCTGTCTTCATAGCCACTATGATGACCCTAATAAAAAAGACAATAGCGAGTGTCAGTGAGGATGTGGGAAGAACTGGATCGCTCCCATTGCTGGTGGGAGGGTAAAATGGTGCAGCCACCTTGGAGAACAGTGTGAGAATTCCTCATAAAGTTAAACATAGAGTTCCCACACCACCTGGAAATTCCACTTCTAGGTATACACTCAAGAAAAATTAAAACCTTGTCGCCCCAAAAACTCGTACATGAATGTTCATAACAGCATTATTCATAGTAGCCGAAAAGACAGGAACAAATACCCACCAACTGACAGGTAAATAAAATGTGGTATATCCATACAATGGGATGTTATTTGGCCATACACAGGAATGACGTACTGGCACATGCTACAACGTGGATACCAGTATGCTAAGTGAAAGCCACAAAAGACGACATATTGTATGATTCCTTTTCTAAGAAATGTCCAGAATAAGCTACACACAGACAGAAAGTAGATCAGTGGCTACCACAGGCTGGAGGGGTGGAAGGGGTGAGGAGTGAATGCTAATGGGTAGGGGGCTTCTTTTTGGGGTGATGAAAATGTTCTAAAATATTATAGTGATGGCAGCACAGCTCTGTGAACAGTGTAAAAACCAGTGAATCGCTGGGTGCTGTGGCTTGCACCTGTAATCCCACTTACTTGGGAGGCTGAAGCAGGAGGACCACTTGAGCCCAAGAGTTCAAGGCTGCAGTGAGCTGTGACCAAGCCACTGCACTCCAGCCTGGGCAACAGAATGAGACCTCAGCTCGAATAATAATGTTAATAATAATGATAATAATAACAAGTGTTAGTGTATGTCCCAAATATTGAATGAAACATAATTATACTAAAAATGTATTTGTTGCTTATCTCTTGACAAAAGAAACAACAAAAACAAGAAACAAAACCCACTGGATCCTACATTTTAAGTGGGTGAATTATACGTTAACTGTATCTCAATAAAATTGCTACAAAAGTCCTTAGAGGCAGATATTTGAAAATTCTCTGTAAATCAAACAGTCAAAGAATTCTGGTCTGCAAAATGGACACATATGGCCAGGCACAGTGGCTCACACCTAGCACTTTGGGTGGCCAAGGTGGGAGCATCGCTTGAGACTGGGAGTTCGAGACCAGCCTGGGCAACGTGGTAAAATCCCTTCTCTATAAAAAATACCTAAAAAATTAACCAGGCATGGTGGCGCATTCCTGCAGTCCCAGCTACCTGGGAAGCTGAGGTGGGAGGATCACTTGAGCCCAGGAGGTTGAGGCTGCAGGGAGCCATGACTATACCACTGCACTCCAGCCTGGGCCACAGAGTGAGATCCTGTCTCAATATGAGAGAGACAGAGACAGAGAGAAAGAGAGAGACAGAGAAAGAGACAGAGAGACAGAGAGAGAGAGAAACAGTAAATATGTAAAATTATAAGAATAGGCAACAAAAGCAGCAACGTTGTGATAAATTTAAGGAATTTGCTTCCAAAGGCTAATACTTAAAATGTGTAGTAAGCAGGACATTCACTATACCATCAAAAATAACTTTCAGATACATAAAGGAAAACATGAGCCTTTATCTTGGAAATTCCACTAAAAGTCAAATTAACTCATTTGCATTTAAAATTGAAGAAGACAGTTTTGGCCTATTTTAGACAGGTATTTATTAAATATTTATTAAAATGCTTGAGCATGAAATAATACTATAGGTACCAGAAAGAAAACAAATATGAGCAATTCAATTCCCTACCTTCTGTTCAATAAAACTCACTTCTCATGGCAGGTGGCACAGAGAACTCTACCCAGGGGGTTAATCAAAATTCCCTTAGAATAATTGAAAAGCATCTGCATTTTTTCCCCAGAAACCACAAAAAAGTCACAGTAAGCAGAACATACAATCTTGATTATTAGCATTGTGCCTGTAGCAGCACAATGTGTTGTCCCCAGAAATTAAGTTACGAGACACGATGTCATTGTGCGATAAGCCAGAGATGTCTCCCCTAATGAGACTGGAAAACTCAAGGAAATCAAAAGATAGACAATGATGATAATAAGTTGCATGTGTGATTTTGCTACTGTTAGGAAGCAAACTGCATATTGTGCCAAATGCAATCACTCTCAGAGCAGGCTGGGGTGGGATAGACTCTAGAGGTCACTGACCCCAACCTTTCATTTCACAACAAAGAAAACTGAGGTTTACAAAGGTCACACAACAAGTTTAAGGCATCACTGGGACTAGAGATGAGATTTTTCAGGGCTCTCTTTGTGAAATATATTTTTCTGTCTGAGTATATGTACTATAGAGAGTGTAACCTAAGAAATAGAAAATTCTTAGGAATTTCTGAGAGCTACACTGGTAAAACTCCACAGAGCAGTACTGTAAATGACCATCCGTGAAAGTGTACAACCAGAGTTTGGGGACACTCAAAATTCCAATCAAAGTGGCCTGAGTGCCACCCTAAGGGCAGGAGAACTGTAGTTTGACTTCGTTTGGGTCTGTGCCTATTGTTTAGGTAGCTGAAGCCTAATCGCCTGCAGGGGGCCTTGCTGTGGGAAGATAACAGCAGCGCAGAGGCAAAGAAAAGGGAAGGCACGGAGGTGGCCCTTGGGGGGTGTTCTGGGAGAAGAGATTAATTCACCAAGTTCCTGTGTAGCACAGGTACACCACGTCACCGTTTGCTCTGATTACCACATAAACCAAACTAGTTTGAAATTAAGGTGACTAATGAGTTTCCTAATTATTCCATTCTAGAAGGCAGAATATTTAGTCAATATTTTGGAGGGCAGACTTAAAGATTTGGTCACTGGAAGAAACATTCCTCCCCTCAAGCTAATAAATGCATATTCTGACTTAGCTATCAATCCCTGTGAGTTTACTTACTATAGGTCAGTTTCCTAAAATCTGGTTACTTCTAGGTTCACAGTGTATTAATCATGTTTAAAATTTTTGTTTTTTGTATCTTATGATACTTTAACATTTTCCAGGGACTTACAGACCCAGAAAGACACTGCCCCTCCCAAGACCAGCTAATTCCTCAATTTAGTAAAGAACTTGGAAGTAAGCCAGCTGCCCATTTTATCTAACACACACCAAGCCAATATTTTCCCTGCCTTAAAACATCCCAGGGCCAGGTACCAGGCAAATAGAGACCACCCCAAAGCCCACCATCATTATTCAAACCAGCCACGCACTGCGCTTCCTGAGGAAGCCCCAATAAGGTTCCCGCCCACAATTTTCTCTGACTCCTTTCTGCCTCCTGACCCACACTGGTGGTTCCTCTGTGCCCTGCATGGCGGGGTGTAACCCCTTCTCATAGGTGATGTAAGTAATAAATTCTCCTTTCGAGGGCATTAACCTCTTCTCGTCGGCACTCAGTCACTTCCATAAATGAAAATCCGCAGGTACCTTTCCAAACACCCTGCAAAATCAACACCAGATCTGCAGGACCACCGAGGGCCAGACTGCAGACTGGGGAGTAGATGGAGGCAGGAGGCGGAGAACTCTCCCCGGCAGACAGGGGAGGGTCCCCAAGAACCTCTGACCCGCCAAGGTCGTTGTGCCCAGGGGGCTCGCCCAATCATGCCTGTGGTGGAAAAGTTCTGTCCCTTAACACACGCGCAGTAAGGGAAATAAATCAATGTAGAGTGGCTCAGACTAAGGGCCCGCGTCTGCACTGGAAGGACGGGGTGGAGCCGCCAGGAATTCACGCTTATAGAAATAGGGAACCCAGCCCCATCAGCAGGTATATAAAAGTCCTTGTATTCAACTGTGAAGGGAGAACTGCAATCTGCTTTCAGGACCCTTCCTTTAAGTTTTCCTTTTGCTTAGTGCATTCTACTCCACTCACTCTCCAGGTGTCCGCCTGCCTACTTCTTCCCGGTCATGAGACAAGAACCTGGACTTTGCTGAGCTAAGGAACAAAATATCCTTGTCACAAGAGACAAGGCCCACAGAGCTCCGGGTGGGCCCCAGTGTCCCCTTGTCCCTAGCTGGCCTGCACACGAGAAGCACTGCCATTGGGAAGATCCAGGCTTACGGAAAGCTCACCTGTGTTGTGTCTGCACACAGAACACAAACACAGCATGTACTTATGTTAGTTCATCTTCAACAAGTTGATAAGTTGATAGCACAATATTGAATTGAACTTTTACTCTAGACAGGATGTAGCATTAACAGAGAAGATCCACAGAGAAAACTCTACTGATGGGCAAATTTGAACTGTAAAACATTTGCTCTGTTTGAGAAGAAACTTAGATACTATCAAGTATCCAAAAAATACAGGCCTACCTCATTTTATTGGGCTTCACCCTACTGTGTTTCAAGGACAATGCACTTTTTACAATTTAAAGGTTTGTGGCAACCCTTTATCTATTGCCACCATTTTTCCAACAGCATGTGCTTACTTCACATCTGTGTGTCACATTTTGGTAATTCTTGCAGTATTTCAAACCTCTGCATTATTAGGAAACCCATTTTCATCATTATCTGTTGTGGTGATCTGTCATTGGTGATCTTTGATGTTACCATTGAAATTGTTTTGGGGAACCACAAACTGTGCCCATGTAAGAAGGTAAACTATAATAAACGTTGTGTGTGTCCCGAGTGCTCCACCATCTGGCCATTCCCCCATCTCTCTCCCTCTCCTTGGGCCTCCCTATTCCCCAAGACACAACAATATTGAAATTAGGCCAATTAATAACCCTACAGTGGCCTCTAACTGTTCAAGTGAAAGGAAGAGTCACATGTCTCTCACTTTAAATCAAAAAGCTAGAAATGATTAAGCTTACTGAGAAACCATGTGGAAAGCTGAAACAGGCCAAAAGCTAGGTCTCTTGTGTCAGTTACTCAAGTTGTAAATGCAAAGGAAAATGTCTTGAAGAAAATTAAAAGTGCTACTCCAGTGAACACATGGATGACAGGAAAGTGAAATAGCCTTGTTGCTGATAGGAAAAGTTTTTTTTATTTTTTGAGACAGAGTCTCACTCTGTCGCCCAGGCTGGAGTGCAGTGGTGCAATCTTGGCTCACTGCAACCTCCGCCTCCCGGGTTCAAGCGATTCTCCCACCTCAGCCTTCCAAGTAGAGTAGCTGGGACTACAAGCGTAACCACCATGCCCAGCTAGTTTTCGTATTTTTATTTTTTAATTTTATTTTATTTTTTATTTTTATTTTTTTGCAGAGACAAGTGAACATTTATTTTTGGGCCTTTCTTCCTATGTGTATTTCAAGTCTTTTTCAAAACAAGGCCCCAGGAATCTCCAGATTCAATTATGTCCCTGGGCTTGGTCGACTGCTGCCAGAGTCTTAGGGAGCCTTGTACAAATGCTAGAGTTACTCATTTAGCAACATTAAACCCAAGGATAGAAGATGCACATGGAATGTGTTGATTTCAGAGGAGGCAGCAGCCAATGTAGAAAACGCTGGAATTTTTCCTTGGGACTGACTGTGATGAGAGGTGTCTGCCATGAACATAAGCTACTGTCTTTTCTTTGACCCTTCCTTTCCAGTTTTTGAAGATTTAGCAGGAAATAATCTTCTCTGAAGATACTTGATAAAAATTCCCCAAAAAAACCCAAAACACACGCTTCCACTTCACTGATAAAAATTAACTGCAGTTTGACACCTGGGTCTAGTTCAGCGGGCGGATGAGCTGATGGATGTGTTCACCCCGGTAGCAAGGTGTGCCCATCTCGAGGAAGCCCACTCTATTTTTGGTAGCATGATGGGCCACTGAGAGGTGGAAAGGATGCAAGAATCATGAAATCTCCTGGAAATGCTTCCCCAGGTGCTCCGCAATCACTGTGTTGTCTGTCAGAGGGATGGTCTTATTCTTGACCTTGACCATGTTTCAAAATGAGTTCCCAGAGAAAATTCAGATTTGGAAATCCCCAGGTCACATAAGGTTCCACTACATGCAGCAGGGGGTGACTTTTACAAAGACACCACTAAAAATTTTCTTTAGGCAAAATATTGCAATGGTTTTCTGCACCAGTAAACTCACATGCCATCAAACTTTTTTTTTTTTTTTTTTTTTTTTTTTGAGACAGAGCCAACTCTGTTGCCCAGGCTGGAGTACAGTGGCGCGATCTCGGCTCACTGCAACCTCCGCCTCCCGGGTTCAAGCGATTCTCCTGCCTCAACCTCCCGAGTAGCTGAGACTACAGGCGCCTGCCACACCACGCCCAGCTAATATTGTATTTTTAGTAGAGATGGGTTTCACTGTGTTGGCCAGGCTGGTCTTGAACTCTTCACCTTGTGATCCGCCCGCCTCAGCCTCCCGAAATGCTGATATTAGAAGCATGAGCCACCGTGCCCGGCCACACCATCAATCCTTTCAATACGTACAAAAAAGGCCAAGGAATGTTTATCTGGCAATTCCAAAGCATGAGGTTTCACTTCTAGTCGTCTGAGATGCACCTTGTCATGTTTCTGCCACCAGGAATCATGTAGGATTCCAGTCCCTTAAACCTGAGCCCTTTTCCTTTCCTTTGCTCCTCATTGCCAAAAGTGGCTGCTTTGCCTGGGTAGCTTTGAGGGCTTAATAAGCCTTCCTCTTTTTCCAGGAGATTTTCTGGAACCAAAGGGATTCTTTTCTTTTTTTTTTTGAGACGGAGTTTCACTCTTGTTGCCCAGGCTGGAGTGCAATGGCGCAATCTTCGCTCACTGCAACCTCCGCCTCCCGGGTTCAAGCGATTCTCCTGCCTCAGCCTCCCTAGTAGCTGGGATTACAGGCATGTGCCACCACGCCCGGCTAGTTTTCTATTTTTAGTAGAGACAGGGTTTCTCCATGTTGGTCAGGCTGGTCTCGAACTCCCGACCTCAGGTGATCCACCCCGCCTCAGCCTCCCAAAGTGCTGGGATTACAGGCATGAGCCACTGCCTGTAAGGGATAATTTCTTTGTTCTTGCTCCGCCATCTTTCTAGTGTTGCAGCTCAATTTTTGTATTTTTAGTAGAGATGGAGTTTCACCAGGTTGGCCAGGCTGGTCTCGAACTCCTGACCTCAAGTGATCCACCCCTCTCGGCCTCCCAAAGTGCTGGGATTATAGGTGTGAACCACTGTGCTCAGCCTAAATTTTAGTGGTCTCCATAGACAATCAAACCAGCTACAACATTCCCTTAAGCCAAAGCCTAATCCAGAGCAAGGCCCTAGCTCTCTTCAATTCTACACAGGATGAGAGAGGCGAGGAAGCTGCAAAAGAAAAGTGTGAAGCTAGCAGAAGTTGGTTCATGAAGTTTAAAGAAAGAAACTATCTCCATAACATAAAAATGCAAGGCAAAGTAGCAAGTGCTGATGAAGAAGCTGCAGCAAGTCACGCAGAAGGTCTAGTTAAGATCACTGATGAAGGTGACCACACTAAACTACAGATTTTCAGTGTAGACAAAACAGCCTTCTGTTGGAAGAAGATGTCATCTAACTTTCACAACTAGAGAGGAGAAGTAAACCTCTGGCTTCAAAGGACAGGCCAACTCTCTTGCTAAGGGCTAATGCAACTGCTGACTTTTAGTTGAAGCCAATGCTCATTTACCATTCTGAAAATGCCAGGGCCCTTAGGAATGATGCTAAGTCTACCCTACCTGTACTCTAGAACACAACAACAAAGCCTGGATTACAGCACATCTGTTTGGGGCATGGTTTACTGAATATTTAAAACCTGCTGTGGAGACCTACTGCTCAGAAAAAAACATTTCCTTAAAAATATTATTACTCATTGACAATGCACCTTGTTACCTGGGAGCTCTGACAGAGATATACAAGGAGATGAATGTGGTTTTTGTGTCTGCTAACACGACATCCATTCTGCAGCCCATGGATCAAGCAGTCATTTCAGCTTTTAAGTCTTATTATTTCAGAAATACATTTGGAAGACTACAGCTGCCATAGTGTTTCCTCTGATGGATCTGGGCAATGTAAATTGAAAACCGTCTTCATTCTAGATGCTGTTAAGAACATTTGTGTTGAATTCACATGGGAAGAGGCCAAATTATCAACATGAACAGGAGTTTGAAGAACTGGATTCTAACCCTCATGGGTGACTTTGAGGGGTTCAAGAAGTAACTGCAGATGTAGGGAAAACAGCAAAAGAACTAGGAGTGGAGCCTGGACATGTGACTAAATTGCTTCACTCTCACAATCAAACTTGATGCCAGGCATGGTGGCTCAGGCCTGTAATCCCAGCACTTTGGGAGGTCGAGGCGGGTGGATCGCAAGGTCAGGAGATCGAGACCATCCTGGCTAACAGGGTGAAACCCCGTGTCTACTAAAAATACAAAAAATTAGTTTGGAATGGTGGCGGGCACCTGTAGTCCCAGCTACTCAAGAGGCTGAGGCACGAGAATAGCTTGAACCCGGGAGGCGGAGCTTGCAGTGAGGGGAGATTGTGCCACTGCACTCCAGCCTGGGCAACAGAGCGAGACTCCATCTCAAAAAAAGAATGTGGCCACTCCTCCCCCACATACAAGAGTAACTGGCTCAGGAAGCAGAGAAATCCGGACCTCAGCCCTCTGGCCTGTTAAGTGGCTGGTGTCTAAGCTTCAACACAGAAGAACTGGTTTTGTCCCCTCAAATTGCTCTCCACCCGACAGTCAGGAATAACTAACTCCCAACCACCCAGATGCTCATGTGAAGGAAGCCACGTTTTGTTACTAGATCTGGGTTTGGTCCTACAGCTGCTCTTCTGATATAAACCACCCTGAGCAAATCCCTTACTTACTGTCCGTGTTACTGCATCTGAAACATGGGGGTTCTACTGGTGATCTCAAAGGGGAGACTTCAATGAGAATGACAAACATACGGTGCTAGGTACCTACAGGCACTCAGCAAGCAACGATCATCCCCCCGCCAATCTACTTTAAAGCCACTCAATAAGTGGCTGAGACAGGAAAGGAGTGGTACAATCTTTTGGCCATGGTGAACTGTAAAGGTAACTGTGTTTTTTTGTTTTGTTTTGTTTTTTTGAGACAGACTCTCCCTCTATCGCCCTGGCTGGAGTACAGTGGCGCAATCTCGGCTCACTGCAACCCCCGTCTCCTGGATTTAAGCAATTCTCCTGCCTCAGCCTCCCAAGTAGCTGGAACTAAAGGCACGAACCACCACACCCAGCTAATTTTTGTATTTTTAGTAGAGATGGTGTTTCACCATGTTGGCCAGGCTGGTCTCAAACTCTTGACCTCAGAAGGGTAATTGTTAGAACCTATCCACTAATTCTTTCCCTAACCCGTAAATCAGGTAGGGATTCTATTTCAAATGAGGGTATTTTGACTTTGCAGTGTTGCTGTGTTCCCTGATGCTTGGTAATTACCTTAGGTAATTAACACGGCTACCTTAGGAATTACCTTAGCTGTTCCTCCCACAATCTTGATAATTTACACCATACAAAACATATGCCGGCTTGGGAAGGCTATTTCCCAGGAACACACACTTGAGATGCTGACTACTGTGTGGCTTCCTATGTGTCTTGTCAGGCAGCCTGCCATATACTTCCCCGCACAAGGGGGGGAGTGCCACAAAATATTAAATAGCCAAGCAATGATGTCACTGTGAGGTGATGCTTATAACACACTCTAATATGTCTCACCAGCAGGATTACGGGGCTTTTACAAAACTGAAGACCAAATGAAGAGCAACAGCTTCTAGAATAAGGTATTGAGCTGCACACTCACTGTATACCCAAAATGTGTCTTTGGTAAGCAGTAACAGTACATCTACTCACATGGTAAAAAGAACCCAAATGAACACAATGCAATCACACAAACTAGACTTTGCCCTAAATTCCATGAATGGCTGTCCATGGTAGACCTGGTTCATGATCCAATATGAGGAAGATAAAGAAAAAGTACCCCTTACACACTTCCAAACAGCTATTCGCTAAACATGTTCCTAAAGCAAATCCAGTATCAGGACGGGTAAAGTTTACTTTCTTTGCATAAGCTACTCAAGTAGGTCATGACGTGTGTACTTGGTAAGCTTCCAGCCACTAAGTTGCACATCTGTTCTGAAGTCTCTCCCCAATCAAGCTGTCTGCAGCCATTTGGCAATGTTTGGAGACAATTTTGGTTGTTATATCTGGAGACATGTTCTGACATCTAGTTGGTGGATGCCAAGGATGCTGCTAAACATCCTATTACACATAGGGTAGTCTCCTACAACAGAGAATTGTCCAAAATGTTAATACTGCCCAAACAGATAACACTGCCCTGCTCTAGGGCAAAAATAAAAATTATCACTGTCCATAAGACTTGAAATAACTGACTGAATCTAAAGAATTATACAGGTGATAAGTAAACTTAAAAGATACAGTTGATGACACTATGGACCTAATTATACTTTAGGTCCTATCATGTCACTCCCTGATTTTAAAAAAGTATGTATTATGAAAGTACATGTTAATTAGCACAAATAATCAAACGTTTGTCCTATCTTCTCATTCTGAAAAGGATCCAGAACACTGCTCCTAAGCTTGGCTCATGGGGCCAGGAATATCATGTGTCTTTTGGTATTGACTTTCCAAACTAGATAGTAATTCTACATTAATGTTCAAAATATATTGCAAATTCTAGTCCTGGTGCATTTTAAGCCGATTTCGACATCAGACATGGGGGTCAGCTTTTCTAGGAACAGATCTGGGAATCTGTATTTTCACCAAGATTTCCTGGTCATCCTCAAACATGATAAAACTTGAGAACCACTGACTCAGACTTTGCTTCTATAAGGAAAGAGCTGCCATTCCCACTTCCTTCTCACTATAAATTAAAGAGTGACAATCAAATTAATTCATAGGTACAAGAGATCAATAGTCCACAGTAACATATGACAGTGCCCTGAAACAGCCTACCTAAAATGATATCCCTTTAAAAGTGAGGCCAGTAGAAGAAAGAACATCTCATAGGCGCTGTCAGAAAATGTCCTGTATCAGAATGGCTTTGCCATTCTTTCCATTTGAATATATTTTAAGCAGCACTGTTTAAACACAAGGCACCAAATTCTTCCCTGGTCAAGTTTGGTGTTGGTGATTCGCAAGATTCTTCAAGGAAATAGATGTTTTTAAGCACCCTGCCACCACAAGGTACACATTTAAATATGTGCTTTCTATTCCATATTCACTTACAAAACATTAACTATGTTAAGGGGTCATAACCAGGGGATTAACACAAATTGGGTTTTTCAAATAAAAGGGAAGAATATTTTCCTTCTGGATTTTTCTGTAGGCCAAGCACCAAATTGAAGACTCGGTGGAGACTATCACTTCAGATGACAGGAAGTCTCCAAGCAAGACAAATGAAAGGGAAAATGAAGCAAAGGGATAGCAGGGAGCTACAATAAAAACCGAGCTATTCTTTGCCAAGTGCCTGCTATTTTCAGGCATTTTACAAACATTTTCTTTTTCAGCCCTTGCCATCTCCATAAAAGCAGGTAATATCTATTCTGCTGATGAAAAAATTGAGGACCAGGGAGGTTAGGCAACCTGTTCAAATTCACAAAGCTAAGAGATAGGTGATCTGAGATTCAAATGCAGGAAGACAAACTCTACTTATTCCTCCCCCACCCCTGCCCGCTCCTGTTCACTAACAACCTAGTAGTGGTTCATGGTAATTTCCTGTGAACACATAACTTGTAATCTCAAATATTTTAAATGGAAAACACTGCAAGGAGTATTCCATGTCTGATTTTTACGACTCACTCTAAGGTGTGCTATGGCTTATTCATCTTAGCAATTGAATGGAATCAAGTAAGCTGACATATGTAGAAGCATTCTAAGGCCCTAAAGCATCATACACACGTAAGGCATTATTTATAAATATTAATTTTACTTTGAGGATATTTGGCAGGTGGCAACAGATTCTGAGATACTTTGAAATAACTTAGTGATACCCTAGGATACTGTGAAATCATAACTGAGGTGACACTGAACTGGCTTCTAATAGTATATATAAATGATTTCAATAATAAACATGTCATCATCTTGTAAGTGACTCCATTAGAGAGGACAGGCCTCCCCCTTAGCTGTGGGCATTTCCTGGAGCTCCATTCTGGGCCTGGCCTCTGCTTTGCCATTGTCCCTTTGGCAGGTTCATCTACTGCACAGCTTAGGACCTCACCTCTGCTGGGGCATCAACTTACATGCTCACTCTTAATCTTATTCTTGCTCTCCAGACCAGAAATTTCCCTTATATCATAGGTGTCTCTTGGCATTTCAAACTTAAATTGGTTAAATCCATCTTTTTAATCGAGTCCACCTTTTCTCTGGTACAATTCTTCTCTTCTTCCTGTTTTTCCTCCCTCAGTTAACTGCATCAGTTATCACCTCTAGAAATCTCAGAATTATCTTCAATTCTGCCCAATACATAGAATTGTACACTGGATTCTAAAGAAGTGGCTCTCAAATGTACCCTCTTCTTTCTTTGCCTACTCCCATAAGTTGTCAAAAAAAAAAAAAACACCAATAAAACCAACCACCTCTGATGAGATTCTGATTCTTCTTTCAACTCCTTCAATGAATCTCAGAATCTAGGGAATGCCACCCAACCTCCTTGGAATGGTCTTGTGTCATCTTGCCCCCAACAGACTAACTTCATCTTCCAAAGGGACCTTGGTTGCCCTGCCCATCATCCTCACAAGCCAATCTGCTCTTCCCTAAACACTTGGGACATCTTCACACCTCTGTGCCTTTATTAATTTCATTCCATCCTCTTTCTCCATCACCAGTACAGAGTACAGTTTCTACAACCTGCTGTCTCTAGGCCCACTGTTCCCCTCTATCTGAAATGCCTTCTCCTGCGTGCAAACTCAATTCATCCTTAAAGTCACAGCACGAGCTATAAACACTGAAAAACTGTTCACAATTTCTCCACTTTCTTCACCTCAGCCCCAGAATCCCTCTACTTCATATAAACCTTTGTTAGCGTTCTTATCACTGTCATCAGTCATTTACATTTCTCCAACCTTAGGTGACAATGGGCTCAATGACTGCAGGGATATTTGTTTCCTTTGAATTGCTAGAATTCAGTGTCTGTCACCAGTGTAAGATGACTGACGGACTCTCATGACTACCATTAAATGCTAGGTTTTATGCTCATTTTCAAAAAATAATGTCTAATAAGATATGAAATACAGTTCTTCTTTTCCCTGTGTTTATTGAGGTGTACTTGACGAATGAAATGCAAATTCTTAACCAGAGACCTACACCCTATGGACTGTACTATTTATCAATAAAAGAAACAAATAATAAAGCTAACAGATCTACAATTCTCTATGCTACTATATGAGCCTATGCATTACCCATCTCAGCACTTACCATGTTTGCATGGTATCAGTTTGTCTGTCTTCACCAGCCAGTGTGCTACTTAAGGGTAGGGACCAAGTCATGTTCATGTAACCCACTTCCTAGCACATAGTATAGCAGGCAGGCAATGATTTCTTTTAAATTTTTGTTCAGAATGCATCACACTGCAATACTAATAACCAAACTTTTATATTATATAGAGCATGCCAATTTCAAAAGAATAAAAACTTAGTTATATTCCAAAAGTTCATTCTTAGATTGGTTACACGGCACACAGAACACACATTACCACAAAAACAATGTTCAAGATTAAGACTACATTTATATTTCATTTCATAAAATCTTATTCTACCCATATTTTGCCTGAAACTTTGTATATTTAGGGGCAAATGCAGGAAGGAATGCTATAGATTTTCTTAGCACTGTAAAATATATCTGAACATCAGAAAACTTCATCACCCCTCCACAAAGTGTCCGCCCTGTGACCACCACCTGCTTCCTATCGTTGGACTAGAAAAGGGTCAGGAATACAGAGTGTGACCTAGCGGGAAGGAAGCCCTGTGGAGTTGAGGGTAAACAGACTATAAAGGCTCTGGTTTCTATGCCGGATACTTTCTATCCCTTTCTCTTTTCCCCATCCAGAGAAAGTGGGGACCAATGCAGCTTGGGTAGGCAGGTAAGATCCAAGGGGCAACTCAGCCAGATGACCTACCAAACCAGAGCACAAGCAGAGAGCCTACCCTAGCAGGACTTGGAGCAGCTGCAAAGGCAGGCAGGGACAGGTGGAAAGTTACAGCACACGTGTGCAAAGAAACCCCAGTAAGCCATCATGTCGTTCCTGAAACCACACTGACACAGAGAAAGGGATGGGACAGAGAGGAGAGATCAACTTAAGTCAGACATGTCAGTTGAGGGACTGCTTATGGAATTATGAGATACAGAAGACTGAAGAAGTTCTCTGGAAGTTTATGTTTAGGAGATGATACACAACCAAAAATGCCTGACATCACTTATTTCTCAAGAGTATAGATAAAGAAAAACAGTAACAAACTTAATTCTTTTCATTTTCCAATTAAATTTCAAACAAATGGGAGTCTGCTTTATTAAATTTTGATATCTGTAAGTGAATTTTCAGAAGCAGAAGACCTTTTTGATGACGTTTACATATCTATAAATATGAATGATGCAAATTTCAAGTCCTATGATATCAGATGACAAGATACAGCCCAAGCTTCAGCTCTTGCTAATTAAACGAATCAATTAAGAGACTACAGTTGCAACTGTGTAGCTGCTGTTCTATAGTAGCAATAACAACCCCACGGGGAGGTCTTTTACTACATTAAAATGCTGTCCTCCACAACTCCATCTGATATTATTAGAAACAGTTATTTGTGTCTTGCTGTCATATTAGTAGCAAAGGCAAATTATGGAAATATGCAGACCAGAATGGTCCCAGTATGAGATCAGGTTGGGTTTTCAGCCTCCAAGGGAACAATTGCTGAAACTCCAAAGTTCCCCAAAGTTCTTTAATGGAACTGATAAATCTATCAGCACAGCATCCATTTAGAAGCTAGGTAAGGGTCACATATTTACATACCTTCCTGCTAAGCTGATACAATTCAACTAGATGAATTATCATATTAAGTTTACCCTCCTGAGTTAAACTGATGGAGTTCAAAATTGTTTTCGATGGTTGTCATTAATCGCTGTTACTTCATAAGTGCTTACTTTGAAATCTAATTGTGCTGGTGTATCAAGGGTCATATTAATAGCATTCTTAATGGTAAATCTTTGTAAAACATGTTTATTCTACTAATATTATCACTCAAGCTTTCAGGGGTAATATGAAATAAAGTATATTTATTATCAATAAAAACTTAATTTAAAATGTATAATTTGAGATTTAAATTAGCTTTAAGAACTTTAGCATCATTTGGTTTCATTAGATCTCTGGCTAAGCTTCAAAGATACTGAAAATTTGATCGTTTCTCAAGAGTCCTTGGGTGAATGCCAATACTGCAGCCACAAAGAAGCTGTTCAATGGAGTCTAAGCTTATTTTCCCTTTCATACATTGTTTTTATAAGGGGAAAAAAGTCAGTCTCACTGAGATATGTTTGCCTTATTATAGTACTTTAAAACATAATTATAATAAAAATTTGCAATAAAATGGTAATTTCTGCATTCTTTAATAACAAAATATGTATTCTTATTGTGAAGCACAGTTCAAGTAAGGAATTCTGGTTAAGTAAAACACCAGCTCTCTTCGATTTCTTTGTGAGCTTATACTATCTGATGTACACAGACTCACAGCTTCACCAAAAACATGCAGACAAAACAAACAAAACCCAGACAATTTGCAATTTGAAATGGGTACAGATATCCTAGAAAAATTCTGGGATCTGCAGCTTACCAACTAAATGTATGTTAGGGACTCAACGTCCAAATTCATATGCTGAATGCCTAACCCTCAATGTGACAGTATTTGGAGATGCAGCCTTCAGAGTTCATTAGAGCAGGTCATGAGGGTGGGGCCCCATGATGGGATTAGCACCCTTAAGAGGAAGGAAGATCAGAGTTTGCACTCTCTCTCTGCTATGGGAGAATAGGCATCTGCCTGCAACCTAGGAAGAGGGCCCTCACCAGGAACTGAATCTGCTGGCACCTTAGACTTCCCAGGCTCTAGAACTGTGAGAAATAAATATCTGTTGTTTAAGCCACCCGGTCAATGGTGTTTCATTATGGCAGCCTGAGCAGTTGTACTTAGCAGTTACTGCAGAGAGCTCCCTGGATTCCACAGTCAAGCAATTTGTTCTTAAGGTACTCTGATGTTCAACAGCCTGACTTTAAAGTCAGCGAGGGCTGGTTTTGCATCCTGTTTCTACCAATTATTACCATAGGATAGTTATTTAACCTTTCTATGCTCACTTTTGTCTTCTGAAAATTAAGCATACCCATCATCTGTGTTCCTGCATTTTTGGGTATGGGGCACGAACTGCAGTCATACAGGTGATGTATGAAAATACTAGGGAAATAAATGGTAGTACTCAAATGAGACCTAAGAAGTAATGCTCTGTTTGTAAAATATATTTTCAGGTAAGTCGCCTCAGTCACTTTTTAGCTTTACATATGTGTCAAGTATGCTTTCAGATCTATATAGCATACTGGGTTGAACAGTGTCATCCCAAAATTCATATCTACTCAGAACCTCAGAATGTGACCTTATTTGGAAATAGGGTCTTTGCAGACATAATGAGTTAAATGAGGTTTCACTGGATTAGGGTGAGCCCTAAATCTGATGACTGGTGGTGCTGGATTTATGTGAATGAACATACACAGTCATAGGGAAGAAGGCCATGTGACAGCAGCAGAAGAGCCTGGAATTACATAGCTACAAGCCAAGGAAGGCGAGGACTGCCAGGAGCTACTAGAAGCCAGGAGAGAGGCACAGAACAGACCCTCCCTAAGAGCCTCTAGAGAGGCGCCAACCCTGCCCATACCTTGATTTTAGATTCCTGGCTCGCAGAACTGTGAGGGAATACATTTCTGTTATTTTAAGCCACCCGGTTTGTGCTAATTTGTTGCATCAGCCCTAGGAAACTAACACGGAATCCTATGTGTTACAGTTTGGGAGTGGCAGAGTAATGAAACAGATAGATACCAAAGGTGAAAATGTGGTGTCCTGAGTACATGTATGTACACCCAGGCCAAATGTGCCCTCCTGGGTCATAAAGGCACAAATTTTATCTGAATGTCCCATTCTGTTAATTTGGAAAACTTTCCCTTCATTAAACAAAAAACTGGATAACAATTTTATTTTAATTTTTAAATCTTCGCTTTTCTGATTTTTTTGAGGTGGGGCCTCACTCTGTTGCCCAGGCTGGAGTGAAGTGGGGTAATCATACCTCACTATAGCCTTGAACTCTTGGGCTCAAGCCATCTTTACTCCTTAGCCTTCTGAGTACCTGGGTCTATAGGTGGGCGTCACCATACTCCGTGTGTGTGTGTGTGTGTGTGTGTGTGTGTGTGTGTGTAGAGATGGGGTCCCACTGTTGCCCAGGCTGGTGTGTGTGTGTGTGTGTGTGTGTGTGTGTGTGTGTGTGTGTGTGTGTGTGTGTGTGTGTGTGTGTGTGTGTGTGTGTGTGTGTGTGTGTGTGTGTGTGTGTGTGTGTGTGTGTGTGTGTGTAGAGATGGGGTCCCACTGTTGCCCAGGCTGGTCTTGAATTCTTGGGCTCCAGCAATCCTCCTGAGTAGCTGGGATTACAGGCATGAGCCACCATGCTTGGCCACAATTTTTAAATAAAGTTCAAACAGACTAACAGGAAAAAGACCTTATGCTTGGATTGAAAGTTCATGAGCAAAAGGACTGAAAGTAGACAGAATAAACCTAATGAATCTCTATAAAATCTGAAATCTATATAAGTGGACATGGGGTTCTATGAACAGAAGGTGGTCCTTCATGTTCACAGACTACGTATCAGGATAAGCTGGGCTATGCATCAGGAATAAGTCAACACTGAGATCTCAGTCTACTACAGCTTGCAGGTAGCAGTGCTCACTGCCACTCTTCAGCAGGAACTCATGCTGACAGGAGCATCAGCGTCACACACAACCTCCAAGCGGGGCATGGCAGGGACTAGAGGGCTCACACTTGCTCTTAGCTATCTCTGACCAAAAGTGACACACATCACTACCAGAAGACAATTCACCCCCAGGTCTCTTGCATTTTTCCACCTCTTGTGAGCAAGACACTGATTGTTCTTTGCTCTGAACTACCTTTTCAAAGATGCTTGTACAGTAAATGGCCTTGGTAGAGTGTCTCCCTCCAGATCAAAGGGCAGGTGCGATTACTGCAAAGTATAAAAAGACTCAGGTTCTCTAAACTCAGAGCTCCTCTCCTATAATGCAACCCATTATGTGTGCAGGTATCATGTCTCTTTGCATTGCCCTAGGGGAATCTGGGTTCAGGGAAATGGTACAAAGACAATGGTACCCTGACCACTGGTGCTGCTGTAATAAACTGTCCTTCATCTCTGATCCTGGAGTCTCATGTTTTCTATCAGCATCTATGAAATGTCACAGGCTGATTTGTCAGCCAGCAAGTAGCATAAATCTCAGAACCTTCAGAGTCGTTGACAGTCACTTCCATTCATAGCTCATAGTCAGAACGTGTGGGCAAAAGATTACCCAGGTGCTGAGGCAAGAGACTGAAGGCACAAACTGTTTCAGTATAATAAATAGTTAGAATAAGAATAGTCATAATACAAATTAGATATAGAGATGATCATGGACATTATCAATCATTATAAACATTATGAATCATTAGGTTTTAATATTACTCTTTGTTGCATTACTAATATAACCTAGGAATAACCGGCGGGCATAGGGTCAGGTGCTGAAGGGACATTGTGAGAAGTGACCTAGAAGGCAAGAGGTGAGCCCTCTGTCACGCCCGCATAAGGGCCACTTGAGGGCTCCTTGATCAAGCGGTAATGCCAGTGTCTGCGAAGACACCCATTACTTAGCAGACCGCGAAAGGGAGTCTCTTTTCCTTGGAGGAGTCAGGGAACACTCTGCTCCACCAGCTTCTTGTGGGAGGCTGGATATTATCCAGGCCTGCCCGCAGTCATCTGGAGTCCTAAACCCCTCCCTGTGATGTTGTGCTTCAACGGTCACGCTCCTTGTCCACTTTCATGTTCCTCCCGTACTCCTGGTTCCTCTTTGAAGCTTGTAGTAGATAGCGGTAGAAGAAATAGTAAGTCTGAAAGTCTTTGATCTTTCTTATAAGTGCATAGAAGAAAATGCTGACGTATGCTGCCTTCTCTCTCCGCTTCGGCTACCTAAGAGGAAGGGCCCCCTGTTCTATGATCACGTGACTTGCTTGACCTTGTCAATCACTTGGAAGATTCACCCTCCTTACCCTGCCCCCCTGGTCTTGTATGCAATAAATATCAGCGCGCCCAGCCATTCGGGGCCACTACCGGTCTCCGCATCTTGATGGTAGTGGTCCCCCGGGCCCAGCTGCTTTCTCTTTATCTCTTTGTCTTGTGTCTTTATTTATTACAATCTCTGGTCTCTGCACACCGGGAGAACACCTGCTAAGTCCCAAAGGCCTAGGCCCTACAAGAATGAGTCATAAAAGTCCACACCTAACCCTCCTTGCCTTATTGAAAAGCCAAATGACATATACTTAATTTGTATCATTCACATACTAAATTCATGTATTTTTGCAGTCCCATGTCATAGAGAAACACACAAAAAGCTATAAGAGGTACTTCTCAGAAGTGGAAACCAAATGGCTGACGAAGAGAAATAGCCAATAAATAAGAAAAGATGTTCTACTTCATTAATATCAGGATAAAGCAAATTAAAACAACAAGGGCACTATTCACACTGGCAAAAATTAAGAAGATCCTAGTGAAGATGTGGAACAAAGTGAACTCATTCACTGCATACTCAATGCACAAAACCCTAAAGAAACTATTGCATATGGCCGGGCATGGTGGCTCACATCTGTAATCCCAGCACTTTGGGAGGCTGAGGTGGGTGGATCATCTGAGGTCAGGAGTTCGAGACCAGCCTGGCCAACACAGTGAAACCCCATCTCTACTAAAAATAGAAAAACTAGCTGAGTGTGGTGGTATGCACCTGTAGTCCCAGCTACTTGGGAGGCTGAGACAGGAGACTTGCTTGAACCCAGGAGGTGGAGGTTGGAGTGAGCCAAGATTGCACTACTGCACACCAGCCTGGGTGACGGAGGGAGACTCTGTCTCAAAAAAAAAAAAAAAAAAAAGAAATAAACGATTGCATATGTGCCATCAGTACACATATACCCATGTACCAAACTGCTTCGGGTAGCAGTGAGAATTACAGCACAAAACACTGGAAACTACCCAATTATCCATGAGTAGCAGGCTAGTTTATCAACACCACAGCATCCTACATTGCTGAGCATAAATGAATTACACCTCCACGCAACACACGAGTCTCACAAACACAGAGCAAAATAACCAAGTCACAGATGATTCCAGAATATAATTCTATGTATATCAAGTTTAAAAACATGTAAAACAAAAATGTATATCACTTAGGGATATAAATGTGGGAAAATTATAAAGAAAAGCAAAGAATGATAAATACAAGTCGGGAAGATGTTAGTTCCTTGTGCAGGGAGAGAATGAGTGACAGAATGGGAGTAACACAGAGACCTTCCAAACTAATGGTTACGTTTTTAAAAACTCTTCAGGCTAGTAGCCTCCTTCTCAAAGAAGGCTTCCCTGGTCACACCACTTACAATTTTGGTCACTCTTTCCAACATTTTATTCCACCCCTCCCCCACTTTATTTACTTTTTTTCATTAGCAGTTACCACTGCTTGACATACTGCATATTTTACTTTTTTGATGTATTTGATGTATTTGATCCTCCCACCTCAGCCTCCCAAAGTGCTGGGTTTATAGGCATGAGTCACCAAGCCAGGCCTATATTTCCTGTCTTTAGTTTTCTTTTCAAGTCTAACATTTAGGTATGCAAATCTGCTGTATCATCATTCTTTATAAATGTTTTATAAATGTTATTTTACATACTTGTATAAGAACGTAAAGTATATTTCATATATATAATATCTAATACAAGCTTTTTTTTTTAAGTAATGAGATTTGTTTTATTGAAAATGAAAATCACAAACTGGCTTTTTTTTTTTAAAGTTCAGAGTGAGTAAAAAATGAAATGAATTATTTTTAAGTTTGTATTTTCTCTAAGTTGAAACAGTAACCTTATTTTTGAACCTTATTTACACAATAGAAGTACTTCTCTTAGTCTAAAATTGAACTCTCCTTTGAACATTGAAGATCATGTTTATCAATATTGACAAAAACAAACTTATATAGAAAATTCTACAAGGATTCTCACAAAGACAAATCTATACCTGGAAAGCATCACCTTTGCCATGGGACATGCTGCTATTCCTGACCTGTGTGACTTGGAAACTATATTTGCTTTAGACATCTTTGACTGAAGCAACATATGCTAGCTAGGAATCAATCTGTATTTGTTGTAACAGGACCACTACTATCTTCAAACTATTTCTTTCCCTCTTTCAGACTGATCTACTATTGCTAATAACACACACAGAAAAATTCACTAAAACAAAACACATTGGCCATCCAAACTGCTGTGCTGTACTGTGAATTTTACAGTAATTAGAAATTACTCTAGAAATTGTACCTGAAACTGACATTCCTCCTAGGTATAAACTGTATAAACAGAGTGGACACAGCCTCTTTAGAACTCACTGGCAAGGAATCTATGATTTATTAGGGGCAGAGGAAAGTGTCAGCTACATGAAATTCTTTTTTTTGGCTGGGTGCGGTGGCTCACGCCTGTAATCCCAGCACTTTGGGAAGCTGAGGCTGGTGGATCATGAGGTCAGGAGATCGAGACCATCCTGGCTAACACAGTGAAACCCCGTCCCTACTAAAAATACAAAAAAATTAGCCGGGTGTAGTGGCTGGCACCTGTGGTCCCAGCTACGCAGGAGGCTGAGGCAGGAGAATGGCGTGAACCCAGGAGGCGGAGCTTGCAGTGAACCAAGATTGAGATCACGCCACTGCACTCCAGCCTGGGCGACTGAGTGAGACTCTGTCTCCAAAAACAAAAACAAAACAAAACAAAACAAAAAGACATTCTTTTTTTCCTTTTTTCCGGTGACTTTTGTTGTCCATTTAGGTAGCGGTGCGTACATGTGGTGTGTTTTTGTTTCTTGTGTTTTTTTATGCTAGCATGTTTTGGGTGCCTGAAGTGGATGAAAGGGAGTGAAATTGAAGGGCACCTGCTGATGGAACAGGCCCTGAACTGACAGCCAGGAAATCTGTATACCCTTCAGTGCTCTACACACCAGCCAGACGTGAAACCTTGGGGAAGTCAAGTGACCTTTTCTAAGATACAGTTTCCTTATCCATGGAAGACAGCTTAGTTCAGCTCCACAGTCCCAAAAAGCTCCCTGCACTTTCTTTTTCTCCATTTGTTTCTTCTTTTAAAAAAAAAAAAAAAAAAAAAAACTAGAGTGCAGTGGTTGCAACGTCAGCTCACTACAACCTCCACCTCCCAGATTCAAGCGATTCTCCTGCCTCAGCCTCCTGGAGTAGCTGGGATCGCAGGCTCCTGCCACCATGCCTGGCTAATTTTTGTATTTTTAGTAGACAGGGTTTCACCATGTTGGCCAGGCTAGTCTTGAACTCCTGACCCAGGTGATCCTCCCACCTCAGCCTCCCAAAGCACTGGGATTACAGGTGTGAGCCACCATGCCTGGCCTCCATTTGTTTTCATATTTGCTTTTTTCTTTGAGACAGGGTACAGGGTCTCACTCTCACCCAGGCTGGAGTGCAGTGGTGTGATCATGGCTCGCTGTAGCCTCAACCTCCCTGGGCTCAAGTGATGTTCCTGAGTAGCTGGGACCACAGACATGCACCACCACACCCAGCTAATTTTTTGTAAGGATGGGGTCCTCCCTTTGTTTCCCTGGCTGGTCTTGAACTCCTGGGCTCAAGTGATCCTCCCACCTCAGCCTCCCAAAGGGCTGAGTTTATAGGCATGAGCCACCGAGCCAGGCTTGTATTTCCTTTCTTTAGCTTTCTTCTCAAATCTAACACTCAGGTCCTACACTGGCCAATTTTGGTCATTCATTTGCCCAACCCTGACTGAATACCTCCTCGAAGCCAGGCCTTGTTCAGGGCACTGGGCAGAGCACGCTGAGCAGAACAGACAAATCACCCTGCACTCAAGGAGCTTATTACTTTCAGGTGAGGAAGACAGACAACAAATACATCAAAAAAGGAAAATTGCAGTATGTCAAGCAGTGGTAACTGCTAATGAAAAAAAGAAAAAAAAAGTAGGCAAGGGGGAATAAAATGTTGGAAACAGTGACCAAAATTTTAAGTGGTGTGACCAGGGAAGGCTTCCTTGAGAAGGAGTCTACTGAGTATAGACCAGAAGAAAGTGAGGAAACCCCTGAGCAGACATCTAGGGGCAGATGTTCTTAGCAGAAGAAAAACAAGGGCAGAGACCCTAAGGCATGTGCCCAGCAGGTCTGAAGAAGAGAAACAAGGCCAACCGAGGGATGTTTTCAAAGGACTCCTTTTCCTGCTTCTATTAGTGATGGACTAGGGAGTAGCACGGGAATGAGGTGGACGCCAGCTACTGCCATCCTCCAGACAAGAGATGGCAAAAGGCAGGGCCAGGAGTGGGGGGTGTGGGGACACAGAGACAGAGACAGGGGAGAGGGAGACAGGGAGAGACAGATGGGGAAAAGAGAAAAGGAGAGAGAGAGAGAGAGAGAAAAGAAAAAGCGGAGAAAGAAAAAAGAGAAGGAGAGAGAGGAAGAAAGGGGAGAAATGCAGAGGAAGAAGAGGAGGAGGAGAGGGAGAGGAAGAAGAGGAAGAGGAGAGAGTGAGAGGAAGAGGAGGAAGAGGAGAGAGGGAGAGGAAAGAGAGGGAGAGGAGAGAGAGAGGAAGAAGACAGAGAGAGAGGAGGAGAGAGGGGCAGGAGGAGGAGAGAGAGAGAGGAAGAGGAGAGAGAGGAAGAGGAGAGAGAGAGAGGAAGAGGAGAGAGAGAGAGGAGAGAGAGAGAGGAAGAGGAGAGAGACAGACAGGAAGAGGAGAGAGACAGACAGGAAGAGGAGAGAGACAGACAGGAAGAGGGGAGAGAGAGAGAGGCAGAGGAGAGAGAGGGAGGCAGAGGAGAGAGAGGGAGGCAGAGGAGAGAGAGGGAGGCAGAGGAGAGAGAGGGAGGCAGAGGAGAGAGAGGGAGGCAGAGGAGAGAGAGGGAGGCAGAGGAGAGAGAGGGAGGCAGAGGAGAGAGAGGGAGGCAGAGGAGAGAGAGGGAGGCAGAGGAGAGAGAGGGAGGCAGAGGAGAGAGAGGGAGGCAGAGGAGAGAGAGGGAGGCAGAGGAGAGAGAGGGAGGCAGAGGAGAGAGAGGGAGGCAGAGGAGAGAGAGGGAGGCAGAGGAGAGAGAGGGAGGCAGAGGAGAGAGAGGGAGGCAGAGGAGAGAGAGGGAGGCAGAGGAGAGAGAGGGAGGCAGAGGAGAGAGAGGGAGGCAGAGGAGAGAGAGGGAGGCAGAGGAGAGAGAGGGAGGCAGAGGAGAGAGAGGGAGGCAGAGGAGAGAGAGGGAGGCAGAGGAGAGAGAGGGGAAGGGAGAGAGAGGGGAAGGGAGAGAGAGGGGAAGGGAGAGAGAGGGGAAGGGAGAGAGAGGGGAAGGGAGAGAGAGGGGAAGGGAGAGAGAGAGGGGAAGGGAGAGAGAGGGGAAGGGAGAGAGAGGGGAAGGGAGAGAGAGGGGAAGGGAGAGAGAGGGGAAGGGAGAGAGAGGGGAAGGGAGAGAGAGGGGAAGGGAGAGAGAGGGGAAGGGAGAGAGAGGGGAAGGGAGAGAGAGAGGGGAAGGGAGAGAGAGAGGGGGAAGGGAGAGAGAGGGGAAGGGAGAGAGAGAGGGGAAGGGAGAGAGAGAGGGGAAGGGAGAGAGAGAGGGGAAAGGAGAGAGAGAGGGGAAGGGAGAGAGAGAGGGGAAGGGAGAGAGAGGGGAAGTGAGAGAGAGAGGGGAAGTGAGAGAGAGAGGGGAAGTGAGAGAGAGAGGGGAAGTGAGAGAGAGAGGGGAAGTGAGAGAGAGAGGGGAAGTGAGAGAGAGAGGGGAAGTGAGAGAGAGAGGGGAAGTGAGAGAGGGGAAGTGAGAGAGAGAGGGGAAGTGAGAGAGAGAGGGGAAGTGAGAGAGAGAGGGGAAGTGAGAGAGAGAGGGGAAGTGAGAGAGAGAGGGGAAGTGAGAGAGAGAGGAAGAGGAGACAGAGAGGAAGAGGAGACAGAGAGAAGAGGAGAGAGAGAGATGAAGAGGAGAGAGAGAGACAGGAAGAGGACAGAGAGAGGAAGAGGAGAGAGAGAGAGGAAGAGGAGGGAGGGGAAGAGGAGAGAGAGAGAGGAAGAGGGGAGAGAGAGAGAGAGAGGGGAGAGAGAGAGGGGAAGAGGAGAGAGAGAGGGGAAGAGGAGAGAGAGAGGGGAAGAGGAGAGAGAGAGGGGAAGAGGAGAGAGAGAGGGGAAGAGGAGAGAGAGAGGGGAGAGGAAGGGGGGGGAGAGGAAGGGGGGGGAGAGGAAGGGGGGGGAGAGGAAGGGGGGGGAGAGGAAGGGGGGGAGAGGAAGGGGGGGAGAGGAAGGGGGGGAGAGGAAGAGGGGGGGAGAGGAAGGGGGGGGGAGAGGAAGGGGGGGGGAGAGGGAGGGGGGGAGAGGAAGAGGGGGGGAGAGGAAGAGGGGGGGAGAGGAAGAGGGGGGGAGAGGAAGAGGGGGGGAGAGGAAGAGGGGGGGAGAGGAAGAGGGGGGGAGAGGAAGAGGGGGGGAGAGGAAGAGGGGGGGAGAGGAAGAGGGGGGGAGAGGAAGAGGGGGGGAGAGGAAGAGGGGGGGAGAGGAAGAGGGGGGGAGAGGAAGAGGGGGGGAGAGGAAGAGGGGGGGAGAGGAAGAGGGGGGGAGAGGAAGAGGGGGGGAGAGGAAGAGGGGGGGAGAGGAAGAGGGGGGGAGAGGAAGAGGGGGGGAGAGGAAGAGGGGGGGAGAGGAAGAGGGGGGGAGAGGAAGAGGGGGGGAGAGGAAGAGGGGGGGAGAGGAAGAGGGGGGGAGAGGAAGAGGGGGGGAGAGGAAGAGGGGGGGAGAGGAAGAGGGGGGGAGAGGAAGAGGGGGGAGAGAGAGGAGAGGAAGAGGAGAGAGAGAGGAGAGGAAGAGGAGAGAGAGAGGAGAGGAAGAGGAGAGAGAGGAAGAGGAGAGAAAGTAATTAAGGATTAGTTCAAGTTGCCATTTTCTGAGAGAGGAAAAACTGAGGGAGAAACTTTTCGAGCTCAGTTTTCGATACGTGAAGTTTGAGAAAATGATTAGAAACCCAGTAGAGATGCTAAGTAGGAGAGACAGCATGAGTGGACTTCCCAGCACAAGCACCGAGGAGTGAAAGCAGTCCTCTCCATCCACGTAATGCAGCTCTGTGTGGCCCTTAAGAGGACTGAGGTCGATCTTATGGACTGACACAGAAAGGTGTCCAAGATCTATTATTGCATAAAAAGATGCATAACTTTCTGGAAGAATTATCTATTGCTAATAACTTAAAAAACCTCTAGGGACAGGATATATACTTCTGTGATGGTTAATTTTATGTCAGCCTGATGAGGCCATGGTACCCAGATGTTAGGTCAAACACTGAGATGAACCATTGAAGATATTTTTAGATGAGATGAACACTGAAATCAGTAGACTTAGAGTTTAGCAGATCACCCTCCATAGTGGGTGGGCCTCATCCAACCCATCAAAGGCCTTAAGAGAAAAAGACAGACCTCCCCAAGCAAGGAGGGCTTCAGCCAGTGGACTGTCTTTGGACTTGAACTGCAACGCTCCCCTGGGTCTCCAGCCTGCTCATCTCATCTACCTTGCAGATTTTAGTCTTGTCAAGCCTCCACAATTGCTTGAGCCAATTCCTTAGATCTATCTTTCTCTTTCTCCCTACACATACGCACACACCTTGTTGATTCCGTTTCTCTGGGGAATCTTGACTAATGCAACATCTTATGACATACATTTGAATTGCATTTAAAATTTTTTACAATAAGCATGTATTACCTTACTAATCAGAAAAACAAGAATAATCACAAAACTTCGTTCCAATACTTAAAATTTAGGTTACATTGACCAAGTACCTATACATATACTTTATATACATAAATTATATATACATCTCTATAAACAATAAAGCATTCAGTAAACACACATTTTATTAACATCCTTCCTATCTCAATGGCTGCAAAACCCTTTTCCACGCAAGCTCTCTTGCATGAAATACCTCTTGATATTCCTGCAGAATACCTCTGATATTCTCAATAAACTCCAGAGTTATCTGAAATGCCAATATGAATCCATATCCTGAACGAGGTATCCAAAGGACATGAACAGACATTTCAGATTAGAAATGATATCTGGTGAATGAATACATGGAGAAATATTCAAATACAACAGCAATAAACAGAAAAATGAAAATTAAAAAAAGGTACTTTTTTTTTTTTTGAGATGGGGTCTCACTCTGTCACACAGGCTGGAGTGCAGTGGTACGATCTTGGCTCACTGCAACCTCTGCCTCCTCAGTTCAGGCAATTCTCCTGCCTCAGCCTCCTGATTTAGCTGGGATTATAGGCGCCCACCATCACGCCTGGCTAATTTTTGTATTTTTAGTAGAGACGGGATTTCACCATGTTGGTCAGACTGGTCTCAAACTCCTGACCTTGTAATCCACCTGCCTCAGCCTCCCAAAGTGCTGGGATTACAGGCGTGAGCCACCGCGCCAGGCCAAATAAGGCAAATAAGGTACCTCTTTTAACAAATTAGTTTGAAAATAATAGTAACTAATACTAATTATAAACTTATAAGTAAAATAGTAATAATAAATTGAACCTCTTCAGCAGATCAAGTTTACTAATCTTGAAAATTATAACTCACACTAGGTGACAGTACGAAGTTGTGTTCTAATATATGATAGGTGGTGTTCTAAAGAGACATAAAATAATTGGCAACATGTGTAATAAGCCATAAAACTATCTATGACTTTGATTCTATTTGGGAGGAAATGTATCATACATGTTTAAAAATATCTTATCCCCATTTGAAAATAATTCCAGGCCGGGCATGGTGGCTCACACCTATAATCCCGCACTTTGGCAGGCCGAGGTGGATGGATCACTTGAGGCCAGGAGTTCAAGGCCAGCCTGGCCAACACGGTGAAACCTCATCTTTAGAAAAAAACACACAAAAATTAGCCGAGCATGGTGGCAGGCACCTGTCATCCCAGCTCTTTGGGTGGCTGAGGCACGACAATCACTTGAACCCGGGAGGCGGAGGTTGCAGTGAGCTGAGATTGCGCCACTATACTCCAGCCTGGGCAACACAGTGAGACTCTGTCTCAAAAAAGATAATAATTCCAAACACTAAAATAAAGTGAAATATATGAAGTTGTTCCCTAGAATATCATTTGTAAAGGCAAAAAAGTAGAGGTAATTTAAATATCCAGCAGTAATGAAGCCAAGTTCAAACACATGAGCTACAACTAGTTGAACACGTTTTTTCTCTGTAAATTAACAGAGTAAAGAATGATTTCATACTTACCACTGTACCGAGAAACTGAATGCTCATGTTTCCACCTGCTTCTCGAGAAAGACACTAAAAAACAAACAAGAGATATAAAATGAACTCATATCCACACAGCTTGTACGTAATGTTCACGATAGCCAAAAAACCCAAATGTCCATCAACTGATGGATGGGTAAACAAAATATAGTATAGCCATACAGTGGAATATTATTTGGCCATAAAAAGGAATGAAGTATTGATACACGCTACAATAGAAGTCGGTCACAAAGGATCATGCATTATATGATTCCACTTAATAAGAGATGTCCAGAATAGTAAAATCCATGGAGATGGAAGGTAGATTGGTAGATGCCTCCAAGAGGAAGGCTGGGAGGACATGGAGATGACTGCTAATTGGTGTGGGGTTTCTCAAGGGTATAAACATGGTCTAAAATTGACTGTGGTGATGGTGGAACAACCCTGTGAATTGACTACAAACCACTAAACGGTAACTTTAAATGGGTGAATTGTATGGTGTGTGAATTATATCTCAATAAAATAGTTACAGAAAATGAATTAGCATTTGTTTAAAACAATGCAATTCTATGTCCAGAGAGTAGTGAAAGAAAGAACCTCTTTATTATTCATTTATTTATAAATAAAATTTGTTTACAGCAAATATATCACTTGCATATATCTTGTTTGAATTTTAATTAAAAGTAAATACTATGACTGTTAAAATTTTAGTTAAAAGTAAATACTACTGTTACTAAAAATGGGTGACTAGTACACTGAAAGCTGACTACACTGTGAGATAATTCTCACCTACAAAACTGGTCTATTGGGCCAGGCACGGTGGCTCACGCCTGTAATTCCAGCACTCTAGGAGGCTGAGGCAGGCGGATCACGAGGTCAGGAACTCGAGACCAGCCTGGCCAATATGGTGAAACCCCGTCTTTACTAAAAATATGAAAATTAGCCAGGCGTGGTGGTGCATGCCTGTAGTCCCAGCTACTCGGGAGGCCGAGGCAGAAGAATTGCTTGGACCCAGGGGGCGGAGGTGGATGTTGCAGTGAGCCAAGATCGTGCCACTGCACTCCAGCCTGGGTGACACAGCGAGACTCCATCTCAAAAAACAAAAACAAAAACAAAAACAAAAAAACTTGCTCTATTTGATCCTAACGTATTCCTCAGAATTCTTCCTCTTCTGGCTAATCAGAGAGGGCTCAGTGACTTCAAAGACTACACACACAAATAAAGCACTTCTAACTAAGCCAACACCATTTTTTTAAGTTCCCAGATGTACAGTATTACTGGCTTTCACTCAACTACATGCCATGAGCATTAGGATACAGATGTATCCTAATTTCATTCCTTTTTACACAACTGGAGGTTTACCAACTCTGATCTCTATGATCACAGAAGTAACAGAACCCAGAGTGAACCTCTAGAAATCAAGCTGAGTCCTCAGTTCCTTGACGGAGGGAGGTTAGATCAATAAGAAAGACAGTGGTTTAATGCAAAATGTTTTCCCCTACCTGCAAATATTGCCAAGTGAATTGACACAACGGTCATCTAGATAGCATACTCAAGGCAGTGTGGTATAGAGTAGAAAAGAAATCAGTATGGGAGCATTTTGACCCATGTCACTTTTTTTTTTTTTGGAGACAGAGTTTCGTTCTTGTCACCCAGGCTGGAGTGCAATGGCACAATGTCGGCTCACAGCAACCTCTGCCTCCAAGGTTCAAGTGTTTCTCCTGCCTCAGCTTCCTGAGTAGCTGGGATTACAGGCACCTGCCACCACATCTGCCTGATTTTTGTATTTTTAGTAGAGACGGGGTTTCACCATTTTGTCCAGGCTGGTCTCGAACTCCTGGCCTCAGCTCCCAAAACTGCTGGGATTACAGGTATGAGCCACCATGCCCAACCAACCCATTTCACATCTTTTTTTTTTTTTTTTTTTTTTTTTGAGACAATGTCTCAGTCTGTTGCCCAGGCTGGAGTGCAGTGGCACGATCTCGGCTCACTGCAACCTCTGCCTCCTGGGTTCAAGCGTTTCTCCGGTCTCAGCCTCCCAAGTAGCTGGGACTATAGGCATCTCCCACCATGCCAGGCTAATTTTTTGTATTTTTAGTAGAGATGGGGTTTTGCCATGTTGGCCAGGCTGGTCTCGAACTCCTGACCTCGTAACCCACCCCCCTCAGCCTCCCAAAGCGCTGGGATTACAGGTGTGAGCCACCGCGCCCAGCCAACCCATTTTACTTCTAAGAATTTATCCTGAGGAAAAAATATAAGGATAGGCAGAAAAATAAAGCTGAACAAATATCACAGTGTAGTTTATAGCACTGAACAATGGCAAGCAATGTAAATGACTGGGAAAGACACCGGCTAAGTAAATTGTGGTATATATCCAGCCTGCCATTTAAAAAGTTTAAAGACATGAAAAATGCTTATAGTATATTTCTAAGGGCAAGAACAAAACAATATGTTCAGAATAAGCCTTGTAAAAATTATATTATAGAAAAATTCTAGAATTAGTGCACATAAAACTTATTTCTAGGCAAAAATATTAGTTGACTCTCGTTTTCACTTATCGGTTTTTCCTATTCTTTTATATGCACATGTTGAACTTAAAAAAGGCAAAAAAAGACAGAAAACAAAATGGAATAAAATAGACTCCTTTCCTGTGTCTTAGGGAGACTCAATTAAGAACGGAGGGTTGATTCCTAGGTTTTGACACGGGCACTTCTACGTTGGTCATCCATCTATCTCTCAACTGTGTTGGGCACTGCTGGCTGAATTAAGACCTACCTTCCAGGAGACTAAGGAAAAGACAGCAGAATTATTGGAAAAATAAGTATAATTCAATACGATAAACGCATAGTACAAAATGTACAAAGTATTATGGGATAAGAGGATGGACCGACTAAATGAGCAGAAAGGTTAATAAGGAAGACATTAGATAGGTTAAGACAGACATTAAAGTTGGATATTTAAAAACAAACAGGGGCAGGGTGCGGTGGCTCATGCCTGTAATCCCAGCACTTCGGGACACTAAGGTGGGTGGATCATTTGAGGTCAGGAGTTTGAGACCAGCCTGACCAACACGGTGGCTCTACTAAAAATATAAAAATTAGCAGGGCATGGTGGCGGGTGCCTGTAGTTCCAGCTACTTGGGAGCCCAAGGCAGGAGAATCACTTGAACCTGGGAGTTGGAGGTTGCAGTGAGCCGACTGTGCCAACGCACTCCAGCCTGGGTGCCACGGCGCAACTCTGTTTCAAAAAAACAAGGAAAAGAAAAGAAAAAAAAACAAAACACGAACAAGATTCAGCCATTATGGAAAACAGTATGGAGGTTTCTCAAAACATTAAAAATAGAACTACCATATGATCCAACAATCCCACTACTGCATATATATATCCAAAGGAAAGAAATCAGTTACGTCAAGGAGATATCAGCATCCCCATGTTTATTGCAGCACTATTCATGATGGCCAAGATAGGGAATCAACCTAAGTGTCCATCCATGGACCAACAGATACAGAGAATGTGATACATATGCACAATGGAATATTATTTAGACTTTAAAAAGAAAATCCTGCCATTTGCAACAACATGGGTGAACCCGGAAGACATTATGTTAAGTAAAATAAGCCAGGTACATACAGAAAGACATATCATATGACCTCACTTACATGAAGAGTCTAAAAACATCAAACTCATAGAGTAGAAAACAGAATGGGGGTTGGGGAGGGGGAGTTGGGGAAATATTAATCAAAACCCACAAAATTTCAGTTATAAAGGAGAAATAGGTACAAGAAAGCTATTATACAATATAGTAACTACAGTTAATGATGACGTATTATTAATATATTCCTGAAATTTTCTGAGTATATTTAAGTGTACCTCACATATAGAATAAGTATGTGAGGTAATACATATATGTTAATTAGCTCAATTTAGCCATTCCACAGTGTATTCACTGTTTGAAGTGTGTACTTCAAAACATGTTGTACATGTGCTAAAGTTTGAAAGTTTGTCTCCTCCAAACCTCATGTTGAAATGTGATTCCCAGTGTTGGAGGTGGGGCCTAATGGGGGTGTGTGGATCATTGCGAAGGATCCCTCATGAATAGATTAATGCCCTCTTTGAGGGCGAGTTCTCGCTCTTAGCTCCTGACAAAGTTGGTTGTTAAAAAGAGCCTGGCACCTCCCTCCCTTCTCTCTCACTCTGTGAGCTCCACACACATCAGCTCCCCTTTGCCTTCTACCATGAATAAAAGCAGCCTGAGGTCCTCATCAGATGCCTAATTCTGAACTTTTCCAGACATCAGAATCACGAGCCAAATAAACTTTTTCTCTTTATAAATTATCCCGTCTCGGGTATTCCTTTGTAGCAACACAAAAGACACTACTAAGACAGCATGACAAATATATGCAACTTTAATTTATCAATTAAAAACCAAATTACAAATTTTAAAAATGAGCAGGAATTCTCCAAAAGAAAACTGAGAAACAGCTGGGAACAGTGGCTCACACCTATAATCCCAGCACTTTGGGAGACCGAGGCGGGCAGATTGCTTGAGGTCAGAAGTTCAAAACCACCGGGTGCAGTGGCTCATGCCTGTAATCCCAGCACTTTGGGAGGCCAAGGTGGGTGGATCACCAGATCAGGAGATGGACACCATCCTGGCTAACATGGTGAAACCCCATTTCTACTAAAAATACAAAAATTAGCTGGGCATGGTGGCGGGCGCCTGTAGTCCCAGCTACTCGGGAGGCTGAGGCAGGAGAATGGCGTGTACCCGGGAGGCGGAACTTGCAGTGAGCCAAGATTGCATCACTGCACTCCAGCCTGGGTGATAGGGCGAGACTCCGTCTCAAAAAAAAAAAAAAAAAAAAAGTTGTTCAAAACCTGGCCAACATGGTGAAATCCTGTCTCTTCTAAAAATACAAAAATTAGCTGGGCGTGGTGGTGGAACCTGTAATCCGAGCTACTCAAGAGGCTGAGGCAGGAGAATTGCTTGAACCCGGGAGGCGGAGGTTGCAGTAAGCCAAGATTGCACCACTGCACTCCAGCCTGGGAGACAGAGTGAGACTCCGTCTCAAAAAAAAAAAAAAAAAAAAAATTGTGGGCTGATGAGACAGTTAACAAAAATTTCAGATTAAGAGATGGCATGATGGCATGGCGAGTTTAGGGAATGTTAAGCAGTTCAGTGTGGCCAGATAGGGTTGGATGAAGGTGGAAGTGGCAAGAAAGGAAACCAGGAAGGAATTATAAACCCAGGTCAGATCTTGTACAGAGAGAGCTCATACCTGACAAAGTTCTTACACTTAAGAACTGGAGTGTGACATGCTCATGTTTTAGAAAGACGGTGGTCTGGGTCATGCTGAAGATACACAGAATGGGGAAGGACAAAGCTAGGAGGCCGAGTAAAACACCGCTACAATCATCCAGGTAGGAGCCTGATGTGCTAAGCAGCCACAACAGAAGAACTAAGTCTGATTCAGACCTAGGACCTTAGGATGGAGAGAGCAAACAGACCTGAAAGACGATCTCAATTTTGCTCTACAGGTGAGGAATCTAAGGCACAAGAATATAAAAAGTAATTTGGCTACCTGCAACTGTGCATGAAAAATTTTACTCTTGGTCCTGAGATTAAAAAAAAAAAAAAAAAATCACAATAATCCATTGAACTGCTGCGTGGCAAGAAAGTCTGTGCATTCAGCTTCATATGACAAAAACTGCAAAAGCAGCTATAGACGGTAGACAAAAATGAATGAATGTGGCTATGTTCTAGTTAACTGCTTATCATCAATAAGATCTGAATGTGACATCATACTTCTCATGGGTCATGAAACATTACTGATTTTTTTTTTTTTTTTTTTTTGACAGTGTCTCATGCTGTCACCCAGGCTGGAGTGCAGTGGTACGGTCACAGCTCTCCACAGCAACTACCTGGACGCCAGCGATTCTCCCACCTCAACCTCCCAAGCAGCTGGACCCACAGGCACATGCCAACGTACCCGGCCAATTTTTAAAAAAATTATTTGTAGAGACAAGGTCTCATTATGTTGCCCAGTCTGGATGAAACATTCTTAAATTTTTCCCCCAACTATTTAAAAATGTAATATAACCACTCAGGCTGTGAGCCCCATAAAAACAGGCAGTGCCTCCTGGTCTAAGCCACCAGTACCTCTCACCTGAGGTCTGCAATGGTCAAATCAATGATTTCTCTGTCTCTACCCCAGGGTCTGCAGTGATTTTAAAAATCACATCACATCACTCTCCTACCCAAACCCTCCAAACGCTCCACAACATGAATAGAAAGAAACAACACAAAACAAAACAGTTCTTTGGCCCCTAGATGATCTGGTTCTGTCTTCCTCGTTCCACTCTCCCCAACTGGCCTTCACACAAAACAAGCTTGTCCCGTTTCAGAGCCTCTGCTTTGCCCCTTCTGCTACCTGGGACTTCCTTCCCCCAGACTTCTGCACGTTTGCCCCCTCCTCTTCGTAGGTCTCGGCTCAGTGTTAGCTATTCGGAGAGGACTTCCTAGCCGTCCTTGCTAAAGCTGCCTTCTCTAGTCACTTTCTATCAATTTTATAGTCTTCATCCAACTTCTTAGTACTAAAATCACCTTATTTAGGTATTTACATGTTTAGTATCTACTTCCCCCTGCTGGAATATAAGTCTTGTTCCTTGTTCTATCTGCAGTGTCTAGAACACTGCCTAGGCCATACTGGGCGTTCCCTTCTATGTAGGAGACAACAAAACAATATCATCATTCCTTTGGCTGACACTACAAAGGTTAGATTCATTCCCAGGCCAATAGAAGTAATTTTGCAATATGTAAAATGGAAACAAATTTTCACATTAAAAACAAATTGTATCAATGAATGTGTGACCATAGGTGTAAGTACCAATAAGCTGTCCTTAACATTGCATTCAGTTTAAAGCAGGTCACAATTACATATATAATGACTGTCATCTTTTTTTCACCACACTCCCACAGTCTGTAAAGGAAGGAAGGAAGGAAGGACAGGCTGGGCGTGGTGGCTCACGCCTGTAATCCCAACACTTTGGGAGGTCAAGGAAGGCAGATCACTTGAGCCCAGGAGTTTGAGCCCAGGAGTTTGAGACCAGCCTGGCCAACATGGTGAAATCCTGCCTCTACTAAAAATACAAAAATTGGCCGGGCATGGTGGCATGTGCCTGTAATCCCAGCCACTCAGGAGGCTAAGGCAGGAGAATCACTTGAACCTGGGAGGCGGAGGTGGCAGTGAGCCAAGATAGTGCCATTGCACTACAGCCTGAGTGACAGAGCAAAGACTCCGTCTCAAAAAAAAAAGAAAAAGATTGATGTAAAGAAAAACAGAAATTTCAATCTTCCCTAAGAGGAAGATACACTGTTCCTAGAGCCTAGGATTAAGATAATTCAGTTTTAGAATCCACAAAAAAAGTATTCAATGCCTATCATGAGTCTAATGCATGCCAAAACAAATATGAACTGACCACTTGATAAGCTAATAGCAAAATTCTTCATAAAAATGAAGACTTTTATTTGATGAAACATATCGATGCTTATTAAAATATTTTCTCCAAATATTTCATCCCTTTTCCTATTTTAAATGGCACTCCAAAGCCAGATAAAAATGTTCTCCTTTTCTTATTTTGATAGTCTGCTCCAACGTTTACAAAATATATTCCTTTTTATTTCTTTAAAAAATACTTCAGAAGATTTTGTTAACAAAATGATTTCAACATTTGTTAGAATCAAATTCATACAAAATTAGCAAAGTTATTCACACAAAGGCAAAAACATTTGCAAAACAATAAATCAAATGTTCCAAAAATACCTTCCTAGGATAATAAAATCAGAGGCAATTTCACCTTTAAAAATAATGTCACTGAACAGTAAGAGGAAGAAATAGTAATAGTTTTCTTTTTCCCCTCACTGATTTCCAACTTGATAATATGTTTTAAAGGCCATTACTGTGGGATTTGTCTTATCGGTCTCCAGTGCAGCTGTTTGTATTATTTTCCACATTTACTACAATCAGTGTTTATACTATTCAAAATTCTCTTCCTCAGGCAGCAACGAAAATATAATTTTCTAGTTAACAGAAGAGGAGAAAAGCTTGTATGTGTGGGGGTGTGGGAAGGGGAAGTTCAGAAAGACATTTTCCCATTCGGTTAAATTTTAAAAGCAACTCCAAATTATAAAACCAAGAAAACTGCTAAGCTTCTAGGACTACATTACGAAAGCAGGTAGCCTTGCATCAAAATTAATATTTTATACCATAGCTGTAAATACATCCCAGCTGTTAAACTGCCTTGAAATATTTTAAAGCAGCGTCAACAGAGTTATTTCTGTTCTACTGGTGAGCTTGTTTCTAAGATGTGTAGCTGTATTGATATGTCAGGAATGTAAAAAGGATATGGTTAATAATTACTCTTTCATTTCCTACTCTACTTATTCTAAGTATCAACCTCTACTTATTCTAAGTTATATATTTATATATCCTATATATCCTGAGAGTTTCATGTCACATGCAATGATTCTAGAGAAATCACATGTGTAAAGTACAAAGTAATAATGACTTCAAAGAGATGGGGGTGGGGGGAACATTTTTAAAACCTGTAAAACATTTTAGGCCTAAAAACATAAGACAATTACTTCCCAATTCATTTGTGTACCAGCAAAGTACAGGCAAAAATGTTTGCCGCTTTATTTTTCTAATTAAAATATTAATTTTACTATCTATAAACAGTTATTAGGATTAAAACTAAAGTTTATTCTTGGAGGGTGTGGGAGCTATTTTAATCTAAAAAAAAACTGAAAAGAAAATAACATTTTAACTTCCTCTCAAGTAGATATGAAAATCAACAATTTATTTTCTTCAAAACCAAAATTTAAGGTTACAATTTTAAAATTGATTCAAATTCTGTGTGGAGAAGCATTTGTATATATACTACAGATAGTTTCACAATCTGCAAACAGAATAACATCTCGTTCATCATATTCATGTGCTTGTGTAATATTTTATATTACATAGGCCCACTGGGCATTTTAAGTTATCATGTTTTTCATATATATATATAAAATTTAATACTCTAGTCATTTCACAAGTAATCCATTTAATCTGGTATTCTTCAGTAAATAACATGAGATTCATGTGACACTATTCCAAATTTGTCTGCTTTAACATAGAAAATTAGTTCCACTTAGCTGAATATCAAAGACCTATTCAATACAGAATGCAGTGGTGCTACAATCAGCTCTGCACTGTTATTTATAATAAATTTATCTTCTCTTGAAAATATTTGAGCAAGAATATGAGAAATAGAAAGAAAAAAGTCTTCAAAGGTACAGCATGAATAGCTTCACATCACACAAATGCAGAAATTGTTAGACCTTAGCAGGATCTCAAGATATTTTCAAAAGTATTTAGCTACTCCTCAGGCCTGAAGGCAACCTGCTGTGAGCAGGTGGATAGAAGAAATCACGCCATACAAAGAAACAGGCCAACAGCAGTTAGTCGGCTCTGCTTGCAAATGTTCAAACAACGTGACTATGCAAAATGAAAATCTAGTATGTAAAACGCTAACGACAAACAATACATTAAATCCCGGTACACAAATTACACTGTAAGAAATAGAGAACAGCAAAATTGAAGAACTTCTTTCAAGGTCAAAAAAATTACTTCACAGGAATATAGACATAGTAAAAAAATAAAATAAAATAAAAAACTTCTATTCATCCAGCAGGTTCCACACTACAAAGGTTCTGGGGTTTGTGAGGAAAACAGAGTGAGCTCACCATGGCCAGGACACAGCGAATCTTCTGTTTGTTTCATCACTTTAATTATATGCCACAGGCAGGAAATCATTCCACGTTTTAAAAATAGTTGTAATTTTTTTAATCCTCTAATGGGAAATTTAAAAAGTTTGTCAGCTAGATGATAAATTCAACTTCTGTTTAAAAATAAATTCAACTCATCTATTCCGAATTTTAAGAGATAAAAACCAAAACTGTGGTTATTAAGGGGGAATACTTTAAAAACCATTATGTAGAGTTTTCTCTATCTGTAAACACTCTGGTTTACAAAAATTTTTGCCTGTGAGTGGTCTAACCCAGTAACCACTAGCTACACGTAGCTACTGAGAACTTGAAATATGACTGGTGTGACTGAGGAGTTAAATTTTCAATTGTATTTAATGTTAATTTTAAAACTGAAGCAGTGTAATTTTCTGTTAAACCCTACTCCATTGTTTCAGTAGGACTACATTCCACTCTGACCGCTCCATTGTTTGAGATACTGTTGTATTAATGCCAACGTGTATGTTGTTTCTGGTATCACATTAGTAATTTTTAAAAGTCTTTCATGTTGAAATGACAACATTTTGGGTATTATTCTGTGAAAGGGCCATAAATGCAAAGCAGCCCCCAAATGCGGAAGGAGCCAAGAAACCAAAGAATAAGGCAAAGAAACCCAATTTGTTGGTAAAGGGTGTTTTCTTGGGGGAACTTACAGACAGAAGCGTGGTCTCGGACGGCTGCAAGACAGGTATATCCCGCACTGTTACTGGCCAGACCCAGAGCTTATATGCCACAGGGAAAGGGTGTACGTGCTCTATAGAGGCAATTAAAGGCATCCTCCAGAACAGGTGAGAATGCTATGTGCATCACTGCCTATAATTTGTGTGGTAAGATCAAGGCTGCTTTGTTCTTACACTAAAAACAGTAAATAAAATCGGAATCAGGAGGCATTCAGGAGACTGGGGCTAATGAGAAATCAACATGGCTTTGCTGGGAGTGGTGGCTCAGGCCTATAATCCCAGCACTTTGGGAGGCAGAGGCGGGATGATCACTGGAGTCCAGGAGTTCTGGGCAACATAGTGTGCCCTCATCTCTACAAAAAATCAACAAAATTAATTGCATGTGGTGGCACAGGCCTGCAGTCCCACCTACTCAGAAGGCAGAGGCAGGAGGATCAGTTGAGTATGTGAGGTTGAGGCTGCAGTGAGCCATGACTGCACCACTGCACTCTAGCCTGGGCAACAGAACAAGACCCTATCATTAAAAAAAAAAAAAAAAGTAAAATAAAAAATAAATTAAATTAAAACAACAAGGTTTGCCTTCAAGAGAAAAAAAACCAACATGGTGGATTAGCAATTAAGATGGAATCACTTTTGTCTCCACAGGTACACTGGGTTAAATAAAATGTATTAGTAAAATTAATTCCACTTGTTTCATCTTTTTTACTATGACTACTAAGAAATTTTAAATGACAGTTGGGAACAATGGTTCACGCCTGTAATCGCAGCACTTTGGGAGGCTGAGGCGGGCAGATAACTTGAAGTCAGGAGTTCAATACCAGCCTGGCGAACATGGTAAAACCCCCTCTCTACTAAAAATACAAAAAATTAACTGGGCATGGTGGCAGGTGCCTGTAGTCGCAGCTACTTGGGAGGCTGCGGCAGAAGAATTGCTTGAGCCTGGGAGGCGGAGGTTGCAGTGAACTGAGATTGTGCCACTGAACTCCAGCCTGGGCAACAGACTCCGTCTCAAACACAAAACAAAACAAAAAGCTAATTAATTAAAACAAAGAAATTTTAAATATGGCTTGTGTTAGGCTTCTATTAGATAAGGCTATTTAATAAACGTCATTACCAACTGACTACTTCTGCAGTGAAAATACACAATGAAAATAGAAACACTGGTAAAAAAACAAACAAATAAATATAAAATAGTTATTTCATTTTCCTTAAATGATGATATTTGAAGAAAAGTTGGCTAAATTATTAGAGAAATTAATAGAAAAAGACTTTAAAATTCTGAAGAGAACTTTTAATTATTTTCAAGAGTTTTCAATGTTTATGCCCCTGGTTCTTTATCATTTCAAAATATGTGATTTCCTCCTCCCTCAGGTAATATACATCACTAGCTCCATCTTCAAAGTTATCCACAATGATTAGACTTTTTCCGAGAGTGTGATTTTCTTGAAGTCAGAAAGGCAGCGTACTTAAAGCAAGTGGGTGGTTCTATGGGAGTAAGAGCTGATATGACCTCACCCAGCAACGGACAGTGAGAAAGCCCAGGGCATGCACAAGCCTTTGAGAAAGAGAAAACCAGGAATAGTGGGAGGCAGACCCTTTCCTACACCTATGGATACTATCAATAGCTATTACACCTGTCAGTAGGTGATACTGTGGGCCTAAAACAGCCGAGGTGCTACCCAGAGCAAACAGAGGCCAACAGGAAAGAACCATGCTTGGTAAGCAAGGTGCCTTTATGGGCAAGTCCTTGGGAGCCCTCTTGTTTCTTTTTGCTCTCACAGAAACCATGGTTATTTTGTATCAAGAGAGGTCCACCGGCCACACTAATGGAGTATGGATTTCGCAAATGTTGGGAGGTCAGGAACTAAAAAGAATCAGTAAAACGTTCTATAATGTAAAATGACTGTCCACTTACCCATTCACCCACCCACACCTATTCATCCAATTATTGTGCATTTATAAGCGCCGAGAAGTCAGCAGGGCAGTGGGAATTAAAAGTCAAATCCAAAAGGAAACAGGTGATTTAGATCAATTAAAAGAGGTTAATAACCTATGAAATTTTTTATTCCAATGATAGTATTGAGGCAGGAGAATAGGGTCTGGAGGCAGGGAACCTAAGGCTGTTTCACCCAGACTTCATAGAACTAAATTGAAAGGAAAATCCTAGCTTTCCACACCTAAGTAATAAAAGGACCAGAGGCTACTCCCTTTGCGAACCCCCCACCTTTTGTGTGTGGCAGATGGGAAACTGGACAGTCAATTTCCCATCCAATAACAAATCAGAAAATCAGATTGACTGTGGGTCCAGTCTTTGCAACTTTGTAACCTCACTCCAGTCTCTGAATGGTTGCTGTCCACAACCAATCAGACTGATTGCCAGCCAAGTCTTCATTTGCATAAGAGTATAACTTGCAACATGTTTGCATAGGAGTGTGACGTTTGTAACTTCACTTCAGCCTCTGGTTGGCTGCTTTCTGCAACCAATCAGACTGAATACAGGCTACCACTTCATTTACATGAGGTGAGTATAAAGTAATCAATGGAAAACTTCTAGCGAGTATTTGGAACCAAGAAGATTCTGTATCCGGGCCCTTGAGCCGCTGCTCAGGCCCGCTCCCACACTGTGGAGTGTAGTTTCATTTTCTTTCTCTCTCTCTCTTTTTTTTTTTGTATTTGAGACAGAGTTTCACTCTTGTTGCCCAAGCTGGAGTGCAATGGCTCAATCTTGGCTCACTGCGACCTCCACCTCCTGGGTTCAAGCAATTCTCCTGTCTCTGCCTCCCGAGCAGCTGGGATTACAGGCATCCACCACCACACCAGGCTAATTTTGTATTTTTAGTAGAGACGGGGTTTCACGATGTTGACCAAGCTGGTTTCAAACTCCTGACCTCAGGTGATCCACCCACCTCGGCCTCCCAAAGTGCTGGGATTACAGGCATGAGCCACCACACCTGGCCGCCTGTACTTTTGTTTTCAATAAATCCCCATTTTTGTTCTGTTGTTGCTTCATTGTTTGCTTTGCTGGACATGTGTCCAATTCTTTGTTCAAAACGCCAAGAACCTGGATAACCTGCAGTCACGACCCTCTACCAGTGACAGTATACACCAAAATACAACTTACTTTTAAAGGAATTTAATGGGTAATATTAAGCTTATGAAGTTTACCAATGAAAACTAGAAACATGAATACACGTGATTGGACTGGATGAATCGGGAGCTAATTCCTGAGGCAAAGGTAAGTTGCCTTCCCAACTACTTACTCATCTAATCAGATAAAGAAGTTAAATGCTCCTTAATATGGTTTGGATGTGTGTCCCCTCCAAATCTCTTGCTGAAATGTGATTCTCAACATGGCAGGTAGGGCCTGGTGGGAGGTGTTTGGGTCATGAAGGTAATCTTGGTTGTTTAAAAGAGTGGGGCACCTCCCCGTTCTCTCTCTCCCTCATTCCTGCTCTTGCCATGTGATGCTCCTCCTCCTGCTTTGCCTCCACCATGATTGAAAGCTCCCTGAGGCCGCCCTCCCCAGAAGCCGAGTAGATGCTGGCACCACACTTTCCGTACAGCTGGCAGAACCGTGAGCCATTTAAACCCGTTTTCTTTATAAATTATGCAGTCTCAGGTTTTTCTTTATAGCAATATAAGAACAGATGAACGCACTACTTTTCGTGGAATCACAAGGGTTCAGCAACAAAATGAAGTAGATGCCAAGTACCCATACATCTTTAAGTCAGATGCTAGCCAAGGCTACCTGGTAGAACGTGCTAGGAAGCTGTGGGACCAGTGACTGTCCATCTCCCACCTCAAAAGAATAAAAGAGGAAAATTAATTTGAGGAGGTCGAATTCTTAAGCTTAGAATTTAAGGCTGAACTCCTTAAGCTATGTGAAAGCAACTTCATGAGAATCACTTATTCATGCGAATTCTTAGAGACAGACCAAGAAGACAAGCTTGTACTTTGTTGGTTTGGTGAGGCAAGGACTTGTTACTATTTCTTGCGGCCAGACGTTGGATTGTGCGGGAGAAAAGCAGGCGGGGTCATTATGAGGGATCATGCCCAATGAGAACATTCAGAGTCAACACAGTAGTTGCTCAGGAGACCAAAGGCAACTGGAAAAGACAGGAGGCATTAAGTGTTCTGCAGGTGAGAAGTTCCCCCAAATCCACATTAAAGTATCCCAGGGCTACCTGCCAGCCTTGGACATCTGCCATGCCCCAAGAGATTGAATGCCAAGTTGCCTCTGCCCCAGAAAACCTGGTTCTTCCTGCCATGCTCTTCTCATCTTTACCCCATACTGCAAATTCTGAGAGACCCAATATAGCAGCTCTGAAGTAGAAAAGGGTATTGTTGAGGCTCAGAAAATGATACCCCAAAGTGAAGGCCTCAGAAGTAACCTCAGAACTAAGGTCTCTCTGACCTTCTGCCCTCCTGTCTCTCACCCCTCATTCTCTCCTGAGACAAGTCACAGACATCAGAATTCCTCTCCCGCAAAGACAACTATGAAACTAGAAACAGGACTCTAACCCTCGCTGCCTTTCTAAGAGCTGCCCATAAAGAAATTCTCTGGCCTACCCTTCTCTACAACAGTAGCAGGTCCGAAGACCGTCATCCCAGATGGGCCTTGCCCCATACCTGGGAGGAAGAAATGGTGCAAGAGAGGCCAGGAAGATCTGAACAGAGGCCTTGCTGGGTTCCTCTCAGCCTACTAGCATTCACTTACATTCTTTTTCCCATCAGTTTTACACGGCTGCCCATTCTTCATTAAACCTAAGCATTAAAATGGACAGCTTTCCTTGTATCTTTGGATCTCTGTTCTGAAGACTCTCATGTCACATAAAACTTTGATTAAATAAATCATTTATACTTTTCTCTTGTTAACCTATCTTTTGTTATAGGAGTGTCTGCCATTGACACCCTTATGATGGGGAGGAGCAGGATCACACCCTTTTGCCCCTCCAATATAAAGCAAGTAAGAAGAAAGCAACATTCTCCTCTGCACTAGTAAAGGTTTCTCAGTGTGAGGTCAAACTGAGTTTAGAGAGGAGAGGTTTTACCAGTTTTGATATTACAATGAACTAGACTTTGAAACACACCCTCCTCTCCCAAATACAGTATGGCTTGTTTATTACCTGGTAGCAACATTACAGACTGTTAGACTGGTTTTATATATGGGAAGGAACATTACAGACTGGTTTTATATATGGGAAGGAAAGAAGTTGAGATAAAGGGTTTAAAAAAAAAAAAAACAGCTCTAAGAAACTTGCTTCTACTTGGACTGAAAAAAGTGCCACTTGTGCAGTGAACTGGTTACAGAGTAACACCAATATAGGAAGGACACATCCTAGAAATATTCAGAATGCTTTTTCTTCAATTACTATCTAGATAAGTCCTGCTCCACAATGAGATACCACTTCACCCCCAATAGGGTGGCTATTATTAAAAAACAAAACAAAACAGAAAATAACAAGTGTTAACAAAGATGGCACGAAACTGAAATTACTGTGCACTGCTAATGGGAATGTAACATGGTGCAGCAACTATGGAGGTTCCTCAAAAAATTAAACATACAATTACCACGTGATCCAGCAATTCCACTTCTGGGCATATACCCAAAAGAATGGGGTATTCAAACAGATATTTGTACACCCATGCTCATGGAAGCATAATTCACAGCAGCCAAAAGGTAGAAACAACTCAAATGTCCATTGACAGAGGAATGGATAAACAACATGTAGTATATTCACACAATGGAATATTATTCAGCCATAAAAAGGAAAGACATCCTGTCACATGCTATAACCTGGATGAACCTTGAAGACGGTATGCTAAGTGAAATAAGCCAGTCACAAAAGACAAATACTATATGATTTCATTTATAGGCGGTACCCATACCCACAGTAGTCAAATTCATAGAAACAGAAAGTGGTTTCTATGCATGGAAACGTAGGTTTCTCTCAAACTCAACCCCCTTTTTCTCTACACTGCTTGCACCCTAGTGGAGGATGAAGGCAGTAATAGGATTGTCTTCTAAATGAACTCCATCTCCACTTCACCCTTCAATCCCTTAACCCCTCCTCTATGATGAGGACACATTAATATTCTATAACGGCATTTTGATGGGCGTTACTTTACTCTGCAAAAAGTTTTAATATCTCCACTGCTGACTGAAAAGCATAGATTCTTTGGGCTCTCATTCACTATCTGGCTCCTCCAACCTATTTTTCCATATTTAGCTCTCATTACTTCCCTAAATGAATACTTCCCAATTTGCCTCTTGATTCACAAACATGTTTTTCTAAGGTGTATCTCGAATATCATCTGATGCCCTTGGCTAAGGGTTTCCGAAAGATTAACAAAAAATGAAAGAGTGCAACTGACTGAGAGCTCACAGAAGCAAATCTACTGAGGATCGTATTAAGCGAAAAATCATCTTTTTATTTACAATTAATTGAGAATCACAGAAACAGTAAGCTTTTAAAGAATTTCGGGGTTGGAAAGGTGAGGTGGTGGCAAGGTAGTAAGGGAAGAGAAGCAGGACTGTGATTAAATTGTGCTGGCATAACGAGTTATCTGTATTTCTATTTATTTATTTATTTTTGAGATGGAGTCTTGCTTTGTCGCCCAGGCTGGAGTGCAGGGGCCGAGCCTCTTGACCAGCTGGGACTGCAGGTGTGCACCACCATCCCTGGTTAACATTCTGTATTTTCAGTAGAGACAGGGTTTCACCATGTTGGCCAGACTGGTCTGGTATCAAACTCCTGACCTCAGGTGATCCACCTGCCTTGGCCTCCCAAAGTGCTGGGATTACAGGCTTAAGCCACCACACCCGGCCTGGTATCTGTATTTTATTTTATTTTATTTATTATTATTATTTTTTTGAGACGGAGTCTTACTCTGTCACCCAGGCTGGAGTACAGTGGCGCAATCTTGGCTCACTGCAAGCTCTGCCTTCCGGGTTCACACCATTCTCCTGCCTCAGCCTCCCGAGTAGCTGAGACTACAGGTGCCTGCCACCACACCCAGCTAATTTTTTGTATTTTTAGTAGAGACAGGGTTTCACCATGTTAGCCAGGATGGTCTCAATCTCCTGACCTCGTGATCCACCCACCTCGGCCTCCCAAAGTGCTGGGATTACAGGCAGGAGCCACTCACACTATGTACAAAAATCAATCCCATGAGGATTAAGGAGTTAACTTTGAAAAGCACAATTTAAAAAGGTTTAAAAGAAAATATAGGTATCTTTGTGAGCTTAGGAGTAGAAGAGGATTATCCACACAAATGCAAAACACACAAACCATAAAGGAAAATATTGAAAATTCTGACATTAAATCTCGCCTTAAAACTTCAGTTGGATAACTTAAAACAATAAAAACACAAGCTACTTTATCAACACATATGACAAAAAGGAGCCATAACACAGGAAGAACTTTTATGAGTCAATAAGAAAAAGACAATCCAATTTAAAAAGTGGGCAAAAGTCATGAGCAGGTATTTTACAGAAGAGAAAACAAGACAGCAAATAAATATATATTTTCAATGTTCATTGTCATACTAATCAGGGAAGTACACACTAAAACCATAATGAGATGCCATCTAAACCCACCAGTCAGGAAAAACCTAAGTAGTCTGGGAATGCCAAGGGTTCACCAGGATGTGAAAAAAAATGTTAAGGGCACAGATTCCTTGGTTCAAATTCTGGCATTTCCATTTACTACCAGATGGGAAAGCAATTCAGCCTCTACAAGCGTCTGTTTTCCCAAATACAAAATGAGGGATAACACTGGTACGTGATAACACTGGTATGTACTTTATTGGGTTTTTGTGGGCATTGGGCAAGTTCATACATACAAAGTGCTTAGAACAGTCAGTGCCAGGCATAGTAAGTACAGAATAAGGTTAGCTCACTGTTCTCATTATGACTATCATCTTCACTACTGGTGGGCACATAAGCTGGTACAGCCACACAGGGAAACCCATCTGGCCTTGCCATGCAGGAATGAGAAAGCACAGGCCCCACAGCGTGGCTGTTCTACCGGCACATGACCTGGAGAACCTCCTATGTCAAGAGGAAACAGGAAGTAGAATGTTCATATAAGCATCACTGTGACAACAAAATAAGGAAAATAACACAGATGTCTATTTAGAGGAGAACAAATAATTTGTGGTATATTAATATGATGTATGGAAGTAGATAAACTGCAGCTATAGGCAGCAACATGGGCCAGGCTTGCAAACATCATACTGGTGGGGAGAAGGCAACTCCTGGAGGAACACAGAGAGGATGGGGGCAATTACAAAGTTCAAAAACAAGAGCAGCTCAACAAGATACTGCTCACAGTGTTGTTATATTCATAAATATCTCTAAAGAAAAGCAACGTAGTGATCAATTTAAAACTCATAATGGTGTTCTTCAGGGGCACTGGAAAGGAGGATTTAATCAAGGAAGAATGATACAAATAGCACTGATAATGTTTTGGGTTTTTTTGTTTGTTTGTTTGTTTTGAGACGGAGTTTCGCTCTTGTTGCCCAGGCTGGAGTACAATGGCGCGATCTCGGCTCACCACAACCCAGGTTCAAGGGATTCTCCTGCCTCAGCCTCTTGAGTAGCTGGGACTACAGGCATGTGCCACCATGCCTGGCTAATTTTGCATTTTTAGTAGAGACGGCATTTCTCCACGTGGGTCAGACTGGTCTTGAACTCTGAACCTCAGGTGATCTGCCTGCTTCGGCCTCCCAAAGGCTGGGAATACAGGCGTTAGCCACTGTGCCCAGCCTGTTTTCTTTTTTTAAATCTAGAGAGTGGGTAAACAGGTTTTCATTGGGTCATTCTTTAGCTTTTATATACACATAATACATATTTTTGGCTGGGCGCGATAGCTCACACCTGTAATCCCAGCACTTTAGGAGGCTGAGGCAGGTGGATCACCTGAGGTCAGGAGCTCGAGACCAGCCTGGCCAACATGGCGAAACCCCGTCTCTACTAAAAATACAAAAATTAGCGAGGCGTGGTAGTGCATGTCTGTAATCCCAGCTACTCCAGAGGCTGAGGCAAGAGAATCGCTTGAACCCGAAAGGCAGAGGTTGCAGTGAGCTAAGATCGCACCATTGCACTCCAGCCTGGACAACAGAGGGAGGCTATGTCTCAAAAGAAAATAAAAATAAAAATAATACATATTATTTTATATTGAATGAAGTTTAATAATAAAATTTAATGATACAAGTTAATGATAAACAGTAATATTTAATAATATTTAAGAATATAAAGTTTATACATATGCTCAAAAATCCAGAGAAAAAAGAATTGTAGTTATTACTTTAAAATAGCTACAATTACTATAGTAATCAATTACTACAGTAATCAATTTCAAGTGATTACTGTAAAATCACTTGAAAAATACCTTTGGTAATATTCATCCCTTATTTCTCAGAATTTACCATAAACAATTGCAAAGAGATACACAAACACTCATAATTGCATTTCATAGCTATCCGCTTGGAGATGTTAAGCTGGAACTCTTGGAGCAATGCAGCCCAGGAAGCAAGCAGAGAGAGAAAAGGGGGAGTCAGGAATAGAATGTGGAGATTTGCCCATGCTAACGGTGGCCAGAAGAGAAATCAGCAGATGACTGTAAAGCCACCTCTTCTTTCCCCTGTCACGCTTGCAGATCCCTTCTGCACACAGTGCCCTCATCCCCACAGCTGCTGAGCCTTCTCACCTCCGAATCCCTAACACCTGCTGACTTCTCTCTCTGCCTCCAATCTTCACCTCATGCTTCTTCAAACCACTCTCCACAAAGCAGCCAAAAACCAAAAAAAACCTTGTAAGCTACAATTCTGTTCAATCATCACTTCCTTACTGAAAGCTCTTCCACGGGTCCCTACTGACCTAGGGATAAAGTAGAGCCTGTCCTAGGTCCTTAATAAGGCTCGTGTGACTCGGCTCCTACCCACCTTGCTGGGGCACACCACTCCTCAGCTCATTCTCCGACTGCAAAGGTTTAAAGCAGAGGGTGTCCAACTATGGCCCAGACCAGCAGCATTAGCATTGCCTGGGGGCTTGCCAGAAATGCAGACCTAGCCCAGACCTGCTAAATCAGAGTAAGCTACGGGTGGGTCCAACAACTTGAGTTTCCACAAGGCTTCTAGTTGATTCTGAAGCACATTAAAGTTTAAGCATCTCTGGTTTGAAGCATGAATGACAGGTAATTATAATTTGAAGAAGAATGTGATAGGAAAAATCGCAAAGTACTATAGCATAGTGGGGGAAAGCACACATGACTGCCACGGACCAAGTTTCTGCTCTGCTTCTTCCTAGCTTTGTGATGCCCAGGAAGTTACATAGCTTGCCTCAGCATTCTGCAATGCTTGATTGCAAAGATCCTACCTACAGCAAGACTGCTCGGATTTAAATCATGGCTCTAGGCTGAGGTCAGGGGTTGGGGGGACGGTTGCTTGAGCCCAGGAGTTCCAAACCAGCCTGGGCAACATAGTGAGGCCTCATCTCTACAAAATAAACAAAATTAGCTGGGTGTGGTGGCAGGCACACCGGTAGTCCCAGCTACCTGGGGGGCTGAGGTGGGAGGATCACTGGAGCCTGGGAGGTCAAAGCTGCGGTGAGCCCAGATTGTGCCACTGCACTCTAGCCTGGGTGACAGAGCGAGATCCTGTCTCATTTAAAAAGAAAAAAAAAAATCATGGCTTTACCTCTTATTAGCTGATGACCTTGAGTGAGTCACTTACTTTTCTCTGAGCCTCAGTTGTCTCATTTATAAAATTATAAATAGCACCTACTTCATACAATTGTGAAGATCAAAGAAGTTCATATCTGTACTATGCTTAAAACTACACCTGACACACAGTAAGCACTGTGTGTTATTTATTATTACTAAAATTGTTATTATTTTCATAGGGGCCACATTACATTTTTGGAAAGAGTCGATATAATGCTAATGCCTACAGAAAGTAAATAAAATCCATCCCCTTTCACAAGGAAAAACTCTCCTTACTTTTTTTTTTTTAGGTAAACGACTGTTTTTCCTAGTACACCATTTACCTCTCTGAGTTTATTTCCTTCCAATTAGAGAGTACTTAACTTGATGCAACGACCTCTTCTAAGAGTCAAGGGATCTGCCTTTAAGGGGTCACTTATTTCAGACACATTAATTCTTTTAGTAACAAAGTACTCACGGGATTAAAAAGGGATTTACCGAACACGATCCCTACACTAGGGAAAATATTTTTTATTATTCTACATATATATCCATATTAATCTAGCTATAAACTCTACATGTAAAAGTGCCATCAAGACAACTATCTGCACACTCACTGAAAAGGATGATGAAAGTAACACAATACAAAAAATCTGCATAAGAGGAGTTTGTACCTTTCTTCTGACTACTGAGAGTTAACACTATGTCCCTCTGACAAATACCTGAGCCATAACATATTCAACGCACTTTATAGTCTATCGAACATAAACCAGTATAACAAAACCACAGTTTTTTGTTTGTTTGTTTTTGTTTTGTTTTGTTTGTTTTGGAGACAGAATCTTGTTCTGTTGCCCAAGCTGCAGTGCAATGGCGTGATCCTGACTCATTGCAACCTCCGCCTCCCAGATTCAAGCGATTCTCCTGCCCTAGCCTCCCGAGTAGCTAGGAATACAGGCGCCCGCCACCACACCCGGCTAATTTTTGTATTTGTAGTGGAGACAGGGTTTCACCGTCTTTGGCCAGGCTGGTCTGGAACTCTTCACCTCAGGTGATCTGCCTGCCTTGGCCTCCCAAAGTGCTGGGATTACAGGCGTGAGCCACCGCACCCGGGCACCACAGTTTTTAAAGATATAATAATACATGGATCTAAGTAATGTGAAATTATGTAGTGATATTTTTTTCAAGAGTCTTAAAATATTTCACCTCATAATTTATACTGACATAATATTATATAAAGTTAAATAATATGAGTTAAATTATAAAATATGAGAAAAGACAGGAGTTAGAAAATAAAAAAAATGAGAAAAAATATACCGGGACAAGTCACAAAACTAAAGTCAAAATATAGGGCTCGTTACCAAGAGTTCAAGGTTACTTGGAACCATAGAGATAATATATCAATTGAAACTGACTTAGAAATCAGTTCAGTCATCAAATATTTTTTGTGCATTCTGAAGTCCACTGCACCAGTCTCTCATAGAGGTAGATAAGAATCAGGTATGGAGTAGGTAGTTTTAATCTGTGATTATCCTGATTTCTCAAGGTTTTTAAAACCAGTTTCCTATGTAAAATCAAGTTAAGATGATTTTCATAAAAAAGAACAAAGAATGAGCATTTAATGCTATGCTTGGGGCTAGATTTTTATTAGCCTGTGATAGCCACATGTTCCATGATTTTTTTTTTTTTTTTTCCTAAAACGCTAAACCTCAAATATGAGGCAAGGTGAAGAATTTTGGCAGAATCTCTCTTCATAACTTTCTACTTTAAAATGGAAGTCACAGGTTACAAAAAACATTCTATCGACTCTGGGTTCCAAGGCATCTCCTCAAGGCAGGACATTTTATATTGAGGGGAAAAGAAAGATTAATAAGTTAAGATTACTAAATTTTTAAAGGACATCAGTGAGCCGTGGAAAGTCAACCTGAATAACACAAGTTTTGCTAGCCTAACACTATGTAATTTCAACTGCACAGAAAAGAAAGGTAACAAAGTAAGTTGTATTTTACAACTAAAAACCCACAGAGGGAAAAAAAAAAAAAAACAGGTAATCTAGTATTTTTAGAAAAGCTTGCAGAACTCCTTGTTTACAACAAAGTACAATACATGAACCTTCTTGGATTGTCTGAAAAAAGAAAACATTAATTGCTCAGGTTAACACTTAAGATCCTCTAAAATAAGAAAAGAAAAAGTTTTCAACTGTAAAAAGTATAAGGTGAATAAAATACAGCTTTTCCCTGCTATAGCTCTAAGTATTAGCCACACAGGTGCTGACAAGGATTCTGGACTTGAGGAGGCCTTCTAAGGAAATCCTTACAACACTCACCTGGACAGTCCTCTGAGTGCCATCAACGCTGACAGTCAATAAGGGCGAAGCCAGGTTCCACGTGCTGGTCACATTTAGTTTCGACCCATCAACTTCCACCTGTTGTGACATCAAATAAGACCATTACCATGAAGAAAGACAGAAAACTGATCTCAAGTTCATTGCTGCATACAAAGCAGCAGCCATTTTAAACAGATGGCTCCCAAACAACCTGTCATGTTTACTGCTCCAGCCATGAAAGACAGGGTCCAACAACAGCGTCTTCCCAGTCATCTCTGGGGAGAGGTGAAAGACCTGTGAACAGCTGCCTCTGGGTACTGAGGCTTCAAGTGATTTCCGTAAGTAACAAACAGCCTTCTAACTCGAAACCTATCTGGACATGCTACATTTACTGCAATTAGACAAGTAATGCATATAAATTCCAGTGACATCTTGCAACCCACACAACAGGGCTTGCATATAATATCCTCTCCAAGGACCAAGGAAGAACTTTTTCTGTGTTAATTTTAATGAAGGACTATGCATTGTTATCTTAATTAAACAGAAGCTTTAATTAGACAAAATTCTTTGGTGTTGAATATCAAAAGTCCATTCAAACTTTGCAAAGTTCTGTCATATTTCTGTCAATCACAAATGACTGATTTCATCCAGTCATCCTTCATGAATATGCAAAAAAAGACCCATAATCTTTCAAAACAGGGATACTCATAAAAGAAAAAAAAAATTCCAAATAAATATAAAAGTAATGGAAATTTAAAAATCATAGCTAATTTAAAATGAAAGTACATTGGTTTTCTTCCTTTCACTCACTGATGCTTATTCCCTAACTCTTTAATATGAGAGGCTTACAGATGACATTATTATTATATGGTAGACAACCTAACAAGGTGATACTTAAGATTGCTCAAGTTTCCAAATAAACCTGCAGCAGAACTATGATATATGATCCCTAACAATTCCCCCACTATCACTTATTTCTCTTAAAAGATACTCATTAAAATCAGATTATCAGAGACCTCACTATTTCCTCGTCTGCTGGACCCTTGGGGACAGGGCAGGGGGTGGCAGTGGACAAAGATTGCTGAAAATATTCTGACAAGTATCAGGTGCCCTAAAAATATCCAGGCAAGAGGTCTGCTTCTGTGACACAGTGTAGGGGAGGCTGCAGGCTTGCAGTGAAGCCCAGGGCTCAGTTTTGTGGCATTCTGAATATGGCATGGCAGCAACAGCATAGCATGGCTGGAGGGAGGGGCTGGGCAAATAACCCAAGAACATTGTGATAGGAATCCAGAAGTTCTGACCAGTGAAGGTCTGGGTCAGGATGAAGACAACACAGTATGGGGAACTCCATGATGACTGCAGGCAAATACAGTTGATCCTTGGAATCCATGGGAGATGGGTTCCAGGAGCACCACCCCCGCTCTGCCCTGCAGATACCAAAATCCGGGGATGCTCAAGTCCCTGATATAAAATGGTGTAGTATTTGCATTTAACCCATGCACATTCTTCCATATACTTTGAATCATCTCTAGATTACCTATAATACCGTTGAATTATAATACCTAATACAATGTAAATGCTATCTAAATAGTTGTTATCCTCTATTGTTTAGGGAATAAAGACGGGGGGAAAAAAGGCTGTATCCATTCAGTACAGATCCAAATCTTTTCCTCCCCACCCCCCCAAATATCTGCAGTTGGTTGGATCCACAGATGCGGAGCCCATGGATACAGAGGGCCGACTGTAGTGGGTCTAAGGACAGCAGAAGCCTCCTCAAGGCTTTCAAAGCCTAAACAGCGAGAGTCGTTACTCAGTGGTTACCAACCCAGGCCCTTGTAGCAAAGCCTCAGGAGGACTACGTGTGAGTATACGCTCTCCCCATGCCAGTGCCGCGAGGCAGATCTCACCATCATTCCCAAAGGCCCCTCTCACTGCTCCCAGACCTCACCTCAGCAGAAGCTGGGGACAGAAGAAAACTGAAACACATTACCCCAAAGAGACTGTTTAAACCAACAGAGGCCAAGATCCTGTTTACTCACAAATTTTTCTTCCCACCATCCACTACTAAAGGTAGAGGGCCTCTGACGAAGATGACAGGTGATAGCAAATACACTACATTTCATCATCTACACAATGAGTCATGAGTAGAAATTTGCAACTTCACTACACAACTGAAACAAGGAAGCTATCATGACTCCAAATCATAAACTGAAACCTATCTGCCAGAACTAAGTGGGGAAAGGGATGTGTGGAAAGCCATCACAGGCCTTCTCAGGCTTCCAGCAATACACAGATACATAATGCTGAATAAGAGAGACAGTGATTCTACTGATGCTAGCATCCAAGGAGGGAATCTAGAAGGAAGTATAGGCCATACGAGAAGTAGAGAACGTCTCTTTGAACCACGGGTTAATACCAGAGAAAGGTGGGCTGGCTGAACCAAAGAATCCTTGTTACTATGCCAGATCCACTGCGTACATGCAACTCTTCAGTCAAGGGTGACTGAAGGGGCAGATGTAGAGTGGAGGTGGCATTTCGTGATAGACTCTGACACGAAGAACCAGCCTACCCTTTCAAACTAAATAACAGATTTGGTGAGAAATGACTAAGTAACATGTCCAGAAAAAAGGCTGTAGCCTGCTTCACCTACCCTCCCGCCCTATTTCAACATAAACAACACTCAGAAAACAACCAATACTGGATGTCTGCATACAATTTGGAAAAAAAAAAAAAACTCAGAAAGAGAAAAAGGTAAATTAGTAGCATATAACACAAGAACTACTCAAAGAAACACAGGAAGAGTTCAGATAAATAGTTCTCCAAAGTCTCAAAGGCAAACCATAGGAAACGTGACCCCTCTTAAAAAAAATAAAATAAAAAAAGAGCTCAAAGAAGAAAAACAAAGGTTCAAAGAAGAGATTATACAACAACAGAAGGAAATGAAAGTCAAGCTGATAGAACTCAGAAAAAAATGGAGAGAAAAATAACATTATTGAGATAAAAGCCACATTAAGAAGCAACCAAAAATAGAATAAATGTGACTAAAAAGAAAGATAAGGACTGGAGAAATCACACACAATGAAATAGATAAGGCTAACAACATAAAACCAATTTACTGAGAAGACAACAGATATGGACGAGGGAGGGGGGCAGAAAGAATATGTAACTGTCCAAAGAGGCTCACAAAGCAAAAAGAACAAATGTACATTCAAAGATATATAATAGGATAAAACTTGTCAAAATAAATAAAACCTGGAATTTGTGGATTGATTATGTTTATAGAACTTTAAGGCTAGAGGAAGAATTATGGCCAGGCATGATGGCTCATGCCCGTAAGCCCAGCACTTTGGGAGGTCCAGGCAGGAGGACTGCTTGAAGCCAGGAGTTTGAAACCAGCCTGGGCAACAAAGTGAGACCCCATCTCCACAAAAAAAATTGTTTTAATTAGCCGGGCATGATGGCCAGTGCCCATAGTCTCAGCTACTCAGGAGTCTGAGGCAGGGGAGATTGCTTGAGCCCAGGCCTTCCAAGCTACACTGAACCATGATTTTGCCACTGCACTCCAGGCTGGACGACAGAGCAAAATGCTGTCAAAAAAAAAAAAGAAAAGAAAAGAAAAGAAAGAAAGAGAAGAGAAGAGAAAAGGAAAGGAAAAAGAAAAAGAAAAAAGAAAAGAAAAGAACAAAAAGGAAGTACGGAGGTATTAAGTTAGAAATAAAAAATCATGGGCCAGGTGCGGTGGCTCATGCCTATAATTCCAGCACTTTGGGAGGCCAAGGCGGGCGGATCACCTAAGGTCAGGAGATTGAGACCAGCCTGACCAACATGGTGAAACTGTCTCAACTAAAAACACAAAAATTAGCTGGGCATGGTGGCAGGTGCCTGTAGTCCCAGCTACTTGGGAGACTGAGGCAGGAGAATCGCTTGAACCTGGGAGGCGGAGGTTGCAGTGAGCTGAGATCACGCCATCACACTCCAGCCTGCATGACAGAGTGCGACTCCATCTCAAAAAAAAAAAAAAAAAAAAGAAATAAGAAATCATGTACGAGAAAGGAAAAAAAACTCTGGTCAGCCTAATTTCTCAAAAGCAACACAGATACAGAAGACCACACAGCAATATGGTCTAAGTACTAAAAAAAGGAAATGTTGTCCCCCAATTTTACACCAGCAAAGGTTTCCTTAAAGTATATCAAATAAATACATATTCTGTAGAATGTAAAAACTTAGTGCCCCTTCTTTAAAAAAATGAGTCATCTCTATACATACTGATTTGAAACCATTTTCAAGAAAATACAGAATAGTATATACAGTGTGCTATCATTTTTTAAGAAAAAAATAACTATACATGTGTGTTTTTAAATGCAAAGAGTATCTCTGGACAAATGCTTAAGAGGAACAGAATAGCTGAGGAACAGGGATGAAAGGGAGGCTTGTTTTTCACCACAAATCCATTTGGACTTTTTGAATTTTGTACCGTATATACATACACTACATTAATTTTTTTGTTTGTTTGTTTGTTTGTTTAGAGACTGAGCCTCACTCTGTGGACCACGCTGGAGCAGTGTCGCGATCTCAGCTCACTGCAACCTCTGTCCACCTCCTGGGTTCAAGCGATTCTCGTGTGTCAGCCTCCTGAGTAGCTGGAATTACAGGCGCCTGCCACCAGGCCCAGCTGATTTTTGCATTGTTAGTAGAGACGGTGTTTCACTATGTTGGCCAGGCTGGTCACAAACTCCTGACTTCAGATGATTGGCCCGCCACGGCCTCCCAAAGTACTGGGATTACAGGCATGAGCCACTACATCTGCTCTAAAGTTTTTTTTTCAAGTGAAGTGTGCTCATTTTCTCTGTCATTACAATATGCAATCAACAACCACTTCAGACCTTTCACTAGTAGGCACACAATAAATAGTAGCTGTTTTTTTTTAACTGCATTTGAGTTAACAGGTGGATACTAATTTCTATTTCTCTGGTTGTAGATTTACAGACTTCAACTACGACACCAAATTTTACAATGTGTTTCAGATAATCTCTCTTCCTCATCTGAAAAAGAAGAGACCTGAACTAACAAGATCAAATATCTATGCTACATCTATAATTCTGTGGTTACAAAGCCCTTTTATTTCAGATGTATTTAGATGGTTAATGTCTTTGTTTTTTTGAGACAGGGCCTCACTGTCACCCAGGCTGGAGTGCAGTGGCATGATCATGGCTCACTAAGCCTTGACCTCCCAGGCTCAAGTGATCCTCCCACCTCAGCCTCCGGTGTAGCTGGGACTACAGGCACAAGCTACCACCTCTAGATTGATTGATTGATTGATTGATTGATTGATTGATTGATTTTGGAGAGACAGGTTCTCACTATGTTGCCAGGGCTGGTCCCGAATTCCTGGGCTCAAGCAATCCTCCCACCTTGGCCTCCCAAAGTGCTGAGATTACAGGCGTGAGCCACCACATTTAGACATTTAATTTCTAATACGGCTATTTCCAATATTATAAAGTGAGTGTTTTGCTCACATACCTCTGTTTGAGGTTAGAACTTTTTAACATTTTTCCTTTAATTGACAATAAAAGCTAACAAATTAAATCAAATTCAGTGTGAGGATAAAAAGAAAAATAGGCCAAAAGTGAAGCGATAAATCACATAATATCCTGAGGCACAAGTAAAATCTGCTCCTTTCAAAGCAGACAATATTATCAAAATGTCTTAGCACTGTGAAAACACTGGAGTATTTTAAATTATGCAAAAAACTCTGTATTTCATAAACTATTCAAAGACACAACGCTAGAGGTGTTTAGCAGCAATGCTAATGTAAACAAAGATTTTATAATTTGCCCTGAAATTGACCAAGGACTCAAGTGCACCAAACTTACATTAATTACAACCCTGCCCCCTACTCTCAGCAGATGACTTCTTCTCTTTACCGAATCGAAGCCATAGGCCCAAGTCCTTATTTTCTTGCCTCACCAGCCATGCTCTTTCCTGTAGTCACATCTCATGCCCTCTCTGCTTCTTAGTTAATCCTTTTAACTTCACTGTTCTCCAGCGTTCAGTCTACACTGGCATCTCGCCTCTGCTTTCAAACGCATACACAACTCCATAGCTCCCTAATCGTGTCTCTTCCTTTCTCTGACAGGTTCTAGAACAAGTTCTCTGTAGCTATTTTCTTACCGTAGACCTTTCCCCATAACCTTCTATAATCTGACTACTAAAACTGTATTGTGAAAAGTCACAAATCTTCAGCAATTTCTTTTCTTTTTTTTTTTTTTTTTGAGACAAAGTCTCGCTCTGTTGCCCAGGCTAGAGTACAGTGGTACAATCTTGGCCCACTGCAGCCTCCGCCTCCCAGGTTCACACAGTTCTTCTACCTCAGCCTCCCGAGTAGCTGGGATTACAGGCGCCCACCACCACACCTGGCTAATTTTTGTATTTTTAGTAGAGATAGGGTTTCACCATGTTGGCCAGGCTGGTCTCAAACTTCTGACCTCAAGTGATCCGCCTACCTCGGCCTCCCAAAGTGCTGGGATTACAGGCATGAGCCATCACGCCCAGCCAATTTCTACAGCCTCTTCTGAATTTTCATTATTCTTTACTTGTCAGCAGGAAGAAGGACCTCTCTGAGGAGGTGATCTTGAGCAAAGACTGGAAGGGTGAGTAGGAATTAGTTATGTATGCTAGTGATGGGTGTATGGGAATATTCTAGAAGGAATGTCATATTTAAAAAAAAAAAAAAAAACCCTGAGGTGAGAAAGAGCTGAGCTGGTTTGAAACTCGTGTGGATGGAGCAGAGAGAAGGGGAGGCTGGCTCTTGAAGAATAGGGACAGGAGTGGGAAACATGAATGGGTTCCACCTTCAGAGTGCCATTGTCTGCTGTCCTTTTTTTTGTTTTGTTTTTGGAGGTGGAGTCTCACTCTCTTGCCCAGGCTGGAGTACAATGGCATGATCTTGGCTCACCACAACCTCCACTGTGTGGGTTCCAACGATTCTCCCACCTCAGCCTCCTGAGTAGCTAGGATTACAGGTCTACACCACCAGTCCCGGCTAATATTTTGTATTTTTAGTATAGACGGGGTTTCACCATGTTGGCCAGGCTGGTCTCGAACTCCTGACCTCCGCCCACCTCAGCCTCCCAAAGTGCTGGGATTACAGGTGTGAGCCACACTGTCCATTTTTGAAAGATCATTCAGGTTATAGCTTGGACAATGAATTAGAGGAAATAAAACTAAAAGTCATGGTGATCAGATCTAGAGCCCTGGTGGTATAGAGAAGAGGGACATTCAGAAGTAGTGTCAGCTGCAGCAGGAACGTGGGACATGTGGATACAGTGGTGAAGACAGGAAGGAGTCACTGAGGATAAGGGAGGAGAAGTTATCAGAGAAACAGCAACCCTGCTGCTCAGTGTAGGATGCTCAGCTGGCCCTGGCCAGCAGACGCATGTAACGATGGGACTGTGCCCTTGGTATGTGATGTTCACCAGCAACGGTAAGGTGCTCATGCGCAGGCATAGAGAAAGTGGAGGCAGAGTTCCTCTAAGTTTGAGACTGATGGAAGAATGAAGGAGTGAGCAGTTAAGGGTATTCATGAGTGAGTGACTATAAATGCCAGGCCAGGGATTGGATAAAGGATGTAAAAACAGGAGTGGTGTCTGTGGATGGAGAGAAAATACAGGGAATAATGATTGTATGGAGACAGACAGATAGACCAGGAACTGGCCGCTGGTCTTCACGTGCAGGGAGAGGGATACAGGGAAGGGGAGCTGAAGGTTGCCAAGAGGAAGATGAGGTAGTGAAGACTGATGATGTGATTTCAAAAAAGAAAGGGCTTACAAGAAAGAGTGGAACAGTCGTCCTGAATGACATGAGGAGGAAAGTAATCCCACCTCCTGTCTTGGAGGTGCGTGTGGTATGAGAACAAAACTACCCTGAGGTTTTAGTTAGGGTAAGTAATTAGTGGAACATTCCAGAAAAGGCTGTTGGTCTGAAAGTGGGCAATACAGGGGACACAGTGGAAGGGGCTGGGAGTCAGTGGAGAGATGACAGAGAAGGGTAGAGGACATAGAATTAGAAATAATGGAGGCTGGAGTGGCTCTCAAATACCACGAATTCTCTCCATCTCCACGAATAACACCTTAGCCCAAACCCCGGCCACTGCATCTCTCAGGCAGATTGCCGTGATACTCTGGCCTCCCCACATACATCTTCCATATCTCCAACTGGTTCTCCCCACTACAGCCAGAATAATCTTTGTAAAGATGAAACCAATCATTCACTAAACAGAGATAAAGGGGAAATAAACGCATGGAAGTGCCGCCTGTTTTTGAAAAGTGTAAACTCCAAAAAAGACACGGAGCACGCAGTGTTTGGTATAAAAACATCGTATGTCTCACCATTCCACCATCACTTAAAGGCTAAATGCTAATTTAAACTATTGGCATTATAAATGTGAATCAACCAGGACAAGACTTTGGTGGGTACAGTTCATGAAATTCATCTCAGTGTACTCTATTTTCTGAAAACTTTCCCCAGCTTAACCAAACAGATCAGTTTGGTTGAAAATTATTTATAATGAGAATATACATGACAGGCTGGCCATGGTGGCTCACGCCTGTAATCCCAGCACTTTGGGAGGCCAAGGCAGGAGGATCACCTGAGGTTAGGAGTTCGAGACTAGCCTGCCCAAAATGGAGAAACCCCGTCTCTAGTAAAAATACAAAATTAGCCGTGCGTGGTGGCACATGCCTGTAATCCCAGCTACTCGGGAGGCTGAGGCAGGAGAATTGCTTGAACCTGGGAGGCAGAGGTTGCAGTGAGCCAAGATCGCACCATTGCACTCCAGCCTGGACAACAAGAGCAAAACTCCATCTCAAAAAAAAAAAACCAAACAAACAAAAAGAATATACATAATACTGGTCGGGCGCGGTGGCTCACATACCTGTAATCCTAGCACTTTGGAAGGCCAAGGTGGGTAGATTATGGGGCCAGGAGTTCGAGACCAGCCTGGCCAAGATGGTGAAACCCCGTCTCTACTAAAAATACAAAAATTAGTTGGGCGTGGTGGCAGATGTCTGTAATCCCAGCTACTCAGGAGGCTGGTGTCACTGGAACCCGGGAGGTGGAGGTTGCAGTGAGCTGAGATCATGCCATTGTACTGTAGCCTGGGCAACAGAGCAAGACTCCATAAAATATATACACACACACACACACACACACACACACACACACACACACAGATATTTAAAACAAGTTCAAAAACATGATTTGGCTGGGCACGGTGGCTCATGCCTCTAATCCCAGAACTTTGGGAGGCCGAGGCGGGCGGAGTACTTGAGGTCAAGAGTTCGAGACTAGCCTGGCCAACATGGTGAAACTTTGTCTCTACTAAAAATATAAAAATTAGCTGGGCATGGTGGCGGGCACCTGTAATCCCAGCTACTCAAGAGGCTGAGAACTGCTTCAACCCGGGAGGTGGAGGTTGTAGTGAGCTGAGATCATGCCACTGCACTCCAGCCTGGGCGACAGAGCGAGACTCTGTCTCAGAAAAAGGAAAAAAAAAAAAACATGACTTATGTCCTATTTCAAGAAGGCATCTCCTCACATGTCATAATCCACCTATCACTCTGGATTCCATTAAAAGCATTTCACTGCATTTGTGGTACAAATAACGCTGAAGTGGAACATTTTCCATGAGTTGTTTGGAACATTCAATTTTCCCATCTACGTCATCATAGGGAAAAAGAAAGTACACACCCTAAATTAATTTGACATTTGAGAGATATTACTGACATCCCTTACCATTAAAAAACAAAAAAGAAACATTTCCTCAGAGATACCTCATGACATAGTTAAAATATTATAGCTTCTATTACAACAAGCACCTGCTAAACATTTAATTTTATTCAACTTTAGAAATGTAAAACTTACAAAACAAAATATTTGCCAAAAAACCATTTCCAAAAATAATAAACTTTAGGAAGACAGAGGCTGTAAAAAGTGTTTCTGATTCACCTCATAAGTCATTCTTTTTGTCATACACAAATTCCAAGTTTTTTCTTTGTCATCAAATGTTAAGGAGATTAGCATTGTGCAGAGTGAAAATATAAAAGCCCAGGTATTCCGCTATTTTTAAAAAGACTTTGATCATATATATTGCTTCTACTTCTGAAGATGATATGAAGGATAAAAAACCAATTTGTTGGTCAAGTTATAACTAATTCTCAGAAATGAATAACTAGTTCCTGCTCCTTTAATAGGCTTTCATAGTATATCTTAAAAGTGACTCTTCTGCACAAACTGTGGAAAAAGATCTGTACATTTCTGATTGCTTTGTTTTGTTTTGGAGACAGGGTCTCACTCTGTCACCCAGGCTGGAAAGCAGTGGTGGGATCCAGCTCACTGCAGCCTCAACCCCCTGGGCTCAAGCAGTTTGCCCACATCAGCGGGTTGAGTAGCTGGGATTACAGATGTTTGCCACCACGCCTGGCTAATTTTTTTTTTTTTTTTTTTTGTAGAGGTGTGGTCCCACTATGTGCCCAGGCTGGTCTCAATCTCCGGGCCTCAAGCAATCCTCTCACTTGAGCCTTCCAAAGTGCTGAGATTACAGGCATGAGCCACTGTTTTCTGATTCGACTTGTGGGCTAGAAAGAATCCTAGAAATAATACACTCCAACTCAACGCTCTCCTCCTCCCATTTTACATCTAAAAAAATTAAAGAGCCATATAAATTATGTAATTTATAGGGGCAATTACCTTGCAATACTCCTTAGAGTATTTCACTTAAGTTCACATGTGAAAAGCAAAATAGCAAATGTAATCTAAATATGAAGATATAGTGCTTGTATATAGTAGATGCTCACTGCATATTTGTAAGACTGTTTTAGAGATGGAGATGTTTATTGCTTCTTTTTAGTTCTTATCACTTAACTACTGCTAACAAAAAATATGATTATTAAATTATATATCAAATAGATGAGGTATATCCCATTCCCCATTAACAAAGAACTTTGTATGCTATGCAGTTAAATTGTGATATTACCACCATCCAACGTTATTATAGTTCACTAAATTCTATATAAACTGCAACTAGAGATGTGAAGCACAAACACACTTTAAAATTCTAAAAAGCCAAGATGCTGACAATAAGCAATAAATTTCCAATTATTTAACAGATCTAATAACATTGCTAAGTCACTCGCTTCAGTGCTTATTTCTAGGCAAAGCATGACAAAACTCAAACAATTTGATGCTGTTATAATAATTGATTCTTAATGTTTTCGTATAAACTGTAACAGTTTTAAACCTTAACATAACACAAAAAGGGGAGGCTTTCTTTACCCTGCTTTCCTATTTACTAAAATATTATTTCAAAATAGAGCTGTCATACCTCTAGTGACCTCCCAGAGGGAAATGAGATGGTTGTTTCATACAAACAAAAGGAGGCAACCATTTTTATAAGTTTGCTCTTTATCACCATCACCTTGGAAACAGCCTTTTATTTCTCTCCCAAATATATATGTAATAATGACAAAAACATCAAGAGAAATTACACATAATGATAGTGAAGATCTGTCAATCTGTCACAAAAGATTATATTAAATATGCATGTGTTATAAATGTAATTAAATATATCTCAAAGGATGTGAATTGCAAAAACAAATTTTAGGTATTGGCCTACAATCAGTCAGGTTGGCTAGTTTCTGTTTAATTATCACCTCATTAATTGATCAGTAACAACTTTAATTTCAGTTTTACGGTCTACAAAAATATCCTACATTATTTTGCCCACAGTTTAATTATAGTAGTAGTTTCTTTTGGATTGGTGTGATAAGGTCATTCTCTGCAGATCACACTGTAAATTATATCAGCTTAATGAATAACTCCAGGTAGATGAGTTCCTTACATAAAGAACAATTGAAACTGCCTTTCGCTTCCCTACCTGATTATGGTGGAATGCTGTGTTTCTGTGCAGTATTGCCGTCAATGGTCACAATGCTTGTGTTTGAACCTCAGTTCCATAAGTTACCTAATTGTTCGTGTCTCCATTTTCTCATATGTAAAATGCATACTCAAGGAGTGGTTGTGAGGAATGAAGTCAAGCCCTTAGAACAGCACCTAGTACATAATAAGCCCTCAATGAATGCTGGCTGTTGGTGGTAGTTCAACTTAGTGACGCTCTATACTCCTCCCCAAAAATGATTATTAGAGATCTATTTTTCTCCTTTTCCAAGCATGCCTACTTTTACTGTTCTTCAATTTTTCTTGTTCTTCACTAATATCTCCTCCATTATTTATTCTCCTAATTTCATCAGATTCCTATTAGTATTGCTTTTGCTTTTCATATGTATTTTGCTACCACTGATGTCCTCCAATAAATCCCATTACCTAAGCTGGTGGTTGACCACCACAGAACACATCTATTATCTAAGTGGACTATAAGACGTCCATAAAAATGTCTACGTATTTCCTTTGCCTAATTCCCATACATTGTGACTGTGATGAGCTATTTCTTGTTAATCCTACCTACTTTATATTATTATCTGTGACTGTTTAGCATTCTAGTACTATCCTTAGACACTTAGAATTTCCCCTAGTAGTCCATTTCTCCTGGCCAACAATAAATGTATTTGATATTCTGTTTTCTATGCTCCTATCTACCAAGGATTTTCCAGCAGGTTTGCATTCTGTTTTTTAGCCTCTGTGGCCACCAGTGACATTATTCCTAATATGTACATATTAAAATATTAATTATATTTTACATTATAATACAAATAACATATTTAATAGTTTTATGTTTGTATCTTAAATTTATTTGCCACTACAATTTTATTCCCAAAATAATTGGTGGATTACAAATTGATTAACAGGATTCTTTTGTAAGCATAAACAATAAAACTCCTTTTTCTTTTCATTTGTTTGCTATCATGGTTTGTCCCAATTTCTTTGATAGGTAAAGGTGAGATATAGAAACTGATGCCCCAGACCCACTCATCACATCCATCCAGGGAATAAGCTAACAATCAGCCATTTACTCTGTGCCCATTACATCTCAAGGAAGACCCTGGTTTTAAAAAAAAACAAAACTAACTATCCATTAGGTTAATCACAATAAAGCATGCACTTGTAGAGAGTATACAGGGCACTTATCAGCTGTAAGCCACCGCCATGACTTTACTTTTAACTGTTAAATTTATAGTTACCAGTGTCCTTTTATTGCACCTAATAAGAAATAGAAAAATGGTACAGTTAGCCTCTATTCTAATAAACATCCTGGGGAGGTATTTCTTTGTATCTTGTTTGTTTCTTGTAAAACAATTTCAGATATACATAAAAGTTATAGCAATAGTACATGGAGTTCCCTTATACCCTTCACCCAGATTCCCCAGCTGCTAACATTTCTGATGCTAACATTTTATGATGTCCCATTACCCTTTAATACTTCAGCATTTATTCCCAAGTACAAGGACCCTCTCCTTAGTGAATGTGAACAGAGTCTTGTGAACTGGATGGCCACACTGGAGTAATAGTAACTTCCTGATTTTGTTGACTGCACTGTGCTATCAACAACATTTTGATGTCACTAACATTTTGTCAACAGCACAGTGCAGTCAACAAAACAGGAATTTACTATTAACCCAACATTACCATCTAATCCACAAACTCTATTCAAATTCTAATAGCCCCAATAATGTCCTTTATGGTATGTCTAAGATCTAATTTAGGCTCATACATTTAGTTTTCATGTCTCTTTGGTGTCTCTCTCAACCTGAATAGTTCCTTAACTTTGCTTGTCCTTCATGATTTTCTTTGTGCTATGGACTGAATGGTTGTGTCCCCTCAAAATTCATATGATAAGAGGCTAACTCTTAATATGACAGTATGAGGAGACAGGACCTTTGGGAGGTAATGAGGTGGTGGGGGTGGAGCCCTCCTGATGGCATCAGTGCCCTTATAAGAAGAGACACAAGAGCTGCTTCCTCTCCCTCTGCTCTCAGCCATGAATGAACACACCAAGAAAGACGGCCATCTGAAAACCTGGAAGTGGGTCCTCACCAAACACTGGATCTGCCAGCACCTTGATTTTGGACTTGTCAGCCTACAGAACTGGAGGAATAAATGACTGTTGTTTAAGCCACCCATTCTATGGTATATTTATTATAGCAGTCCAAATTGACTAAGACACTTTCCAGACTTGCAGGGCATAGACCAGTTAATTTGGGAAAATGTTTCCTCTTGATTAATGTATTTGTATTAGGAATACCACAGAAGTAATGTTGTGCTTTTTTCAGCATCAAATCAGGAGGCACAGCCTGGTCAACATAGCAAAACCCTGTCTCTATTAAAAATACAAAAAATTAGCATGGTTTGCACACCTGTAATCCCAGCTACTTGGGAGGCTGAGGCATGAGAATCACTTGAACCTGGGAGGTGGAGGTAACAGTGAGTCAAGATCGTGCCACTGCACTCCAGCCTGGGCAACAGAGCAATACCATGTCTCAAAAAAAAAAAAAAGAAAAAAAATCAAGAGGCACACCTGGCCCATTACCAGTAAGGTTACTTTATTACTGGTTAAGATGGTTTCTGCCAAGTTTGTAAAGTTAAGCCCTAAGCAAATACATCTAAATCTGTTTCTGTGTCTACTGATTTAAAAAAAAAAAAAATGACTTCACATTGATACCTCTGATTCCAAACATTTCAACAATGTAGGATTTATTTTAACTTTCCCCTGTTCTATATTTGCAACTCCCTTCAAAGACAGTGAGAAACTGCCTCACATTATCTGGCTAACTAACAAGTTTGCTACTATTTTCTTTCTCAATTTGGCTGACATACACATAAATCTTCTACTTTAAATATATTTCACAGTAAGTCAAAGAGTATATATTATAGAAAAAATATGACAGTGCTTTAACAAAAAAACAGTCAACCGATTTGACACTAATGCAAAATTTAATAAGAAAGAGGTTTCTCTTGGGGAAAAAAAAGTGTGCTAGGTGGTTGGTGGACATGGGTTTGGGAATTTAGGATACTGCAATTCAACAAACTTTAAAAAAAAGAGCATCAATTTATAGGACTGCAATATGTGCTATAAAATACTTCAGAATAAAAACAGTGGTGTGCAAGGAGAGGTCCGCAAGAACTGCACATGGTGCTCACTACACTAGTAGCTCCATTGTGTGTAGACTTTACAATTTCCCTGGCAGGCTGGGCATGGTGGCTCATGCCTGTAATCCCAGCACTTTGGGAGGCCAAGGCAGGTGGATCACGAGGTCAAGAGATCAAGACTATCCTGGCCAATACAGTGAAACCCTGTCTCTAATAAAAATACAGAAATTAGCTGGGCATCATGGCATGCACCTGTAGTCGCAGCTACTCAGAGGGCTAAGGCAGGAGAATCGCTTGAACCCAGGAGGTGGAGGTTGCAGTGAGCTCAGATCATGCCAATGCACTCCAGCCTGGGGATAGAGCAAGATTCCGTCTCAAAACAAAAACAAAAAATTTCCCTGTCAAAAAGTTAAGGAAAATAGATAATTAGGTCAGGCTATTTGGACAGTCATGTTTTGTACCAAAGAATTCCAGTCCATATAGTACATTAATTAGCAAATCAATTTGGCCATAGAAATGGGTTTGTTGCATCATATCACAAGTAGGGGTGACAGGCCAGGCATGGTTGCTCATGCCTGTAATCCCAGCACTTTGGGAGGCTGAGGTGGGTGGATCACTTGAGGTCAGGAGTTCAAGACCAGCCTGGCCAACATGGTGAAACCCCGTATCTATTATAAATACAAAAATTAGCTGGGCATGGTGGCATGCCTGTAATCCCAACAGCTACTCAATAGGTTTAGTTGCTTGAACCTAGGAGGCAGAGGTTGCAGTGAGCTGAGATCATGTCATTGCACTCCACCCTGGGCGACAGAATGAGACTTCACCTCAAAAAAATATATAAACGAGTGGGGGTGACAAAAATGGCCAACTCTAAAAGACACACTGATATAGTTTGGATAGTTGTCCCTGTTCAAATCTCATGTTGAACTGTAATCTCCACTGCTGGAGGTAGGGACCAGTGGGAGGTGTTTGGATCATGGTGAGACAGCCAGGCGGGAGGGGGTCCCTGGAAAAACTCCAACTGGCCTGTGCACTGGGGTGGAGCCTCAGGAAGTCCTCACCATCTGCACCGTTTGGCCCCTCCTCTTCCTATGTGGAACTAGGAATTTAAGCTGTGGGCGAGAAGCACTCTAGCAGGAACTCTGGCCTTGCCGAGTCCCTGTTCCCCCTTTTTTTCCCTTTCACCCTATAAAACCCTGCCTTACTCCCATTCAAACTGCGAGCCTGAATTTTTCTGGCCATGGGACAGAGAACCCCAACTTTAGCTGAACTAAGGAAAAGTCCAGGAACCATTTTTGGCGCCCAATGTGGGGCTCAAGAAGCAGTGAGTGAAACGGGGACTCAAAACCTCTCACTGTGGCTCCTAAGCCTTTTCATCCTGAGATTTCTGAGGGTGGAGGAAACTGTGCCCCCACCGCCTGCTGCTCCCAGGAGTTGAGAACCAACCCAACCTTTCCATAGCCCTTTTCTTCCTTTTTCAGGAGGGACCAGCGAGCAGTAGCTCCCTACCTCCCTCCTCCACTGCTGAGGCTTGGACACATGGTCCAAGGGCACCCGGGGTGGCTGGCTGGTGTTTTCTGCCACGAGCCACTGGAGCCTTCCCCTTCCCCAGCCAAGGGTTTCAACTCCATCGGACAGTAATTAAGCTTAAGCTTCTCTCCTCGGTGGAAGAACCACTTGCATGAGAATAAGAGGTTCTTTCCCAGGCATTTTTAAACTGTTTTTGTTTTTTTTTTTTTCCTACTCTACCCTGTCAGCAGTTAACTTTAAAGTTTTTTCTCTTTTAGAAAACACTTTACTAGGCCAGACCCCCACCCTGGAACTATCATTGTTTGTATTCTCTGCAAGGTGTTGGTTGTGAAATCAGGCCTCCATCTTGTTTTACATCCTGAGGGCATGGCTTCTAACTCCAGTGGCAAGGCTTTGTTTAGCAATCCTGCCTTAGGGGATGAGCCCTCTCTGGTTCCATATCTGCATGTTTTCCTAGCCCTGTCTCTTAAAGGGCCCCACCCAGCGACTGGGTTTTCTTTTGCCTGTGTGTATATATACTGTGTGTGGTATCTGTAAAAAGAGCTCTAATTAATTTGGCCTAAAGGAAGACAAGCACTTGGATCTAATATTTTTTAAAGGGAAGATAAAAACTGTGGTACCTTTCAGTTCATGTGACTTTAATCATTGAGAAACAAAAACAGCCTTAAGGATTATTGGTAAAGAGCAGATGTTGTCAAAATGTAAATAGGTGGACTAAACAATGCAGATCAGATATAAAGTTTGGTAAGTGCTTTGAGGTTACAAGCTGCTTTTTGAGTTTTGAGAACCATTTGACTTGCTGGTTTCACAACTGGTAAGGCCTGGGGACATATAACCATGCTTTTAATTAAGAAGGCAAACCTTGGCAGCACTTAGCACACAATTAAACAATTAAAACAATTTACCAAGTTTGCTTGTTTGTTTTTTTTGAGACGGAGTGTCACTCTGTCACCCAGGCTGGAGTGCAGTTGTGCAATCTTGGCTCACTGCAAGCTCCATCTCCTGGGTTCAAGCAATTCTCCTGCCTCAGCCTCCAGAGTAGCTGGGATAACAGGCACCTGCCACCATGCCCAGCTAATTTTTTGTATTTTTAGTACAGACAGGGTTTCACCATGTGGGTCAGGATGGTCTCGAATACTGACCGCAGGTAATCCACCCACCTCGGCCTCCCAAAGTGCTGGAATTACAGGCATGAACTACCGTGCCCAGCCTCAAGTTTTAAATTAAAGTTAAAAATTGCTAGGAGTTACCATTATAACATGTAATTAAGACTACTGGAAATAGATTTACATGCAAGGTATGTAAGAACGGTAAAATGTGTTTTTTAGCAAAAGGTTATAAGGAAGCATGGAAATATAAATTTTTGTCTAGGTTAAAGGACAGTTTTAAATTAGGAAAAAGCTGAAGGTTCAAACAAGTGGTGGAAGAATTTTGGAAATGAGTCTTGCAGAAGAGGTTCTCTATGTGAACATACTGACTAAATTCCAAAAGGTATTATATGGTTTTTCTGTAGATTGAACATTGAAATAAAAACACAACAAGGTTTTTGTAAGGTGCTAATCTGCTCTTTGGCAAAATTAGTAAAGGGTTATAAAAGGTTTTTACTTATTTAAAATTTCTGAGTTATTACTTTGGCAAAATAAATAATTTATGGTAATCTGGAATTCTATTTTATAACACAAAGTATTTTAAACCTTGAACGTTTAACAGCCTTCTCAAAATCAAACGTCAGTTTCAAAATTGTCTTTCCTGACACCTGGCTTTTCGGATAGTCCAGAGAGCCCCCAGAATGTCCAGAAAAGAAAGGTAAACAGGATTATTTAACAAGTTTAGTTACAATGGATTGCCAAAATGATGTTCAATCTTCTTTAGGTTATATTTTTGTGAATAATGCTAATATGTGTTCCCAAATTGTATGGGATTTCTAAAATTCTAATGTCCAAGTATATACTATCAATCATAATTAAGGTTGTTTTGTTAAGTTATTGTAAACCATGAAGATAACCAAACTTCTTTGTCAGTTGTGTTTCTAACTGTAACTACCCTGGATATTTAGCTATTCACAGACAATTGTTGTCTTGTTTTAATCCTTTTCAAAAGATGGTTTATAATAAGCTATAGAATTTTAACAGGTCCTCTCAAATACAGGCTTCTGATAACTTTGGAGATTGTAACATTAAAACAAAGGAAAAAGTACAGGACTTACAAAGAGCTGAAGTGTTCACAAATATCAAACAAAACAAGAGAACTTAATGGAGTGAACTCAGAAACCTGAAGAAACCTTTTTGACTTTTGCTTGGAATATTGCTGATCCTTGTTTAGTTTTTCAGAGTCAAGGAAACTTATTTTGAACTATTTTTCTTTTTTTTTTTGGGTGGGGAGACAAGAGTTTCACTCTTGTTGCCCAGCCAGGCTGGAGTGCAATGGCATGATCTCGGCTCACTGCAACCTCCACCTTCCCGGTTCAAGCAATTCTCCTGCCTCAGTCTCCTGAGTAGCTGGGATTATAGGCATGTGCCACCACACCCAGCTAATTTTGTATTTTTAGTAGAGATGGGGTTTCTCCATGTTGGTCAGGCTGGTCTCGAACTCCTGACCTCAGATGATCTACCCACCTTGGCCTCCCAAAGTGCTGGGATTACAGGCATGAGCTGCCACACCCGGCCAATTTTGAACTGTTTATGGACTTTAATAATTAAGTAAGGTATACACTACTGTGATGAAGGTTTGGAGCATGTTTGTTTCTCTCTTCCTGTTTCCTCTAGAATTTGGAAACTATCTGTGAGTGTTCTTAACTTATGACAATATAGTTGTCTGCATCAGTGCAGTAAGAATCCATTTTTCTTTTGCAACAGGACACAACTGGAGAAAGTGGTTATTTTACCAAGGCTTTCACTGTGAAAGGAGTGAATCTTGACTTGCAGAGCCAATAAGAGCCCAGTGGGGAAAATGGCCTCATACCCCTGTCTATGCAGTCCCTGTAAAGGGTTACTGACCTGTGGTCAGTAAATGTCACTTTCTGGTGGGGCGCAGTGGCTCACGCCTGTAATCCCAGCACTTTGGGAGGCTGAGGCGGGTGGATCACGAGGTCAAGAGATCGAGACCATCCTGGCCAACATGGTGAAATCTCGTCTCTACTAAAAGTACAAAAATTAGCTGGGCATGGTGGTGCACACCTTTAATTCCAGCTACTCAGGAGGCTGAGGCAGGAGAATCACTTGAACCCGGGAGTCGGAGGTTGCAGTGAGCCAAGATTTACTGCACTCCTGCCTGGCAACAGAGCAAGACTCTATCTCCAAAAAAAAAAAGAATGTCACTTCCTAACAGGTCCAGGAGCTCCAAGCTTATCTTGGGATCTTAAAAGGAGAAGACCACCCAACTCGCAAGTATTTGAGGATAGAAACCCATGGCTGGGCTCGGCTTAAAAGGTCTTATCTGAGATTCCTTGTGGAATAGACTTCCATCAAAGCCAATCCAAAAGGCCTATGTAGAAATAATTATTCTTGTTGCACTTTATGCAAATATTCAGGCCAAGTATAAGACTAAAGTCTACTTTGCAAACCACTCAGTCCTATCATAATTTTATTTTGTTTAACAAAAATGAGGACTGGAGAGAAATTATGCTCCAAAACTTATCATACATTTGTCATTAAATTCTAAACTCACTAGTTGTTTTTAAGTTTTCACCTACATTTTAGACTAACCCTGCTTGCTCCTGTGAACCAACCAGCAATCTCTGGCTGCAGCTCAGAAAGAACAAGAGGGATGGGTAATGTAAAAGTCTGGATCAATATTCTAGTTCTGAGCAATTATCCTGTAAATCCTGCCAGGGGATGGGAATAAATAGGATGCCCATCACTCCGAGGTTTCCTTTAGGTAAAGTAAGACCAAGGGAGTGAACCAAAGCCAAGCACCATGCACCCAAATCCTAGCAAACATAACTACAGTCACCAGTTATCCGGGTGTGTCACAAGACATGCTTTCCTCTCCCTTGTTGGAGGAGGACTCAGTTCCGCAGTTTCACCTTAGTATTCAGCTTATGATAAGGAGTCCACGCAACTCCCCTCGAAACACATTTGTGTTCCAGACTCAATTCCAAGCTTCGGGTCAAAGCCCTAGAAAGAAAACTGGACATAAGGGATCCAGAGGCAGATGACAACACCGAGGTTAAAAGGCACAGCACAGGTGAGAGTGGCTGATTCCTGCTGATTAAGCCAACCCAAAGCTTCCTGTCTCATGGATAAAGGCCACGTTAGTATCCATGGCATAGAGAATCCAAAGCTACTGACAGCAAGGGAGATAGGGTGTATGTGGGTAAGAGTGGATGATTCTCGCCCCCCTAGGCCCCCTGCTTCACGGGTGCAAGTTGATTTGACAGCCATGGCAGCACCTGCCAAGGTTGCTGGGATTCAGGGATGCAAGGAAAGAAGAAGGGAAAGAGGATGCTCTCCCTTCTCTCCCTCACTAACCCTGAGTATCTGCTAGGAAGAGAAGGGAACCAGGGACACCTGCTCCCCTCTTTCTAGATAGGTAGCCATTCATCTTCAGTTTGTACCCCTTTTGAATGCATCCAGAACCCCCAGGACTCCTTTGAAAAAAAAACACCTTCTTTTCTTCTTTCTCCTCCTCAGTTCTCTCTTCACAAATAGGTAATTGTGTCTCTATACTACGATACACTCACCTCAGATGCAGCCTCCAAGCTGGAAAGAGTTAATTTCCCAAACCTGAAACGAGTTGGCTTAGGACTAGGCTCAGGGGAAGGGAACCCAGAAGCTCAACATGCCAGCAGAAGGGTGAAGTTTTCTTGACCAGTCGGGCTTTTGGCCTCCTTCTCCCTGTGCAAACTGGTAAAAGGCCTAATTTTTTAGTTATCTTTACCCTTCCTCTTGTTTTGTTTTGATACATGTTTTCTAACAACCCGGTTTGTCTGTTCTTGTCTTCAGGCCATCAAACTCCAAATGGTCATGCAACCGGAGACTCTGACGATGGCCCCCTTCTGCCGGGAACCCTTAGATAGGCCTTTGAGGGATCTCTGACTGCTGTTTCTAGAAAACGGCATCCCCTGTCAGCAGGAAGCAGTTAAGATGGGTCTTTGTCCTTATCCTGATTCTAACGGCAGTTAGATGTACTTCTTTAGAGGGGAGAATCAGACAGCCAGGTGGGAGGGAGGGGGTTCTTGGAAAAATTCCGACCAGCCTGCGCCCCGGGGTGGGGCCTCAGGAAGTTCGCAGTGTTTGCAGCAGGGAGGAACCTGGCCCCTCCTCTTCCTGTGTGGAACCAAACATTCAAGCTGCAGGCAGGAAGCACTCTAGCAGGACTCTGGCCTTGAAGAGTCCCTGTTCCCCCTTTTTTTTCCTTTTCACCCAATAAAACCTTGTCTTACTCACCATTCAAATTGTCTGTGGGCCTGAATTTTCATGGCCATGGGACAAAGAACCCCATCCTTAGCTAAACCAAGAAAAAGTCCCATCCTTACCTAAGCCAACAAAAAGGGGGTGGATTCCTCATGAATGACTTGGGCCATCTCCTTAGTGAGCTCCTGTTCTGAGTTCCTGTGAAATCTGGTCATTTAAAAGTGTGTGGCACAACCCCATCCCCGCTCGCTGTGGTTCTCACCATGTGATGTGCCTGCTCCTCTTTGGCCTTCCACCATGATTGGAAGCTCCCTGAGACCTCCCCAGAAGCAGATGCTGCTATGCTTCCTACACAGCCTGCAGAACCATGTGCCAACTAAAACCTCCTTTCTTATAAATTACCCAGTCTCAGGTATGTCTTTACAGCAGTGTCAGAAACGGCCTAACACACATGCCAATAACTGAGTGTTGTTTGTTTGGCCCTTCCCAACCCCCGACTATTACCTGACATCTCTCTCATCTATATCCCCAAATTTTGTTCTCAACTTCTAAGCTGAATGTGAACTCTTCTCCCTCCCATTTCTTTTACTACTGACAATCCCATCAAACAAGAAAACCTTCCCAAAGCCCTATCTCCAACCTGCTACAGTTGTATTCACTTCCATAGACCAGTTACAAATGTGGCTTTACTGTGTCTTACAAGTTTTCTCAGTTCAAAATCCTTCTTGGCTTCTGGTTGCTTAATTAAAAAAAAAAAAAAAAAAAAAAAAATTAAGTTCTCCACATGGTCCTCTGGGTCTTCTGTACTAATGGTCACAATCTAACTATCATTTCCATTTTTCTTCCCACTTTCTCTTACATTCAGCAAATGTGCACAGGCACTATTTCCTAAACTTTAGTCCTACTATTTTTTAAACTTGGACTAGCCAATTCAGCCTAACAGAATTCTACCGTCCATCTTCCATGACCTGGCACCTATTCTATTCATTTTGTTCAGTTTCCTCTTGATTTTCTGCCTCATCCCCCCTGCCCCTAACAATACCACCCACCCATACCACCCCTTGCCCACTGCTAAATAGGGCTGGGTCTTTCCTTGCTCTGAATTTCTGTAACACTTTATATCTCAATGTACTTATCAGAGTAAGCCTTATATTACAATCATTACTGTATTCATCTCGACACCTCCAAACTAGGCTGAAAGTTCATGAGGGTGGGCAGTATTCCTTCGTGGCCCTCATGAAGAACTCAGCACAGTGCCCTGATCTTGAAGAACGACAGATCCCTGATAAGTATCTATTGTATTAAAATAAAAATTATCTAATTAAATTAGAGGGAAAATCTAACTTATATTTATAATTATAGGATTGCTGAAAAACTATGTTTTAAACAAAAATATCAAAACTGACACAAGCATTGTGGCTCACTTTCATTCTCTTAATGGATGTTTTCCAGCTAAGTGTTTTTTACATTTGATTGTTGACCACTGACAACATGGTCCGTTTTTTAAAAAAAAAAAAACAAACTCTTCAACATAGCTTTTGTAAGACTAATAAAGCAACTTTTAAGTCAAAATATTTTCAGTTGTAAAGTCCTATAAAGTATTATAATGGTTGTATTTAAAAATCCGTATATGCTTACAATAGCAGATTACAGTTATTCCAGCTATATAAAGGACTCTATTATGCACTTTTACAATACAAAATCTACAAGGGAGCCACACAGAGGTAAATATCTCATCACCACCCACACGTATACACCCAAGCATACTTACCATAGCTCATTTAATGAAAGGCAGGCAATAAGAAAGAATTTTGAAACAAATTTAAAATGCTACTTAAAATTCTATCCCAATACTAAGGTTTCACTTTCACATCTACAAAAATAAAATTATCTATTCAAGTTGTTAGATAAATCCTTCTAATTCTGCAAACAAAGTAAGACTATTCTATTTTTTGTGAAACTGTGCTCCCAAACTGAAAGGAGAATAAGACTGCACTTTTCCAGGAGTCTTGAAAAACAGCATGTCTAATATATATCAGTTTTGGTAGCACTTACCAGAAATTGTACACAGAACATGGCCAAACTGAAAACTAATAAGGAAAGGAATGAGTAGAAAATGACTGGGAATGGTACAAAAAATAATGAGCAAGCTACATTCACTCCTGAAGGCCTCCCAAGATACAATTTAAAAAAAAAAAAAAAAAAACAGTTGGCCGGGCACGGTGGCTCACGCCTGTAATCCCAGCACTTTGGGAGGCCAAGGCGGGTGGATCACGAGGTCACGAGTTCGAAACCAGCCTGGCCAACATAGTGAAACCCCATCTCTACTAAAAATACAAAAATTAGCCAGGCATGGTGGTGCATGCCTGTAGTCCCAGCTACTCGGGAGGCTGAAGCAGGAGAATCGCTTGAACCCAGGAGGCAGAGGTTGTGGTGAGTCAAGATCATGCCACTTCACTCTAGCCTGGGCAACAGAGTGAGACTCTGTATCAAAACAAACAAACAAACAAGCAACAACAACAACAACAACAAAAACAAAGTGTTTTTAGAGTTTAATTCCTTAGAAGGCTATAAAAAAATCTAAAATATTTCAAGCAATGCTACTTTGAAATAAAAAGGGAACAAGTCAAGTCAATTCTCGGGATAAGCCAAAACCATGGGAAAAGAAACAATGTTCTGAAATATGATCTTGGTTTCTCTTCCTCTCCTTAGTCAAAGATCAGTATTTTGAACATATTCTAAAAAGTCCTAAAGAAAAACACTTTCTTTTTGGAAAGTCTTTCTACAGAAGAAAAAGACATCATTACCTCTAACATGGAGAACTAAGATCAGGCCATGCCGATGGCTCACGCCTGTAATCCTAGCACTTTGGGAGTCCAAGGCAGGTGGATCACCTGAGATCAGGAGTTCGAAACCATCCTGGCCAACATGGTGAAACCCCGTCTCTACTAAAAATACACAAATTAGCCAAGCATGGTGGTGGGCACCTATAATCCCAGCTACTCAGGGGGCTAAGGAAGGAGAATCGCTTGAACCCAGGAGGTGGAGGTTGCAGTGAGCTGAGATTACGCCACTTCACTCCAGACTGGGCAAAAGAGCGAAACTCTCAAAAAAAAAAAAAAAAAAAGAACTAAGATCAATCATCATATTACACCTAAAATTATCACCTAACACTTCTGTAAGTGTGAAGAGTGGTCTACATATAGTCACATATAGACACAAAGACCCACCCCAACACTATAATTCCCAACCCAAGAGCCATTCCTTTAATTAAGGCAGTGTCTTTAGAAAGCTCCTATTAAAATCCACACTGCCTAGAAAATAACTCATTTATACATAAGCGCACAGAATAGCTTGTCAGGTGATGTAGTTCTCACTTTAGATGGGTACTTTTTGATAAAAGGGACTGGGGGAGAAAAGGCAGATCCTGGAAAGGAACTGGCAGGTATTGAAAAAACCTGACAACAGCAGAGGGTGAAGTCACCCTGCATACTAAACAAACAACCTTTCTGTTCTGGAAAATTGCAAACATATATAGAAACAGAAAGAATGGTTTAATAAACCTCTATATATCCATCACCCAAGTTCAAAACTTATCCACTCAAAGCCAATCCTGTTTCATCCATATCCCCACTGATTCACCCAACTGCTCCAAGACTATTAAGAAGCAAGTCCCAGTCTTCCTTTTGTTTCATCCATAAATTCAATGAATACTTTTTCTTAAGTTTAGCCTAAACTCTTATGACATCCTCAAGCTTTTGGCAACAAACCACTCAAATAAATTAATTTAATATTCATTAGTGATTGTTATTTCCTTTTTATTCCACACATTTACAGTACTTTGGTTTCTCTGAGCACTGGGAAGGGAGGTAGTGGGGGGAGGAAGTAGGCAACAGAGCAGATAGCTATAAAAGGTTACCTGAAAAACAATCAGTCATCACATACACTGCATATTATGCATTCTACAATTTCTATTCATTGAAGAATGAGGTCAGAATAAAGTGTTCCTGTTAGTCTGGGTCACAAAAGTAATTCAAGATGCATATAAAAATGCTTATTACCATTCAAGTTCTCTAAACCCATTCAACCATTCAGCCCTTTGCTTTCTGATAAGACTGCCAACAACTATGCCAATTAGTGTCAATTGCGATGTTAGATTTTGTAACATCTGCACCTGTCTACCAGTTAGTTTAGTGGGCAGAAAGAAATGAATGATGGTAGAAGGTCCAGCAATATTCAACTCTGTTCCTGAATTAACATTTTCAAGTCTACAAATTCACCAATTGGCTTTTCAAAAAATATATTTTTGCAAATTAGTTTCTCTTTCTTTTAAGGAGGAGGGGCAAGTTTAGCCATTATAGTGTAAATTGTAACAATAATAATACTTTTTTTAAGCCTGAAGTTTTACAACTAAGGAAAATTTAATCTATAAGAAACTTAGTGAATTAGAAATTCACGTCAAAAATATATTTACAAATAATTTGAAATAAAATATCTCAAATTTAGCAAATGCTAAATTTATGCATTTCATTTAAATACGTGAGTAATTTTTAAAACTACCTATTCATATTTTTACATATTTTCCCATTTTTGTATAAGAGTTTAAAGTTTCTCTTTTATACTCTACAAAACAAAAACTAAGGCAAATATAAATAGGCAAAGCATATTTAACATGGAAAAAACCATGAATATCTCAAATTTGATTGTATTTCTTCAAATTAACTAATGTGTCTATTTCATCTTTTTTATGTTAAATATTCAGGATTAAAAAGAATACAATACTTCTGAAATATCCAGGACAAAATACAGCAATCTTTAATTTCTTCTTGAATCAAAATGCTCCACTTTGATTTATTATAATTAATAGTAAGAGTATATTTTTAAATTTCACAATTGAAGCAAATTGCATGTAGTTGATGAAGCTTACTGTTAAGTATTATAGTGGTTAAAGACAAAGTGCATTACTAAAGAGAAATAAAAATTGCATGTCAATATCTAAAAGTATGGGAGATGTATATAACGTAGCACATTCTATCTAGTGTCATTACTTAAATTGCTACTTTTCCTCAACAGTCTATTCTCCAGCTCTAGCAAGTAGAATAAATGGTAATTTTACCTGCCAAATTTGGCACAAAAAAGGACAAGCAACTTCATTAACAGAACAATGCTTTCAATATGATTTTTTTCCCTTTTCCACCCAGTGCCAAATAGCGGAACAATTCAAATCAAGAAATCTAAGCAAAATTACCTCCTCTTGTTGAAGTTTTACATGCTTGAATAAGCAAATGATACATACAGAATGCTAGCAAGAATAACCTTCTAGTAAGTGCGTATATTTTTTGTATTGCAGCTTAATTACAAGCTGGAATGCTACACTCAACCAAGAATGAAACAACCTTCCCACTGAGGTAACGTTCTCAATGTGAGATGTGCTGTGGTATGCATATATGATCATTTAAAACCCAGTGGAATAGGTTGAACCTAAAAGACTTGATTTAGATTAAAATTTTGGTTAAAATATCAATTAATGCACCTAAACCAGTGGCATGAAATAAAACGGCACAGAGATTCCTTCAATCTTTGTTAAGTTACACTACTGGAAACAACATCCACTCCCAGCAAGCTCACCAATTACTACCAGCTTTCACATTTCCTTGTTGGTTTTAGTAGCTGGTTGTAAACAAAATCATAAATCCTTCTAAGCCTTGTTTCAAATCTAATCACAAAAACATTTAAAACAACTCTTCTTCTAATCATGCTGAACCTGAATGATTAAAGAGACTTAAGCCAGTTCTCAAATCATCATCACTAGGTTTTCAAAGCTAAACAGAAGCACTTTTTGTCCAACTGGGGAATTTGGTAGCTGCTCACAAGTTTGTCTATGGTTATTTACAACAGAGGATTGTGCTATGTTTAATCTCCATCTAGTTTCCTTAATCTTGTTCTGAACAATAGTCACACAGTCAAACACAGTTTTTATTTTATAAAAACCACAAGCGATAAAACAAGCATAAACCCATTACCACGCTGCCACAATAAATATGGCCAAGAGCAAATACAGCCACACATAGCCATGCTCAAAGCCATAGGTTTATTTTAACATTTCAAGAAATGTCTCTTTTTTTAAGGTTTAAACACTGAGTTAGAAAATGGCATATTTTATAATTTCCTCTCTTAAAAATAAGAATACCTTAAAAAAAAAACACTGAATCAAAATAGAAATTTCAATAGTGGTAATATCCAGATTATGAATGCTCTTTGGGTTTTTTTTCCCCAACTATAAACATCGTATTACTTTTTCAGAGAAATGAGTCTAAAGCAAAGAAAGGAACATGACTGAGGCCCTAATATCAATCAGGTATTTTAATATACAATACACTCATAGAATCCTAGGAACGATCCTACAATGGAGACGTTACTAACCACATTTTATAGATGACAAATCTGACACTCAGAGAAGTTAAATAATTGCTCAAGGGTCTACAGCTAGCAAAACAGCACATCCAAACCTAGGCTGATTTGATGACACCTCAACCCAGCTAATGCAGATACTTGTCAGTAAGTTTATTTGGAAGGAAAACACAATGGCAACGGTCACTATTTTATTGCAAATAATGGCCACTCTAATAATTAGTGTGGTAAATCCATGACATCTGGGGTTTATACCAGAGAGTTTGCAACAGACACTCAGTAGAGTGTCCATGAATAAGGAAGGGCCTCTAAATGGACAAGGGTCAAACCTCCCACAGGGCAAGAGCCAGTCAGCCCCATACCCTAACAGTGTAGGTGCGCCCTATCGTGGAAGAAAGGGAAACTGCAGGTTTATATGGACTTTTGAACCACAGCAGGGCCTTGGGGACAGAAATGGGGAGGCAGAAGGAGCAGCTTTCTAGGTTCATCAGCCTCACTCAACGAAATTTCCCAAAGTGAATCACCAAGACACGATGATGACCTCTATAACTACTTCCCAGGTAGTCTGCTGTAGATTCAAAAGGGGCTTCATAAAATAAATACAATTCTAACAAATATTAGAATGTAAAAATATTAATCAGTACTGACAAATCTTGCTAATATATTTGGCACATTTTATTTTTTGTCTTATTTTTATTATATAGATGAGAGGTTTCTATATTGCCCAGGCTGGCCTTGAACACCTAGCCTCGGCTCCTTATGTGCCAGGACCACAGGCCTGAGCCACTGTGGCTCCCTTTTGTCTTATTTTTAAAACTTTCCAAGAATTTTTCATACAATGGGAAAGAACTGCTTGCAAAGTAAAAGCTACTTTAGCTTCTTTTAAAAAGCAAAATATCCATGTTTTAGAGTGAAGAGAAATCATTTCTGGGGTGCTTATTACATCAGCCATTGTACTAGAGCCTTTATATAAAATCTCATTTAATTTTTACAAAAACCCTGGAGAATACTATCCCTATTCTACAGATAAGGAAAACTAAGGCTAAGAAAAGATAACTAACTTCTACTGGATTCCACAGCCAGCAGGTTCACGATTGGTATTTAAACTCAAGTCTACCTGCCTCGTGACCCTTGGGTTTTCCTCTATGCCAACATTCAGATAAACACCACTGCTGCAGTGGTTCAGGGAGGCTAAGCAACTTTTCCAACTTTACACAACTGGTAAGTGACAGAGGTTTCTCTATCTTCAGAGACTATTGTTTTCAGCGTAATGTTACATTATTGCTTCTCTACCATCCCCTTAGGTAACTCCAAACTAAACCTTGTGGGTAAATGCTGATAGTAGATAGGTTGATTTTTACAAACTAAAGATAATAGAGGAAAAATATGATTGCTTGTGTCCCTATATCCAAAAAGACTGATGTTTCTTTTTTATAAGACTGCCCACTCTGCATGATAAAAAACGTGATCACTGTGATTTGTTACTTATTAACTTCAACTACTAGAAATAGGGCTCCCTAACAAGTTATCTTGCAAATTGATATAAAAGATAATTACCAAATGTTCTGCCTTCTGAGATTCTATATTTCTACCAAGATTTTTAGAGCTTTTTCAACAAATAAAAACATTACAAAATCATGGAACACTGTACCAAAGGCAGAACCACTAAAAGAATATTTAAATCACATCCATAATTTTAAAAAATTATTTAATTTACACAAATATAATAAAATATTCCTGAGCCACACCCATAATTCTTTTAAAATCAGGAACTCCACAAGATATTCACAAGACATAAAACACACAATCAAGAATACAGCGATGGAAACCTAATTGTATATTGGCCCTTTCCGTGAAATCTTTTTCTGACCTATTGCTATTATTGCTCCAAATACATTTTTTAAACTTTTTAAGCCTTTGTTGATTATTTTTAATCTCTTCAATGGTGGTATATCCCTGGCCACTGAGTTTCAGAAATTGCCACAGTTATGCAGTGCTGAGTCTGGTGAATAAGATGGAAAAGATCAGTTATGGCTAAGAAACAAGACAGAAATATAAGCCTACAGATTCTACAGACTCTTGGATGGAATATGGAAACAAGACACCAAAATAATTTGTGGCCTATATTACTATGTGTTTTCAGTGTGATCTGTGGCTTTGGGATAATTTTAAGCTTGAATAGTCTAAATTAATTTTGTCTTTCCTTAAAGGCAAAGGATAATTAGAAGTCTGAAATTTGCTTTTAGGATTTTTATACAAATCAGGATGTTAGAGCAAAGAAAGTTTTAGATATGCAAACCTGCGCCCATGAGTGGACAGCCCCCAAAACCCCTCAAGCATTTCATCCTAAACACAATGCATGAACGGAATTCTGGGAGAGATCACAACCCCCTGAAATGTAATTAGAGTCACGGACACAGAAGATAAAAGCTGCCTTGATGATGGAGCATGCCAGACCCTGGACACACAAACTGGAAAGAGAAGAAAGCAGTATTTTCAGAGTAAATTGAAGTAGCTATTCTAATGAAATGTGAAGGTTTAGGGATAATTTAAAAAATATTAGTAGTAGGACATATTTTTTAAAAACATAATTTTACTATGAACGATATATTTCATCTTTCAACATATTTATTGAGAAGCAGACCTGACCTGTGCACTGTAGGCAAAGTGAATCAAAATACAATTAGTATTTGGGTCATGGTAACCCTTGTTAGTTGATTCACTTTGTTTTAGTGGTTAATATAAGCTTCTGAAACAAACAACTACCCTGTTACCAGATTCAGTTACTGGTTTTTATCTTATACTTTTGGGTTTAGGGAATTACTCAAGTTTATGCCTATTTTCAGTTCATGCCTCTCGTAAGCAAAATCTGCAAACACACAGCTGCTGTGATAGTCTGACAGAGATCTATTCCACAGACCTCTGACTGCCACCAAGAACCAGTGCTGATACAAAAGGAACCTCGGTGAAGAAAGCTGTGTTTTCTTAATAATAACAGTTGTATAAACATAAGGTCTTCTCAGTTAAAGGGAAACCAACATCAAAAAGGAGTACAACATAGAACCCTAAACCCCTCTTTCTTTGAAGAAACCCGTTTGAAGCGAGGTGTTTCTAGTTATGGGTGAATGAAATGAGAATTCAGTTGCAACAAACGGACATCCAGTTCTACGAAGGACTAATTAAATCCATCTGAGAAGCTGCATCTCAAACTGCCTCACACATTTCAAAGGAAAGCACTCCTCTGCCTTTTGCTAAGACATCAAAACACTCAGTCACAGCTGACGCACATACAGGCTCTACAACAATGTTATTTTTATGGCCTACAAAGCTCCACAAAAGTAATGTTAAGAGTTTGCACTATTTCATGACTAAAAATTCAGAGTTAAGGCAGAACATTTCTACGCATCACTATCTGAAATTTCTTTCCAGCCTCTAACTAGCTTTGTAGATCTTCTACCTGATCTCAAAACAAAAACAAAACAGATGCATCAGTCTTTAATGTGTTTCATATACTTGCTAAGTAGAAATGGTTAAAAAATTAATCAAAGAATTAGTCCTAGTTGCACCATTAACTTTTTTTCCTTACAAACAAAACCAGGATTTTGATGTTCAATTAAGACTCTTGAGTAGGCAGGGTGCGGTGACTCATGCCTGTAATCCCAGCACTTTGGGAGCCCGAGGTGTACAGATTATGAGATCAAGAGTTCAAGACCAGCCTGATCAACATGGTCTTGTCTCTTCTAAAAATACAAAAATTAGCCAGGCATGGTGGCGGGCGCCTGTAATCCCAGCTACTAGGGAGGCTGAGGCAGGAGAATCGCTTGAACCCAGGAGGCAGAGGTTGCAGTGAGCTGAGATCGCGCCATTGCAATCCAGCCTGGGTGACAGAGCGTGACTCCATCTCAAAAAAAAAAAAAAAAGACTCTTCAGTAGTTAATAAAAGCCAGCAGAAGAAGCTGCTGAAAACTTTAAAAACTTGGTTTGACAAAAATACTCCATTTAACAGCCATTTTTTGGCCTTTAAAGTGGTAGAAGAAAGTTATATTCAGAATTTGGGATATTATCCCAACAGGATAATGTGGTTTTAGTGTCTATCCTCCCAGGATTTTCTGCCTGTCATTGGTTATGGTGAGCTCATATAATCATAAGAGCAATCGTGTTTTTTTCTTAAAGAACACTATTAAATGTGACACAATCCATAAGCAGGAGAAATTCAATTCTTCAACATTTTGTTTTCAACATACATAGAGAGACGTACAACTAACACCATCCAGATGGTTGCTAACATTCAGAGTTTCTTCCCATGGCAGAAGACCTTAGTAAAAAGAGAAGCAGGAGCCGTCAGGAGGCCCCAGGCTTCTGGCTTCTCTCTTTACTTACCAAGTAACCTTGGGTGAGTCACTCGACCTTCCCTGGGTGAGTCACTCTTCCCTGGGTGAGTCACTTAACCTTCTCGTCCCCTCTTGCTGTTAAGTGAGGAGTTGCCCTAGGACAGCCAAATTCTTGTAAGTTTTGAAAGTCTGTGACTTTTTTCTCCAAATGTGAATTCATTAAAACACTACATGGATTCTGTTTGGAATCCCACTCTTATCAGTTATACACACAATGGAAACATGGTAACTTACCACCTCTCTGCTACCTCCTCTGCCCCAAGGAAATTTCAGGCATTCCATGACAGTTTGGTAAATTAACTCCAATTCAAAAGTTTTCAGGTCACAGGAAATTTTATAGAAGATAATAATTTCTGGAAATTAACACACTGCCACATTACTGACAGAGAAAAAAACTGTGGTGAAGAATAAGGCAGATTTTGTTGACCCTTTAATTTTAAAAAGAGTAAAAAATGCCTATGCTTTGATATTTGAAATCACATTTCCTAGGTGCTAAATTTATAAGTAAAATCATTGTTTTCTTTAATCACAACAAATTAAACTAGCAAACACATTGACTGAATTTTGATATCCCATTATGTAACTAGTTTGCTAAGGTGTATGAAAGGCAATTGTCAACGCATACTTGCCTGTATTTTTTGGAGACAACATTCTAATTTATTAAAGACTTTCCACAACCACTAGGGAAGCAGTTTTTTGAACTCCTTCCTCCCCACTTCACTGTTCTCTCTCTTCCTTCCTTCCCCAACTCCTCTACCCTGCCCCCAACGAATATTTCCTGAGAAGTACAAGAAGCGTGACAGTGAATAAGACTAGGTCCTTGCCTTTACAAAGCTCCTATTTTAGTGTGAAGAGGCTGAAATTAAACAAGTGGACAAAGAAATAAACACGAGAACTCAAGCGCATGATAAGCACAATGATGGAAATGAACACCATGATACAACAGAAAGTGACTAAGGGGTCACTTAAGACACCAAAAGCTAATTCTGCTTCCAAATATAAAAACACAGAAGACAAAACAAACAGTAACAATAACCCAAAAAACCTCTCATTCTAATTCATGACTAAAAGAATTTGATTAGATATCAAACATGAGTTTATTGAAAATATGATGTTAATGTACTTATTTATGAAAGTGATCTAAATATGTATTCTATTAATTCTCACAAGATACCAATTTGAACACAATTTAGACTTTTGAAAAACCTGTTGATCAATAGTATTCCCTAGAACATACTTTCTAAACTGCTTCTATAAAAGCTGGCTAGATAATGAATAACCTCACAATAAAATCAAAACCCATAGTTTAAAGGCCCTTCAGGATCTGCCCATCTCCACCTCCCTCACTGGCACCTCTCCGCCTGGCCTCCCTGTATCCTGGCCTCCTAGGCATGCAGAGCTGCCTTGCACTATCTGACCACATGGATTCATACCCCATCAATTCCTGCTCCATGACTTCAAATGGAAGCTTAGTTAGCCTAGCCCTTCTGCTGTGTTTAAGTCAATTCTTGCTCCCAGCCTCAACAACATTCCATGTACTTCCAATTTCTAATGCCATAATCAACTCCTCCCAGTCTCACCTTACCTCTTCCCCCACAGCAGCCATCACAGGTGGGTAAGTCACCAACTCTCCCTTCATCTCCATCTGTTCCTTTGTCCTTTCATATAAAAATGGAACAGAGGCAGGGCGTGGTGGCTCATAAGGTCAAGAGATCGAGACTATCCTGGCCAACATGGTGAAACTCCGTCTCTACTAAAAATACAGAAATTAGTTGGGCGTGGTGGCGTACGCCTGTAGTCCCAGCTACTTGGGAGGCTGAGGCAGGAGAATCACTTGAACTCAGGAGGTGGAGGTTGCAGTGAGCCAAGATCATGCCACTGCACTCCAGCCTGGGCAACAGAGGCAAGACTCCATCTCAAAAAACAACAACAACAGGGAGGAGCCAAGATGGCCGAATAGGAACAGCTCCCGTCTACGGCTCCCAGCGCGAGCGACGCAGAAGACGGGTGATTTCTGCATTTCCATCTGAGGTACCGTGTTCATCTCACTAGGGAGTGCCAGACAGTGGGCGCAGGTCAGTGGGTGAGTGCACCGTGCGCCAGCCGAAGCAGGGGCGAGGCATTGCCTCACTCGGGAAGCGCAAGGGGTCAGGGAGTTCCCCTTCCAGGGGTGACAGACTGCACCTGGAAAATCGGGCCACTCCCACCCGAATACTGTGCTTTTCCGACGGGCTTAGGAAACGGTGCCCCAGGAGAGTATAGCCCGCACCTGGCTCAGAGGGTCCTACGCCCACGGAGTCTCGCTGATTGCTAGCACAGCAGTCTGAGATCAAACAGCAAGTCGGCAGCGAGGCTGGGGGAGGGGCGCCCGCCATTGCCCAGGCTCGCTTAGGTAAACAAAGCAGCCTGGAAGCTTGAACTGGGTGGAGCCCACCACAGCTCAAGGAGGCCTGCCTGCCTCTGTAGGCTCCACCTCTGGGGGCAGGACACAGACAAACAAAAAGACAGCAGTAACCTCTGCAGACTTAAATGTCCCTGTCTGACAGCTTTGAGGAGAGCAGTGGTTCTCCCAGCACGCAGCTGGAGATCTGAGAACGGGCTGACTGCCTCCTCAAGTGGGTCCCTGACCCCGACCCCCGAGCAGCCTAACTGGGAGGCACCCCCCAGCAGGGGCAGACTGACACCTCACACGGCCGGCCAGGTACTCCAACAGACCTGCAGCTGAGGGTTCTGTCTGTTAGAAGGAAAGCTAACAGAAAGGACATCCACACCAAAAACCCATCTGTACATCACCATCATCAAAGACCAAAAGTAGATAAAACCACAAAGATGGGGAAAAAACAGAGCAGAAAAACTGGAAACTCTAAAAACCAGAGTACCTCTCCTCCTCCAAAGGAACGCAGTTCCTCACCAGCAACGGAACAAAGCTGGACGGAGAATGACTTTGACGAGCTGAGAGAAGAAGGCTTCAGACGATCAAATTACTCCGAGCTACGGGAGGATATTCAAACCAAAGGCAAAGAAGTTGAAAACTTTGAAAAAAATTTAGAAGAATGTATAACTAGAATAACCAATACAGAGAAGTGCTTAAAGGAGCTGATGGAGCTGAAAACCAAGGCTCGAGAACTACGTGAAGAATGCAGAAGCCTCAGGAGCCGATGCGATCAAATGGAAGAAAGGGTATCAGCCCTGGAAGATGAAATGAATGAAATGAAGCGAGAAGGGAAGTTTAGAGAAAAAAGAATAAAAAGAAACGAGCAAAGCCTCCAAGAAATGTGGGACTATGTGAAAAGACCAAATCTACGTCTGATTGGTGTACCTGAAAGTGACGGGGAGAATGGAAACAAGTTGGAAAACACTCTGCAGGATATTATCCAGGAGAACTTCCCCAATCTAGCAAGGCAGGCCAACATTCAGATTCAGGAAATACAGAGAACGCCACAAAGATACTCCTCGAGAAGAGCAACTCCAAGACACATAATTGTCAGATTCACCAAAGTTGAAATGAAGGAAAAAATGTTAAGGGCAGCCAGAGAGAAAGGTCGGGTTACCATCAAAGGGAAGCCCATCAGACTAACAGCGGATCTCTCGGCAGAAACCCTACAAGCCAGAAGAGAGTGGGGGCCAATATTCAACATTCTTAAAGAAAAGAATTTTCAACCCAGAATTTCATATCCTGCCAAACTAAGCTTCATAAGTGAAGGAGAAATAAAATACTTTACAGACAAGCAAATGCTGAGAGATTTTGTCACCACCAGGCCTGCCCTAAAAGAGCTCCTGAAGGAATCGCTAAACATGGAAAGGCACAACCGGTACCAGCCACTGCAAAATCATACCGAAATGTAAAGAACATCGAGACTAGGAAGAGACTGCATCAACTAACGAGCAAAATATCCAGCTAACATCATAATGACAGGATCAAATTCACACATAACAATATTAACTTTAAATGTAAATGGACTAAATGGTCCAATTAAAAGACACAGACTGGCAAACTGGATAAAGACTCAAGACCCATCAGTGTGCTGTATTCAGGAAACCCATCTCACGTGCAGAGACACACATAGGCTCAAAATAAAAGGATGGAGGAAGATCTACCAAGCAAATGGAAAACAAAAAAAGGCAGGGGTTGCAATCCTAGTCTCTGATAAAACAGACTTTAAACCAACAAAGATCAAAAGAGACAAAGAAGGCCATTACATAATGGTAAAGGGATTAATTCAACAAGAAGAGCTAACTATCCTAAATATATATGCACCCAATACAGGAGCACCCAGATTCATAAAGCAAGTCCTGAGTGACCTACAAAGAGACTTAGACTCCCACACATTAATAATGGGAGACTTTAACACCCCACTATCAACATTAGACAGATCAACGAGACAGAAAGTCAACAAGGATACCCAGGAATTGAACTCAGCTCTGCACCAAGCGGACCTAATAGACATCTACAGAACTCTCCACCCCAAATCAACAGAATATACATTTTTTTCAGCACCACACCTCACCTATTCCAAAATTGACCATATACTTGGAAGTAAAGCTCTCCTCAATAAATGTAAAAGAACAGAAATTGTAACAAACTGTCTCTCAGATCACAGTGCAATCAAGCTAGAACTCAGGATTAAGAATCTCACTCAAAACCGCTCAACTACGTGGAAACTGAACAACCTGCTCCTGAATGACTACTGGGTACATAACGAAATGAAGGCAGAAATAAAGATGTTCTTTGAAACCAACGAGAACCAAGACACAACATACCAGAATCTCTGGGATGCATTCAAAGCAGTGTGTAGAGGGAAATTTATAGCACTAAATGCCCACAAGAGAAAGCAGGAAAGATCCAAAATTGACACCCTAACATCACAATTAAAAGAACTAGAAAAGCAAGAGCAAACACATTCAAAAGCTAGCAGAAGGCAAGAAATAACTAAAATCAGAGGAGAACTGAAGGAAATAGAGACACAAAAAACCCTTCAAAAAATAAATGAATCCAGGAGCTGGTTTTTTGAAAGGATCAACAAAATTGATAGACCGCTAGCAAGATTAATAAAGAAAAAAAGAGAGAAGAATCAAATAGATGCAATAAAAAATGATAAAGGGGATATCACCACCGATCCCACAGAAATACAAACTACCATCAGAGAATATTACAAACACCTCTATGCAAATAAACTAGAAAATCTAGAAGAAATGGATAAATTCCTCAACACATACACCCTCCCAAGATTAAACCAGGAAGAAGTTGAATCTCTGAATAGACCAATAACAGGAGCTGAAATTGTGGCAATAATCAATAGCTTACCAACCAAAAAAAGTCCAGGTCCAGATGGATTCACAGCCGAATTCTACCAGAGGTACAAGGAGGAGCTGGTACCATTCCTTCTGAAACTATTCCAATCAATAGAAAAAGAGGGAAGCCTCCCTAACTCATTTTATGAGGCCAGCATCATCCTGATACCAAAGCCTGGCAGAGACACAACCAAAAAAGAGAATTTTAGACCAATATCCTTGATGAACATTGATGCAAAAATCCTCAATAAAATACTGGCAAACAGAATCCAGCAGCACATCAAAAAGCTTATCCACCATGATCAAGTGGGCTTCATCCCTGGGATGCAAGGCTGGTTCAATATACGCAAATCAATAAATGTAATCCAGCATATAAACAGAACGAAAGACAAAAACCACATGATTATCTCAATAGATGCAGAAAAGGCCTTTGACAAAATTCAACAACCCTTCATGCTAAAAACTCTCAATAAATTAGGAATTGATGGGACATATCTCAAAATCATAAGAGCTATTTATGACAAACCCACAGCCAATATCATACTGAATGGGCAAAAACTGGAAGCATTCCCTTTGAAAACTGGCACAAGACAGGGATGCCCTCTCTCACCACTTCTATTCAACATAGTGTTGGAAGTTCTGGCCAGGGCAATTAGGCAGGAGAAGGAAATCAAGGGTATTCAATTAGGAAAAGAGGAAGTCAAATTGTCCCTGTTTGCAGATGACATGATTGTATATCTAGAAAACCCCATTGTCTCAGCCCAAAATCTCCTTAAGCTGATAAGCAACTTCAGCAAAGTCTCAGGATACAAAATCAATGTGCAAAAATCACAAGCATTCTTATACATCAATAACAGACAAACAGAGAGCCAAATCATGAGTGAACTCCCATTCACAATTGCTTCAAAGAGAATAAAATACCTAGGAATCCAACTTACAAGGGATGTGAAAGACCTCTTCAAGGAGAACTACAAACCACTGCTCAAGGAAATAAAAGAGGATACAAACAAATGGAAGAACATTCCATGCTCATGGGTAGGAAGAATCAATATCATGAAAATGGCCATCCTTCCCAAGGTAATTTACAGATTCAATGCCATCCCCATCAAGCTACCAATGACTTTCTTCACAGAACTGGAAAAAACTACTTTAAAGTTCATATGGAACCAAAAAAGAGCCCGCATCGCCAAGTCAATCCTAAGCCAAAAGAACAAAGCTGGAGGCATCACACTACCTGACTTCAAACTATACTACAAGGCTACAGTAACCAAAACAGCATGGTACTGGTACCAAAACAGAGATATAGATCAATGGAACAGAACAGAGCCATCAGAAATAATGCCACATATCTACAAGTATCTGATCTTTGACAAACCTGACAAAAACAAGAAATGGGGAAAGGATTCCCTATTTAATAAATGGTGCTGGGAAAACTGGCTAGCCATATGTAGAAAGCTGAAACTGGATCCCTTCCTTACACCTTATACAAAAATCAATTCAAGATGGATTAAAGACTTAAACGTTAGACCTGAAACCATAAAAACCCTAGAAGAAAACCTAGGCATTACCATTCAGGACATAGGCATGGGCAAGGACTTCATGTCTAAAACACCAAAAGCAATGGCAACAAAAGCCAAAATTGACAAATGGGATCTAATTAAACTAAAGAGCTTCTGCACAGCAAAAGAAACTACCATCAGAGTGAACAGGCAACCTACAAAATGGGAGAAAATTTTTGCAACCTACTCATCTGACAAAGGGCTAATATCCAGAATCTACAATGAACTCCAACAAATTTACAAGAAAAAAACAAACAACCCCATCAAAAAGTGGGCGAAGGACATGAACAGACACTTCTCAAAAGAAGACATTTATGCAGCCAAAAAACACATGAAAAAATGCTCAACATCACTGGCCATCAGAGAAATGCAAATCAAAACCACAGTGAGATACCATCTCACACCAGTTAGAATGGCAATCATTAAAAAGTCCGGAAACAACAGGTGCTGGAGAGGATGTGGAGAAATAGGAACACTTTTACACTGTTGGTGGGACTGTAAACTAGTTCAACCCTTGTGGAAGTCAGTGTGGCGATTCCTCAGGGATCTAGAACTAGAAATTCCATTCGACCCAGCCATCCCATTACTGGGTATATACCCAAAGGACTATAAATCATGCTGCTATAAAGACACATGCACACGTATGTTTATTGCGGCATTATTCACAATAGCAAAGACTTGGAACCAACCCAAATGTCCAACAATGATAGACTGGATTAAGAAAATGTGGCACATATACACCATGGAATACTATGCAGCCATAAAAAATGATGAGTTCACGTCCTTTGTAGGGACATGGATGAAATTGGAAATCATCATTCTCAGTAAACTATCGCAAGAACAAAAAACCAAACACCGCATATTCTCACTCATAGGTGGGAATTGAACAATGAGAACACATGGACACAGGAAGGGGAACATCACACTCTGGGGACTGTTGTGGGGTGGGGGGAGGGGGGAGGGATAGCATTGGGAGATATACCTAATGCTAGCTGACGAGTTGGTGGGTGCAGCGCACCAGTATGGCACATGTATACATATGTAACTTACCTGCACATTGCGCACATGTACCATAAAACCTAAAGTATAATAATAATAATAATAATAATAATAATAAAAGAAAAAAGAAAAAAAAAACAACAACAACAACAAAAAAACAGAGGCCCTTCTCCTAGTTCTTCTTTTTCTCCTTATTCTTTAATCATCAAAAATTCCCTTCTTCTGGCACCTGTTATCAACACTTAAGAATTTATTAAACCTTTAAAAAGTCAATCCCCTCAACACTATGGCCCACTCCAACGACCATGCCTTTCGAAGAAGAGTCATTCCCTCCCCTTGTCCGCATATCTCAATGTCTGAACTCCCCACAATTTCATTTCTGACCCCATTACAACACTGAAATTGTTCTCAATTATTTTCACTAAATCCAATGGATAAATCTCAGCCTTAGTTGTTTTTTTGTTTTAACATGACTTCTTATATTCACTGGCATCATTGACCTCATCTTCTTAAAACAGCCTCTTCCTTTAAATTCTGAAACAACACAACTTCTTGGGTTTTTTGACACAGTCTCTTTCATTGCTCCTCTTCAGTATCCTTTGCTGATTCTTCTTCCTCTGCCCATCCTTTAAATCTTTAGTGTACCTCAAGGTTTCATCTTTCTTGGCCCTCTCCCCTTTCCTACTTTCTCCTCAATTCAACCCCGTGTTCAACTGCCATTTATACTACTGGAAACCAAATCTCCCCCAAACTCTCCTGGGCCACAGAACCTCATATGCAGTGACCCAGGAAACATCTCCACTTGTGTATCTCACAGATCCCTTCAAAATTATGTCTGAAATTGTCTTCCTATTTCTCTAGACTTAACCTCTCTATACTTCAATTTCCTTATACTTAAAAATAGGACTAATAATAGTACTTATGCCTTATAGGACTGGAATAGAAATGAAAGTAGATTGTACATGTTGACAATTGTTGTTAAATAACATATTGCACATGGATCGCTTAAAACAGTGCTTGACACATATTAAATATGCAATATACATTAGCTAATATTATTACTGCTCAATAAATGCATGGTTAATTCTACATCTTAAATCTCTTCCATGTTGATCCATTTTTCTCCAAAATACTTGCAGCTGAGGCTCACAGCGCCCACCTGCATGACTGCTTCTAGCAGGCCCTCTTCCTCCAGTCTTGCCTCTCCAAACCTATTCTCCATCATGAAGGCAGAGTGATTTCCCAAACAGGCAACTCTGTCCGACTCCCTGCAGGCAGGCCTTCTGTGGCTCTCCACTGCACTCCAGACACATCCAGACCAGCTTCAGGGCTGGCACTTCCACATGGCCAGGTCCCGAATGCTTCCCCTGGGGCCTGCCCCTCCCATCTCACCACTCATCTCCCCCTCCCTGCCTGCCACCAGGTCCCACACTTCAAGCTTTCTGTGCTGCAGTCATACACAACTTCTTTCTTGCTTCAGACACAAATAACTTTCTTAGTTCTCTTTCTACTTTTTTTTGGTGTGTGTGTGTTTTTCTTTTCTTTAACTTCTATTTTACATTCAGGGATACATGTGCAGGTTTGTTACATAGGTACACTTGTGTCATGAGGGTTTCTTGTACAGATTATTTCATCACCCAGGTATTAAGCCTAGTATCCATTATTTTTCCTGATGCTCTCCCTCCACCGTTTGGTAGGCACCAGTGTGTTTTTCCCTTGTGTCCATGTGTTCTTGTTATTTAGCACCCACTTATAAGTGTGAACATGCGGCATTTGGTTTTCTGTTCCTGCATTAGTTTCCTAAGGATAATGACTTCCAGCTCCATCCATGTCCCTACAAAGGATATGATCTCGTTCTTTATAGCTGTATCTACTTTTTATGTAGGCCTTCAAACTCTGACTTCTTCCCCTACCCTCCCCCAAACCTTCTCTGTAGGTCTCAGCCTGGCCAGTATTTCCTTCCTAAGCCTCCCCTAACCACCTCCATGTTCAGTTAGGGGCCTCTCCTATATGCTCACCACAGCACCCGCCCTCCCCGTTACCACTCAGTTTTCCTCCTTCACTGACACAGCCTTCGTCCTTGTCCCCCTCAACAGATGACACTGTGAGAAGTCAGATGTATCATCTCTTTTGATTACCACTGGTTCTCCAGGACCTATGTCATAAAAGGTACTCAATAAACAGCTGTTATATTACAACTAAAATGATCAATGCATGGTACTATAAATATGTCAAAATTCATCTACTAGCTGAGTCACTCAGCCAAGGCATTTTAACAGATGGCTCCACTGTTCATTCTATTTATAAACAAGTTTCAGGGGTCAAAATATCATACCAAAGTGAATTTTAAAACTTTTTATTTTTATTTTTTATTTTTGAGGTGGAGTTTCACTCTTGTCACCCAGGCTGGAGTCCAATGTTGCAATCTCGGCTCACTGCAACCTCCACCTCCCAGGTTCAAGTGATTCTCTGCCTCAGCCTCCCAAACTCCCAAGTAGCTGGGACTACAGGTGACCACCACCACACCTGGTTAATTTTTGTATCTTTAGTAGAGACGGGGTTTCACCATGTTGGCCAGGTTGGCCTCCAACTCCTGATCTCAGGTGATCCACCCACCTCGACCTCCCAAAGTGCTGGGATTACAGGCGTGAGCCATTGCGCCTGGCCTTAAAACTTTTTTAAATTTGTGAGTTTTACATTTTTTGTTTGTTTTGAGATGGGGTCTCACTGTGTTGCCCAGGCTAAAGTGCGGTGGCACGATTACAGCTCACTGCAGCTTTGACCTCCTAGGCTCACTTGATCCTCCCATCTTAGCCTCCTGAGTAGCTGGGACCACAGACATGTGCCACCATGCCTGGCTAATTTTTTTTTTTGTAGAGACAGGGTCTCACTATGTTTCCCAGGCTGGTCTCCAACTCCCGAGCTCAAGTGATCCTCCTGCCTCAGCCTCTTAAACTGTTGGGCTTATAGGCGTGAGCCACTGCACCCAGCCAACTTTAACTTACTTTTTGTTGTTGCATAAAAACTGACCAGCACCCGTAACAGGCTCCTTGACTACTATAAATATTTTATAAAGATTTATAAAACTGAACTGAACTAAAGGTAAATATCTGGTATCAACGCTGAAAGTTTTATTCTAAATAAAATTCTTCAGAAAGTGAATCCAGGGCTAATACTAAAAATCACTTGAAGTCTTAATTACAGTATTTGCCGACTGTAATATAACAACCAATACCATTCATTGTTTTTCATTGCCAAAGTAAGTGAATTTTATATATTTTTGTTGTTCACTTAGCACCATAACAAGTTACTTGGCCCTTGAGCACAACATGACTGAGTCATTCAAGAGGGTACAGGTGCAGCTATGCACCCAATTAGACAAGCAATTTTCCAGAGTACATGGGCAGGATCTTCACATTTTTGTGAAAATTTAGTCCTATGTTTCAAAAGTAGACTGCGATACCCACTGAAAAAGCCTGCATTTAAAAAGTAAACAGATCAAGCTGTGCAAGGTTACTCTTCAGACTTGATTTCTCTACAACCTTGTTTATCCAACCCCCTCCCATCAGATGTCAAGCTGATTTGGATGACTTTGCCTTGAAAGGATATTCTTTAGCTTGGGATAAGGAGTCACATTGGTACATCAGGTTACTTTTGGATGTTCTTGCTTAAACCAAGAGTAAGGAAAAACATACTGTTCTCTAAAATAGCCTTGTGATGTCTTAGGACGAGTGAAATTACTACGAGCTCTGGAACCCTAAGCAAAACTTTTGGAGTGAACTACCTTTACACTGCCTTTTGCTATTAGGAAACACACATCTCTCCAACTATTCTACATTCACAGTAATCTCTCTGGGTAGTTCATACACCTACAGAAGGGGAAATAGGAGGCTGTGGAGGAACTGCTCTGACTCAGCTTCCTTACTCTGACCTATGTTACTGCTCTTTCTTTGCTTTTTCCAATTTCTTAATTCAGATTAGATCAACCTGTAACCGGAGCCTATTAAGTGATCTCCAGCAACTGTCTCCAAGTTGGAAGTGCTAGCCAAAGAATTTCAGTGATTGCGTTTTGTGTACTTACACCTGTGGGACCAGCGCTCTCTATTTAATGAGCCAGCTGCTTGTCTGATTGCTTCCCTGGATGGCCAAGTCACTGCAGAAGTTTCTTGAAAGGTAATTAAGCCTTCATTATTTCAACACTTCTCCATCTTACAGACCCTTCCACTGCACAATTTTGAAATTTGTTTTTTAAAAAATAGGTAATACATGTAGGGTTCAAAATTCAAAAAATACTAAAAAGATATGATCTAAGAGATGTATCCTTCTCACTTGTTATGGAGTCAGCCCTCCAACTCCCCAACTCAAAGGCAACCAACCATGGGTCCAGTTTCCTGTGGCTCCTTCCAAAGATATTCTGTGCATATCACAAGCACAAACACACACATTCTTTTTTATGCCAATGAATGTCATTTGCCTCTGTCACTTGATAAAGCAGCACATAGGGCTGCGCGCAGTGGCTCACACCTGTAATCCCAGCACCTTGGGAGGCCGAGGCGGGTGGATCACGAGGTCAGGAGATTGAGACCATCCTGGCTAACACAGTGAAACCACATCTGTACTAAAAATAGAAAAAATTAGCTGGGCGTGGTGGCGGGCGTCTGTAGTCCCAGCTACTCAGGAGGCTGAGGCAGGAGAATGGTGTGAACCTGGGAGGTGGAGTTTGCAGTGAGCTGAGATCGCGCCACTGCACCCCAGCACCCCAACCTGGGCTACAGAGCGAGATTCCGCCTTAAAAAAAAAAGAAAGCAGCACATAGAAGACACTCTCAACTTTTAAAAGGCTGCACAGTATTTCAATGTCATGAATGTATCTTATTTATTTAACTATTCCAGTCTGACAGACAGTTTGATACCATGTTACACTGGTACAGTAAGTTACTTTTGGACATTCTTCCTTAAACCAATAGTAGGGAGAAACATACTATTCTCTAAAATAGTCCTGTGATGTTTTAGGACAAATGAAATTACTACGAACTCTGGAACCCTAAGCAAAACTTCTGGAGTGAGCTACCTTTTCACTACCTTTTGCTACTAACATGACTATTCTTGCACGTCTCCTACATGTGGACATAACACACAGTATAAATTCATTTTGTCAAACTGCTCTCCATGGAAGTTGTTATATCAATTTATACTCCCACCAGTGTTTGAGAGCTTACGTTTCTACAGTCTTAGGAAGAGGCCAGGTGCAGTGGCTCATGCCTATAATTGCAGCACTTTGGAAGGCCAAGGCAGGTGGATTGTTTCAGCCCAGGAGTTCAAGACCAGCCTGGGCAACCTAGTGAAACCCTGTCTCTACAAAAAATACAAAAAGGAGCTGGGCATGCTGACTATTCAGGCTATTCAGCTATTCAGGAGCCTGAGGTGGGAGGATCACTGGAGCCTAGGAGGCTGACGTTGCAGTCAGCCATGATCATGCCACTGCACTCCAGCCTGGGCAACAGAGCAAGACCTGGTCTCAAAAATAAATAAATAAATAAAATCAAAACAAAATGGAATCAACAAATTTTTCATTTTTGCCAAAATGTACATGGAAAATGGTATCTCATTGTAATTTTAGCTTGAATTTGTGTGTGGCTTTTAGCACTTTTTATCATATGTGCAGGAGCCATATGTCCTTTGCTGTAAACTGTCTCTGAATATTTTTTTACCAGGGCTTTTGTTCATTTTCATATTGATTTGTAAGAGTTCTGTATATATGAAGGGCATCCCTTATTTTGTGACTAAAATGAATTGCAAATTTTCTCTCTGGTTTTTTGGCTTACCTGTTGGCTTCACTTATGACAGTTTTACATTCTTTGCAGAAAATTTTTACATTTTTAAGCACTATCTTGACTTATTATCCTAATAATTTTTCAAATGGAAAAATAATTTTATCAAGGAAAAAGTTATTGCCAATGTAAAAGAATTTCCATGTTTATGCATTGTTTTAATTTTAAAAAACTATTGACAGAAAATAAGGTATTTTCCTCAAATAGAATATCTTTTGCTGCTTTGTTCAGTATACTTTTTAAAGGTTGAGGGGTAGAAAGACTAAGTGAAAAAATTACCTAAGAAGAGAAGTAGTTTAATGATCATAACATTTAATTCTGGCAACAGACAAATTAATGAAAAATAAAAAATAAAAAATATAAAATATGACTTCAAAAAACTTAGCTCAATTTTCTATCATTTGTCATGTACTGTAAGTCAGTTTTCTAAATAGAATTATAGTCCTTTATTATAAACCCCTAATGGTACTGTAGTATTCTCTTTAAAATGCTCAGGGAAAAAAGGTTCTTTTTCTGTCTGCCTTCTCTGTATTTAAGCCATAGGTAATTTTTAAACTAAAAGCCTATAATAGGTATAAATGTAATAGTTAACTGACCTTGTTTACTGATGTCCTTTTCATGTTCAAGATTAAAAGCCTATCCTAAAAAACTGACAATAGAAGCAAAAGAATAGATATAATAATATTCTATTTTTTGAACAAAGGATGTTCCAAAATTAATTCTTTAAAAGAACCACATGATTCTTATCATGTTCCTATAAAAATTCCAGTAACTTCATAATTTAGTATTATGCTCTATTCATAGAATAAAAGTAAAAGAGATTTTGATGTAAAATGCATGTATAAATTCTTAATGAAGACACATTACAGATTCTTTATATTACTATTTGAGAACACAAAGTTATTATTTTGTGCAGAAGATTCTTGGTATATTCTAAGTTCATCAAATTTTTCATTTTTATGAAAACGTTACACAAAAACATTTAAACAGATTTACTTAAAATTGACTTTTCGGCCAGGCACAGTGGCTCACACCTGTAATCCCAAAACTTTGGGAGGCTGAAGCGGGCAGATGACCTGAGGTGAGGAGTTTGAGATAAGCCTGGCCAACGGGGTGAAACCCCGTCTCTACTTAAACTACAAAAATTAACCAGGCGTGGTGGCACGTGCCTGTAATCCCAGCTACTCGGGAAGCTGAGCCATGAGAATAACTTGAACTTGGGAGGTGGAGGTTGCAGTGAGCCAAGATTGTGCCTCTGCACTCCTTCCTGGGCAACAGAGTGAGCTCTCTCTCTCTCAAAAAAAAAAAAAAAAAAAAAAAAATCAAAATTTCAAAGTGCTCTTTAAATATTAAAATAAACTATGGTGGAATGTTTTCTTAGTCAAGAAATCCAGAACAAAACATATGGTGGTAGAACAAAGGAAAAAGGGTGAGTTATAGCAGAGAAGGAAAATGTCAAACAATGCATATATAATTATTTCTTATTACGCATCCATACGTAGTTATTATTTTTTATTCCTAGTTCATCACCATATTCTTTCTTTGAGGAGAAAAATATAGGGTGGTAATTTCAATGATATGAATACTACAAAACAATTCCCTCCCTCCACCTCAGGCATCTAAGATGAAACAATTT